>NC_090437.1:812864705-813171447 GCF_031143425.1 Pleurodeles waltl | reverse complement strand
ATCCTTCTGAATATTCCATAGGTCCAGGAGTGTTCTCATGGAACATTCTGAGCATGCCACTGCTATACCTTATACCAGTCATTGATTGGGGGGCAAAACCTATCTACTCCCAAACTGTTTCTGGTCAATTCTTCCCCTTCTCAAACTGTCTAGGGTGACAAAGGCAAGAGAAAGCCTAGTGCCATGTTCCTTTTTGTATGCTATAGGGTTTATTGAAGTGTAATCAGGTCAGGGCACGAACCCCTCCCCAGCCCTTCTGTCCCCATGTCTGATAGGAATACACAACACAGGTCAGGACACCTGCTCACAGTTATGTGATCCTGGACACTGGCAGAAAAGTGCATTTGGTTTGGGCAGGAACATGCCAACTTTCTAAAAGTGACACTTTCAGAATAGTACCTCAAAATATGACTTTTTAATATTAAAGTGGATTTTAAATTACAGTTCAAATAAGGGTTATCTGTAGGCCAGTTATTTTTCGGGATAGCTTGATATGAATAAGAAGAATTGGTGAACAGTCCCTTTATAGTAATGGGGGGTGCTTCTACTTAAAGAAGAAAAAGAAAGAAAAAAAAACTGATAAAAAAACAGTGGATATGTGTCTGTGGAAGGAGGCCACCTCATATGTTTAGGACTGTAGCAAGAAAGAATGAACTTGGAGAAGTGGAATTACTGGTAAGTAATTATAGCATTCACTAGCACTTCTCAGGTAAACTTTATGACTGGTAGTGCATGTGCATAGGAGGACAGCATATGCATCAGTTACTGTTAGTGCGGCTGGGTTTATCAGTGACCATGGCTGTGCCTGGGTGCTCAGTATATTGACTGTCAGTGGAACGCAAACTCACGCCTGCTTTCAGAGCTGTACTGGACAGAGCATCCCTCCATGAAACCAAGCTTCAAAGCTTGCTGACAAATGTCTTAATCTCAGCACAGGACAGTCTAGTGTTGGGGCTAGGACAGGACTTCTTGAGATTCACAGAACTGGAAACCACACATAGCATCCTAAAGCAGCTATGCTAGCAATAAATTGTTCACAGTCCCTAAGTGTTCACACCCAGTGTATTCCTCTTCCCCTTCAACACAACAGGAAGATGCAATTTCAATACCTCCTCTTGTAAGTGTCTCACTTGTTCTCTATGTGATGCTTTGAAGCAAGCTGTTTACTTGGCTTATAATGTGGGTGTGTGATATCACCAGGAGCATGGCAGTAGATTAAGAAGTACTGGCAGCAGGATGAACGCCAATTAACAGTAGGAAGGACTGTTGAGGCATGTTTTTTTTTTTTTCATTTTGTGGAAAGACTCATTGAATGTTATTATTCTGTCTTCTAGTGATTAAGGAAGTCTTCATGGGTTTGACAGTCTGGTGTTTGCATGCAGCATACAAAAAGAGCAACCTGATATTTGCTTCAAGTCTCTTGGAAAACAGCTAGCATGGTGCCCAGGTAATTTTAAATAAACATGCTTGTCCATGATTTTTCTTATCTACACTGTCAATTGAGATTGGCCTTGTCCATGCTGAGTTAAGTGTCAACTCCTGTATTTGATTTCAGTAGACTGCCACTTGTGTTTTCCTCCTGTGAGAAACAACCAATCAAAAGTATTTTCCTCAACTCTTCAGCAATTTGATTCTGAAGGCAATTACTCGAATATTAACGTATTGGCAGTAAAACATTCCCAATGTTAAAAAAACAGAGTGTGCAAAACCCATGGTTAAGGACTTACAAACTCACATGCATAGTCTCCAATTTGCCTAATAGGAGCTGTTCTGCCCTAAAAGAGGACACAGAGTGGTGTGTAGATACATATATATATATATAGATACATATATATATATATAGATACATATATATATATATATATATATATATATATATATATATATATATATATATGTGGGGGGGGGATATAAACTTACCTGTGTTAAAAGTGGGGAGATCAGTTGATCATTAAAAATGTCCTACATTCTCCTCTTTTTCCACGATAGCTTTTTTGCAGCTTCGGAACGGACCACCTGAACTCTGTATGTGGTTGTTATCATTTGTAGCAGTCTGCTAGCCTTCTACATCTTCCATTGCAACCAAACCTGGTTTTGGAGATGGTGATGGATAGAACAGCAGTAAAAGTAGCAGTTTCAGTTTTACCAGCATCTAATTCGTCAAACTGGTCAAAGATATGTTCAAGATCTGCAGTAGATTTACATTCCTGTTCACATTCATATAGCAGCCAAGAATATTCTTGAAATAGTGTTATTTGAAAGAAATCATTGTAAGAAAGCCTCCTCCAAGAGAGGTTTCTACTATCCATTCAGCTAAAATTCTAGTTGCAGTAGTGATTCTACACATGTTTGCACTTTCCATACAAATCCCATAGGGAGAGGTGTTTGATCAGATGTTTGTTGAACATCTAGACAGTTTCAAAATGTTTCGGGGTTTATTTTAATTAGTCCGACAAATTGTATATAAATTGGTTTACTAATTTCATAATTGTAGGTAAACATTCATTTGCATTTTAGAATTAATAAATCCTCCTGATAGCCATCAGTTTCTAAGTAAAAAAAAAAACTGGCCCTTACCTGAGAATGATTCTTTTCACCTATGGGCTTCACTACGTGCACAGTTGTATGAGCATGTATTTCTCTAGTTTAACTGGTTTTCTATGGCGTTCCTTGTGTTGCGAACACTACGTGCAGTGGCGTAGCGTGGGCGGTGCAGGGGGGGCCGGCCGCACCGGGCGCAACATCTTGGAAGAGACTAAATCCACGGGTTAGGGGGCGCAAATTACTTGCCTTGCCCCGGGTTAGGGGGCGCTACTTACCTTGCCCCGGGTGCTGACAACCCACGCTACGCCACTGACTACGTGTCAAGGAAAGTGCATTCCGTGTGAGGAAAATCCCATTACTGAAAACATAAGTAATGTTCTGAGCATTTGGGAGACATTTGGAGATATCTTTCATTCGGGTAAATACGAAGGGGTACTTATATTTCACCTTTTGTAACATTTACAGTATCATGAGCGTGCTTTAAATATTGCACTACTTTTCACTGGAATTCGATAATCCTACAGAGTACTTTCTGACTGATTAATTCTTAAATTTATTTGATTTCATACACTGACACTTCCCTTAAGTGCTTGAAGTTTAATTTCTTCAAGCCTTTTTCAATAAGCCCAAGGCAGAATCGCAAATGAGGATTCACAAATATTTTGACTCAGGAAATATTATTTACATTCAATATTTCGGATATTTTGTTAGGTTGGTATAATCATGTGCTTAATGCTTCTAATACAACATTGTCTTTTGGAATATGAGTATAGCCAGTACTAAATTATGTAAAGTTGAAAAGATTAGAGAAAAGTAAATGGTTTTAGTTTGTCTGTACCCTTTGTACAATGTAACAGTGGTCTACATGAATCCACGTATAACTATAACGTTTCATTGGGACCAGCATAATTTCAGTTTGCATGCACATATTTTGGAATGTAATACACAATGTTTGTAAATATTTTTTTTCTCAACAGCCCTGAGGAAACGACAGTGAATTGCAAAATACAGATTAGCTATTTGTTTTTTATGGTTGCATGGTATGAATGAATAGAATAAGGAAGCTTTGGAAACTCAATTAAAATGTCGTCAATAAATTGAACAATCACAGAACATTGGAAAATTGGTGCCTCCTTCCATTGAAACTTTAAATATTGTCCTTTGTACGCCTACACTCATTATCAAACTGATACAAGCTGTGAATATACACATGCTTTAAATACATTTTATTTGCAGGCCTTGCTGGCCTCCATAACTACCAGTGTTTGGGACTTATTCACAGTGCGAGGTCTACCCATAGGCACGCAGGACACAACTGGTGGCAAAGTAACTCAGTTCCCTAATGGGTAGGTCAGATCATTCTTCTCTAGTTACTGTTGGCAAGCAAAGTCTGTCATGTCATGTCACAGGTACTCACCTCCACTCCCATCCACCTCTGATCCGAGCATCATTGGCTAGCACTTCCACTCCTTACTTAGGACATTGACTACAATCTAAAGATGTCTTGTGACTATCTTCTCTCTTATGCCTATTCTCCTTCCTTATTATTGCTGTCAGTGCCAAGCACTGTATTGGATATATTTTGCATTGTTGATGGGGAAGGAGACTGGTCAGTTCCATGTCATTTCTGTAACAACATTTGATCCACTTGAGTCTGTAAAGGTTTAAGGTGGACCCATGTGGAAATAAGAAAAGCTATTCTGTTTATTGTCAAGGGAGACACCAATGTCTCCTTATTCCACATGGTTCTACATGGGGTGGAGTATTCTTTGACTATTTTGTGTGGTTGGATACTGAGTCGATGTGGGTTGTGATGGCTGCTTTCTTGGCCTCCTTAAGTTGTCGGTGGTAGTTGGTGTGGGCTGCTTTGTGTGCTGTTCTGTTGGAGGGATTCATGGTGCATCGCCACTGCTTCTCAAGTTTGTATCAGCTGTGCTTTGTAGTTCTGAGCTCCAGAGTGTACCAACTGACATTCGTAACGTTTTTTATTGGTTCTGTCTAGATGCAGCGCGGCAACTGAGTCAGCATATTCAACAATCCAGGAGGAGAAGTTCAGGATTGCCTGGTCAAGTTGGATGACGGCCTTGGGTTTGGATGAGCTGAGGGCCTGCTTCCACTGTGATTCAATTACTCTGCTTCAGTTGCGGGAGTCAGCTGTTTGGTCCCTGGTGATGGTGTGATGGGCATCGGCGGTGGTGAAGGGAATTATATTCTGGTCGGTCTAGGAGAGTTTTTTGAGGTGGCTGAATCTGACTGTGCAGCTGCCGCTGAAGAGGGGGGTTGAGACTGTGTCCAGCCTTGTTGGTGGGTACGTTGAAGAGGTGGGTGAGGCTTACGTTGCTGAAGTTTTCATGGAGGGGGGTGGAGTTGGTGTCATTGGGTTTGTCGATGTGGAAATTGAGGTCGCTGAGTAGAATGTAGTGGTTGGAGCTGATGGCTAGTGGTGCAATGATGTTGGGGATGGTGTTGCAGGAGGGTGGTCGGGGTCCTGGGGGTCTGTATATGAGAATGCCTCTTAGGGTAGTTTTGGCAGCGGTTTGTAGTTATAAATTGAGGTGTTCCATGAGGGGTGAGGTGTCGTCGTTGGGGGCGATGCATCGAATGCTGTTCTCGATATGATGGAGTTGCTCCCGCCCTGTTTGTTGGTGCGGTCTCAGTGTATGATATTGTAGCTGTCAGGTGTGCAGTGGTGATGTTGGGGTTCAAGGAAGCATTTAGCCAGGTTTTGGTGATGAACGCAATGTCTGTCTTCTGAGAGGGAGGTAATGGTGTCCTAGGTTTCTGTGCCGTGCATGCAGAGGGATCGGGAGTTAAGCGGGATACATCGGAGAGGTTCCAGGTTGACCGTGGCCTTCCGGGTGGGTGTGGCATGGGGTCCCGGGTGGGCTGGTGACTCGGTGCTGCAGGAGAAGCAGCAGTTTCAGCAGGTGAAGGGTCCTTTGGTAGCACGAGCAGATGTGGTGCAGCAGTGGTTGTGGCATCCAAGATTCATGGCTCTGACCTCCTCTGTGGAGTAGCAGTGGGTGGCTGGAGGACCACGGTTCCTGCAATGGGCATGGTCCAGGTGCGGACAGGCACAGACAGGCTTGCCTTTGGCATGTCAGCAGTGCACCTGCATCGCAGATGTGTTGCAGGTCCTGAGGAATGGCTGGGCGCTTGGTGGTAGGAGGTGGGAAATGGCAGGACGAGGGAAATTGGGAAGAGAGAGGAGAAGGAGCAGAAAAGGTAAGCAGGGCAAAAACAAGCTGAAAAGAGTGAAAACGGAGTAGTAAACCAGCAGAAAAGAGGGGAAAAAGAAACAGAAAAGGGGGAAAAGATGCAGAAAAGAGGAGAAAAAGGTGCAGAAAACAAGCAGAAAAGAGGAGAAAAGGTGAAGAGAATGAACAGAAAAAGGGGGAAAAGGTGCCGAAAATGAGAAGAAAAGAGAGGGGAAAAGGTGCAGAAAATGAGCAGAGAGGAAGGTAAAAAGGTGCAGAGAACAAGCACAAAAAAGTGAAAGCAGAGCAAAAAAGAGCATAACAAAGGTAAAAAGGAGAAGACAAATGAGCAGAAACCAGGCAGCAGAGGGTAGTAGTGGTCAGTTTGGATGGAGACTGTCAGGGGGAGCTGGCACAAGCACATGCTCAATAGGAACACACTGCAGCCTCTATTAACCCCTTCCCCGCCACGGACGTAATGGTTACGTCCATGGCAGCGCCCGTGTGGCGCCATGGACGTAACCATTACGTCCTGAATGCTGCCCTCGGGAGAAGTGCTAGCGCTCCTCCCGAGGGCCGCCCCCCCACCCCCCTAGGTCAGGGCTGACAGGGGAATCCCTTCCCCTTCAACCCCTGACCCCCCCCCCCCGCCCCCCCTGTGACGTCAGCGCGCGAGCGCGCGCTGACAATCACACAACCTCCCCCATCGCGCTGGAAGATCGAAAGAGAAATGCTCAGCATTTCTCTTTCGATCACGTGGGAGAGGCCCGGAGGGGCTTCAAAGGGAAGGAAATGTATTTCCTTCCCTTTGAAGTCTCTCCGAGGGTTTCAAAAGCCGGATTGCTTGCAATCCGGCTTTTGAAACCCCACTAGACACCAGGGATTTTTTTTTTTTATATGAAATTGACAGAAGGGAGCGACCCCTTGGGCAAGGGTCGCTCCCAGGGGGTCATTTTTTTTTAAGGCCTTTTCTGCCCCCCCTGGGGGCAGATCGGCCTATTATTAGGCTGATCTGCCCCCAGTGGGGGCAGAAACCTCTAGACACCAGGGATACTTTTTTTTTGTTTTCTTTTGTTTTTTAGGTGTGGGATGCGACCCCTTAGGCAAGGGTCGCTCCCATAGGGACATATTATATTTAGGCCATTTCTGCCCTCTTTGGGGGCAGATTGGCTTATTTTTATGAGGCCAATCTGCCCCCAAGGGGGGCAGAAACCACTAGACACCAGGGAGTTTTTTTTGTTTGTTTGTTTTTCACGTAAGGGGAGCGACCCCTTAGGCAAGGGTCGTTCCCTTGGGGGGCAAATTTATTTTAGGCCATTTCTGCCCCCCATGGGGGCAGATCAGCCTATTTTTATTAGGCCGATCTGCCCCCACGGGGGGCAGAAACCACTAGGCACCAGGGATTTTTGTTGTTGTTGTGTTTTACAGATGGGGAGCATCCCCTTAGGCAAGGGTCGCTCCCCTGGAGGGGCAAATTGTATTTAGGCCATTTCTGCCTGCTTTGGGGGCAGATCGGCCGATTTTAGGTCAATCTGCCCCCAAGGGGGGCAGAAACCACTAGGCACCAGGGATCTTTTTTTTGCGCCGTCACGCAAGGGGGGCGACCTTGTAGGCAAGGGTCGCTCCCGGGGGGGGGTGAGGGGGGCAAATTTATTTTAGGCCATTTCTGCCCCCCCTGGGGGCAGATCGGCCTATTAGTATTAGGCCGATCTGCCCACAGGGGGGGCAGAAACCTCTAGGCGCCTGGGTAAATCGTTTTTTTGTGTTTTTTTTTTGTTTGTTTGTTTTTTTAGAGATGGGGAGCGACGCATTAGGCAAGGGTCGCTCCCCTGGGGGGCAAATTGTATTTAGACCATTTCTGCCCCCCTTGGGGGCAGATTGGCCGATTGTAGGTCAATCTGCCCCCAAGGGGGGCAGAAACCACTAGGCACCAGGGATCTTTTTTTTGCGCCGTCACGCAAGGGGAGCGACCTTGTAGGCAAGGGTCGCTCCCCGGGGGGTGGGGTGAGGGGGGCAAATTTATTTTAGGCCATTTCTGCCCCCCCTGGGGGCAGATCGGCCTATTGGTATTAGGCCGATCTGCCCACAGGGGGGGCAGAAACCTCTAGGCGCCTGGGCAAATAGTTTTTTTGTGTTTTTTTTTTTGTTTGTTTGTTTTTTTAGAGATGGGGAGCGACGCATTAGGCAAGGGTCGCTCCCCTGGGGGGCAAATTGTATTTAGACCATTTCTGCCCCCTTTGGGGGCAGATTGGCCGATTGTAGGTCAATCTGCCCCCAATGGGGGCAGAAACCACTAGGCACCAGGGATCTTTTTTTTGCGCCGTCACGCAAGGGGAGCGACCTTGCAGGCAAGGGTCGCTCCCCGGGGGGGTAAATTTATTTTAGGCCATTTCTGCCCCCCTGGGGGCAGATCGGCCTATTGGTATTAGGCTGATCTGCCCCCGGGGGGGGGGCAGAAACCTTTAGGCGCCAGGGCAAAAAAAAATTTGTGTGGGTTTTTTTTTTGTTTGTTTGTTTTTTTAGAGATGGGGAGCGACGCATTAGGCAAGGGTCGCTCCCCTGGGGGGCAAATTGTATTTAGACCATTTCTGCCCCCCTTGGGGGCAGATTGGCTGATTGTAGGTCAATCTGCCCCCAAGGGGGGCAGAAACCACTAGGCACCAGGGATCTTTTTTTTGCGCAGTCACGCAAGGGGAGCGACCTTGCAGGCAAGGGTCGCTCTCCGGGGGGGTGGGGGGGCAAATTTATTTTAGGCCATTTCTGCCCCCGGGGGGGGGGGCAGAAACCTTTAGGCGCCAGGGCAATTATTTTTTTGTGTGGTTTTTTTTTTGTTTGTTTGTTTTTTTAGAGATGGGGAGCGACGCATTAGGCAAGGGTCGCTCCCCTGGGGGGCAAATTGTATTTAGACCATTTCTGCCCCCCTTGGAGGCAGATTGGCCGATTGTAGGTCAATCTGCCCCCAAGGGGGGCAGAAACCACTAGGCACCAGGGATCTTTTTTTTGCGCCGTCACGCAAGGGGAGCGACCTTGCAGGCATCATTTTTATCGGGAGACTTGGGGGAACGCTGGGTGGAAGGAAATTTGTGGCTCCTCTCAGATTCCAGAACTTTCTGTCACCGAAATGTGAGGAACATGTGTTTTTTTAGCCAAATTTTGAGGTTTGCAAAGGATTCTGGGTAACAGAACCTGGTCCGATCCCCACAAGTCACCCCTCCTTGGATTCCCCTAGGTCTCTAGTTTTCAAAAATGCACAGGTTTGGTAGGTTTCCCTAGGTGCCGGCTGAGCTAGAGGCCAAAATCTACAAGTAGGCACTTTGCAAAAAACAGCTCTGTTTTCTGTGATGTGTCCACGTTGTGTTTTGGGGCATATCCTGTCGCGGGCGCTGGGCCTAACCACACAAGTGAGGTACCATTTTTATCGGGAGACTTGGGGGAACGCTGGGTGGAAGGAAATTTGTGGCTCCTCTTAGATTCCAGAACTTTCTGTCACCGAAATGTGAGGAAAATATGTTTTTTAGCCAAATTTTGAGGTTTGCAAAGGATTCTGGGTAACAGAACCTGCTCAGAGCCCCACAAGTCACCCCATCGTGGATTCCCCTAGGTCTCTAGTTTTAAAAAATGCACAGCTTTGGTAGGTTTCCCTAGGTGCCGGCTGAGCTAGAAGCCAAAATCTACAGGTAGGCACTTCGCAAAAAAAACCTCTGTTTTCTTCCAAAAATGTGGATGTGTCCGCGTTGCGCTTTGGGGCGTTTCCTGTAGCGGGCGCTAGGCCTACCCACACAAGTGAGGTATCATTTTTATCGGCAGACTTGGGGGAACGCTGGGTGGAAGGAAATTTGTGGCTCCTCTCAGATTCCCGAACTTTCTGCCACAGAAATGTGAGGAACATGTGTTTTTTTAGCCAAATTTTGAGGTTTGCAAAGGTTTCTGGGTAACAGAACCTGGTCCGAGCCCCGCAAGTCACCCCTCCTTGGATTCCCCTAGGTCTCTAGTTTTCAGAAATGCACAGGTTAGGTAGGTTTCCCTAGGTGCCGGCTGAGCTAGAGGCCAAAATCTACAGGTAGGCACTTCGCAAAAAACACCTCTGTTTTCTTCCAAAAATTTGGATGTGTCCACGTTGTGCTTTGGGGCGTTTCCTGTAGCGGGCGCTAGGCCTACCCACACAAGTGAGGTATCATTTTTATCGGGAGACTTGGGGGAACGCTGGGTGGAAGGAAATTTGTGGCTCCTCTCAGATTCCAGAACTTTCTGACACAGAAATGTGAGGAACATGTGTTTTTTTAGCCAAATTTTGAGGTTTGCAAAGGATTCTGGGTAACAGAACCTGGTCCGAGCCCAGCAAGTCACCCCTCCATGGATTCCCCTAGGTCTCTAGTTTTCAGAAATGCACAGGTTTGGTAGGTTTCCCTAGGTGTCGGCTGAGCTAGGGGCCAAAATCTACAGGTAGGCACTTCGCAAAAATCACCTCTGTTGTCTTCCAAAAATTTGGATGTGTCCACCTTGCGCTTTGGGGCGTTTCCTGTCGCGGGCGCTAGGCCTACCCACACAAGTGAGGTATCATTTTTATCGGGAGACTTGGGGGAACGCTGGGTGGAAGGAAATTTGTGGCTCCTCTCAGATTCCAGAACTTTCTGACACAGAAATGTGAGGAACATGTGTTTTTTTAGCCAAATTTTGAGGTTTGCAAAGGATTCTGGGTAACAGAACCTGGTCCGAGCCCCGCAAGTCACCCCTCCTTGGATTCCCCTAGGTCTCTAGTTTTCAGAAATGCACAGGTTTGGTAGGTTTCCCTAGGTGCCAGCTGAGCTAGAGGCCAAAATCTACAGGTAGGCACTTCGCAAAAATCACCTCTGTTGTCTTCCAAAAATTTGGATGTGTCCACGTTGCGCTTTGGGGCGTTTCCTGTCGCGGGCGCTAGGCCTACCCACACAAGTGAGGTATCATTTTTATGGGGAGACTTGGGGGAACGCTGGGTGAAAGGAAATTTTTGACTCCTCTCAGATTCCAGAACTTTTTGCCACAGAAATGTGAGGAACATGTGTTTTTTTAGCCAAATTTTGAGGTTTGCAAAGGATTCTGGGTAACAGAACCTGGTCCGAGCCCCGCAAGTCACCCCTCCTTGGATTCCCCTAGGTCTCTAGTTTTCAGAAAAGCACAGGTTTGGTAGGTTTCCCTAGGTGCCGGCTGAGCTAGAGGCCAAAATCTACAGGTAGGCACTTCGCAAAAAACACCTCTGTTGTCTTCCAAAAATTTGGATGTGTCCACGTTGCGCTTTGGGACGTTTCCTGTCGCGGGCGCTAGGCCTACCCACACAAGTGAGGTATCATTTTTATCGGGAGACTTGGGGAAACGCTGGGTGAAAGGAAATTTTTGGCTCCTCTCAGATTCCAGAACTTTCTGCCACAGAAATGTGAGGAACATGTGTTTTTTTAGCCAAATTTTGAGGTTTGCAAAGGATTCGGGGTAACAGAACCTGGTCCGAGCCCCGCAAGTCACCCCTCCTTGGATTCCCCTAGATCTCTAGTTTTCAGAAATGCACAGGTTTGGTAGGTTTCCCTAGGTGCCGGCTGAGCTAGAGGCCAAAATCTACAGGTAGGCACTTCGCAAAAAACACCTCTGTTTTCTTCCAAAAATTTGGATGTGTCCACGTTGCGCTTTGGGGCATTTCCTGTCGCGGGCGCTAGGCCTACCCACACAAGTGAGGTATCATTTTTATTGGGAGACTTGGGGGAACATAGATTAGCAAAACAAGTGTTATTGCCCCTTGTCTTTCTCTACATTTTTTCCTTCCAAATATAGGAGAGTGTGTAAAAAAGACATCTATTTGAGAAAAGCCCTGTAATTCACATGCTAGTATGGTCACCCCGGAATTCAGAGATGTGCAAATAACCACTGCTCCTCAACACCTTATCTTGTGCCCTTTTTGGAAATACAAAGGTTTTCTTGATAGCAATTTTTTACTCTTTATATTTCAGCAAATGAATTGCTGTATACCCGGTATAGAATGAAAACGCACGTCTTGGTGCAGCTCATTTATTGGCTCTGGGTTCCTCGGGTTCTTGATGAACCTACAAGCCCTATATATCCCCGCAACCAGAGGAGTCCAGCAGACGTAACGGTATATTGCTTTCGATAATCTGACATTGCAGGGAAAAGTTACAGAGTAAAACGTGGAGAAACATTTATGTTTTTTTCACCTAAATTTCAATATTTTTCTTTTTCAGTTGTTATTTTCTGTAGGAAACCCTTGTAGGATCTACACAAATGACCCCTTGCTGAATTCAGAATTTTGTCTAAGTTTCAGAAATGTTTAGGTTTCTGGGATCCAGCATTGGTTTCATGCCCATTTCTGTCACTGACTGTAAGGAGGCTGAAAGCACAAAAAATTGCAAAAATGGGGTATGTCCCAGAAAAATGCCAAAATTGTGTTGAAAAATTGGGTTTTCTGATTCAAGTCTGCCTGTTCCTGAAAGCTGGGAAGCTGTTGAGTTTAGTACCGCAAACCCTTTGTTGATGCCGTTTTCAGGGGAAAAACCACAAGCCTTCTTCTGCAGCCACTTTTTCCAATTTTTTTGAAAAAAACGAAATTTTCCCTGTATTTTGGCCAATTTCTTGGCCTCTTTCAGGGGAACCCACAAAGTCTGGGTACCTCCAGAATCCCTAGGATGTTGGAAAAGAAGGACGCAAATTTGGCTTGGTTAGCTTATGTGGACAAAAAGTTATGCGGGCCTAAGCGCGAACTGCCCCAAATAGGCAAAAAAAGGCCTGGCACAGGAGGGGGAAAAGGCCTGGCAGCGAAGGGGTTAAGTAGGTCCTGGCGGGAGGAGGGGTGCTGGGTGGCAGAAGGTGGGAACGGCAGGAGGAGGGAAATGGGGAAAAGAGGAGAACAAGATGAAAAGACAAGCAGGGCCAGAATGAGCAGAAAAGATTAAAAATGGAGCAGAAAGTGAGTAGAAAAGAAGGGAGAAAGAAGCAGAAAAGAGGGGGAAAGGTGCAGAAAAGTAGCAGAAAAGAGGGGGAAGTGCACAAAATGAGCATAAAAAGGGGAAAATAGTGCGGAAACGGACAGAAAAGAGGGGAGAAACAGTGCAGAGAATGAGCAGAAAAGAGTGAAAACAGAGTAAAACAGAGCAGAAACGAGCAGAACAGAGGTAGAAAGGAACAGACAAACAAGCAGAAACCAGGCAATAGAGCATGTCGGTGGTCAGGCTGGACAGGAGACTGTCAGAGGGGAGATGGCACAAGGACCTAGATGTGACAGATTTGAAATGACAGATTTAGGCCCTCATTCTGACCCTGGCGGTCTTTGACCGCCAGGGCGGAGGACCGCGGGAGCACCGCCGACAAGCCGGCGGTGCTCCAATGGGGATTCCGACCGCGGCGGTAAAGCCGCGGTCGGACCGGCACCACTGGCGGGGTCCCGCCAGTGTACCGCGGCCCCATTGAATCCTCCGCGGCGGCGCAGCTTGCTGCACCGCCGCGGGGATTCCGACCCCCCCTACCGCCATCCAGATCCCGGCGGTCGGACCGCCGAGATCCGGATGGCGGTAGGGGGGGTCGCGGGGCCCCTGGGGGCCCCTGCAGTGCCCATGCCACTGGCATGGGCATTGCAGGGGCCCCCGTAAGAGGGCCCCTACAAGTATTTCACTGTCTGCTGCGCAGACAGTGAAATACGCGACGGGTGCAACTGCACCCGTCGCACAGCTTCCACTCCGCCGGCTCGATTCCGAGCCGGCTTCATCGTGGAAGCCTCTTTCCCGCTGGGCTGGCTGGCGGTCTGAAGGCGACCGCCAGCCAGCCCAGCGGGAAAGTCAGAATTACCGCCGCGGTCTTTCGACCGCGGAACGGTAACTTGACGGCGGGACTTTGGCGGTCGGCCTCCGCCGCCCGCCAAGGTCAGAATGAGGGCCTTAGTGTGTTAACATATTAGACAGAAAGGTCTAAATATGAGCTCCCAAAAGGGTCAAGTAATTTGACAATTGTAAATTGATTTCTGTGATGAATGCCTGATTCACACATGAAAGTTGTTCTCAATCGGAAAGGACTGTGCGTGTACTACAGTTTCTCAACAGCAATAAAATGACAGCATGCAGTACTCCAATGGTTCACATCACATTAGTTAAAAAATGTAATGAGAAAAATATGAGAAGAATAAAGGAAATAAAAGGTACTGATCTAAGATTATAATGCAAACAAAAAACAATGCTAAAGTAAAGGATTGAAAATAAAATTACATTTGTTTTCCAATTGGTAATGAAATACAATATGAAAAAGTCACAGTTCCTCCATAGATATGACTGAGACATAAACACCATCCCACAAGTGACGGCTGTCTGATAGAAGTTGGTGGTGAGTTCCTCTGAAATTGTTTACCCTCAGATGCAGATATATTTACGGAGGAAGAAAACCTTATTTGGGGCCAACCTGGAGGCTGCGATCGGTGAGGGTCCTGGCAAGGTTGTGAGTGAGTCATCTCTGCAGTCAGGTTATAAAGTAGGGCTGTGTAGGTAACAGTATTAAAATGCTGCCGGAGGGCCCAGGAGTACGAGGAGAAACGGATTGCCACTGTTACGTAACACTATGTGTGAAAGTACAAACAGGAGTTTCTAATGGAGATTATTAAGCATTTAGAGAGATGCACAAAAATCGTTGTTGCTGCCGAGTTCCCTTCATTTAATTTGCCCCAGGCATAGGCTACATGCTATTAACCCTAACAGAGGCAGTATTTTTTGTGTTAAAGTTGCTATAACTGGCAAATAGGAATTCTCAATGCAATTCTGTGCAAACGTTTACATCTACAAAAGATAACCCAGTTTAAACATATGTTTTCTGCACCGTGCTGCAATACCTTGCAATATGGATACAAAATGTATTCACTAACGTCTTTGAAACATTGTTCAACCTTAAAATACAAGCGTATGTTTAATCCACTGTGAAGAAATTATTGTAATGTTTAGATTTACCTTTAGTATTCAATTAGGTGTCAAAATGTTTAATAGACCTGTCTGAAATGTAATGGCATTGTTTACCCAAGAGACCATTCATATTTCTCATTGGACTTCTGCTGGTGACAGGTCATCTGCACTTTTTGCACTAACTCTTTTTTGGGTTGCTATTGACTTTGAAAGCAAATCCCCACAAAGGATTCGGGAAGGGTCAGGAAGCTTGCTTCAACATCAACCTTCTTAACTGGTTCAACAGACCCGGCCAACTAAAATGGAGTTAAAGTTGGTTTGTCCCGGTTAAAGTTTTACCTTTTGACTATGAAAAGGGAGTCAAAAATCCTCAGCAGGGAAATGTAGAAGCATGTGGATTAAACCATTTCTATTAGGCCCAATAGCAGTTTGACGAAGTCTTGGTGAAATCATTGGCATTTGGCAGGAAAGCTCCAAATGACAGAAATTCAAAGTTTGCATTTAATTAAGGTTTCTTATCAGACGGATACTATTCTTACCTTCACCCAGTGATGATTTCTACCTTTAAACTTAGTCACTTTTTCGAACTTGGGATTCCTCCATCAGGTCAAGCCTGCAAACTGTAGTGGACCAAGGCTCCACAAGGATGGATACCTTCTCTATGACGTCCTGCTGAAATGGACTTGCTGATGTGAAAAGGCTCAGTGCAGAAGCAACCCGAACCTTTGGGCCAGTGGCAACACACCTTTATCTGACTGACTTGGCAGGTTTGTCCCTGTCATCTGTTGGTTATCCTGACAAGCATCCTTGAAAAGGTTTCTGAGTCCCAGGATTTAGTGTTGTGTTGGAGGAATGCACACTGACACCAGCCCAGGTTTCCAGGACCTCAGGAAAAGAACTTGGGGGCCTGTGGGTTGGGGTAACTCCTGGCTCCTCCCTAACTAATGGGGAAAAGTTCAGATTCACGTTTGCAGCAGTTCCTGTATGCTTTATTTCAAATAATCTCACAGTGGCCCTTTCTGCAAAAGGCAACATAGCAGAACCGTTCCTCCTGCCTGCAGAGCTTTTGTGCCCACCCTCAAGGTGTGACCAGCAAAATGAACAAACTCTCCAATGTGGTCAGTCAAAACTCAGTTCTGGGGGCAGATCCTCTCCAGCTGGGATTGGTGCCTAGCTGGCTAGCAGGACAATATAGAGGACAGGTCCATGTGTAAGCTACAGCTGCCTGTGAAAGGACAGGGCAGACACCTTTGAAGATAATTAAGTTCTTGGAGACAGCCAAATGGTCATACTGTCAAGGCCATGCCTTTTTTTGTCAGCTCTGGGAGGCACTTCACACCTAATTTAGCAGCTATTCAGCTCCTGAGTGACAGTGTGCAATGGCAGCAATGCACATTTGTCTCAGGGAGGAAAATTACAACTTTCTAAAAGTGTCAGTTTCTAAATAGTAATATAACATATAGCTTGACTATTACGTTGGATTTTAAAATACTATTAAAATGAGTCCTTGAATCATTTGTCTAGCTTCTCTCAACTGAAGTTAGGCATTTGTAGGTTTTATAATGTAATTCAGTGCTGTGGGATAGCCAGCTTTGCTACTGTTTAAATTAACTTTGGGGGTGTTTTCACTGTCAGGGCATGTAAAATATAATATATACATGTCAAATTCCATGCACCTTGCCCTGTAGGGATTTAGAGCCTACCCCAGGAGTGACTTATAAGTATTAAAAAGGAAACATTAGGCCTGGCAAAAGGCTTATTTTGCCAGGTCAAAAATTGCATACACAGTCTAAAGGGGCAGGCCTAGGGACATGCTTTTCAATGTCACTGAAGCGGTGGCCCAATATGTGTTGCAGTCCACTAGTGCCCTTTAACTACAGGCGCCTGCTACATTTTTGTACTTGAAACCTGGGACTTATAGGCAACTTAAATGTGCCAATAAGAAGTGTAGTCACTTTGATTTTTTTTTAAAGTTCAGCCCACATGCACTGGGACCTGGTAGGGAGTGTCACAATGCACAGTCCAAAAACTGCAAAACCTATCAAAAAATAAGGGCAACCACAAAAGGGACGGTTTCCTACAAATGGTAAACACGTGGGCCTTTTAATTTGATTTGCTCTGAAGTCTTCACCAGTGACAAACTATTTTGTCATTTAAATTACCCCACTCAGTAGACACCTAACTGGACTTAAAGAAGAACAGACTTGCCTATTTG
This sequence comes from Pleurodeles waltl, assembly GCF_031143425.1. Taxonomy (NCBI): domain Eukaryota; kingdom Metazoa; phylum Chordata; class Amphibia; order Caudata; family Salamandridae; genus Pleurodeles; species Pleurodeles waltl. The sequence continues at coordinate 813,154,576 of NC_090437.1, read as the reverse complement.
TTGTGAAATTCCTATCCTCCTTTTGTTTGACTATGATCCTGGTTTTGAGCTATCTGTAGCCTTACAGCTAGATGCCAATACAATTGAGTGGAAACAAAGGAACACATCTTATTATTATTTCACCAGTACTTAAGAGAAAGTACGATTTGGAGGCAAGCTTTTGACTTTGTTAATTTCCTATAAATGAGATGCTGCATGCACTGTAAGTATTTAAGATGCATCAGTCTGTAAGAGTATTTTAATAAATAACAATTTAAATGACGTTACATTTTTTATGTAAGTCTTTTATAGAGGTATTCACCCCAATGTAGGGTGTCAGAGTGCTTTACATATTCACATCCACAGTTTATATTTTGGCAATAAATCACACCAGTTTTAAATCAATGTACAAGATGTGTTACCTAGGGTAGCAAGGTTTACAAGGTGCAGGAGTCAAATATCTCCCTTACTGGTAGGCATATATGATAAGAGTGCATGGCTGGCAGAAAAACAAAGTCAGGATCTGAAATGTAACACAGGGCCTGGGTTTGTCTGCACTACAAAGACTTCATTACTACCCAAAGAAACTCTTTTGAGGAAATGTATAATATAAACAGCTTGGGAAAAAAACAATACAGGTCTAACCCCATGCCTTGCATTTTGCATGCTGATCTTTGATGAAGATACATAGTCCGATGTGCTGTATTAGAAGGACTGCAATTTATGAACTTCAAGTAACAAAAGCCCCCTTTGTTAAAAGCAGAAACCCACTTACCTATCTATATACAATTAAAATCTGTCATCTGCATGTTACAAGATGTGCTTTGCGGGGGACACATTAATCCTCTACACTACTTTATGAGTCAAACTGTGATAAACAAAATACAAATCTTTTCAGCAATTACACTGAATCACAAAAGTTATTTTACCATTGAGATTTACTGGCAGCACAAAGATCTCTGAAGCAGGTGACTTGACCCTACAAGATATTTTAAAATGCAGGTTTTGCACACAAAAAAAGCTTAAACAAATTTACTGTCATATGTCTTTTGGCTAATTTGTTTGTGGCAGCTTTTTAAAAGAATAGAATTATAAGTTGACTGTCAGGCTGATTTGTATATATCTGCATGACACCATCCCCTTTTTTTATTGCCACACCTTGACCCCCAATTTATGAGCTCTGGGAGTAAACAATTTTAAGCCTACCTCTTGCCCATCCTCTGGTTTTTCCCAGAATGTCCAGTGCCAGAAGCCTGGAAGCAATCATCAGAAAGAACACTGAATAATGTCCACCCTTTGATTCTCCCAGAACGTAGAGCACCAGGATATTGCACACCATTTAAATAGGTAAGCAGACAGAATTTTGGTCTTCTTGTTCCTGAAAACCCACAACTGTCTTAGTTCTCCTGCATCTTGCCTTCCTATGGAGCTGAAACACATGCTGCCCATCATCAGAAAAAAGATGAAAGAAGCCCGACGGAGATTGCAGGTGGAGTGGAGTCGGATTTATCCAGACCTTAATTCCAGTTCTTGGTAATTACTATTAGCCCAGCCCAATTTCACCCCATCCCACTGCAAAATAAAAACTGTGTCCTATCTTTAGAGAAAATGCTACTCCTGTGAAGCAGCATCTGCTTGGCACATGGTTCGATTCAAAGAAACATTTCAGACTCCAAAGGCTGGGCCCAAAGTTACCATTACAATCACCAAGGCTCAACTTTACTTTCAAACCATAGCTTTTTTAGAAATGAGTGAGCAAACAAATTAAAACGGAGAGTCTGTCCATGAGCTGAGAAATTAAACTGTTCAGTAATTCATGCAAAACAATATGCAAAATCCCCAAAAAGGTGTTTTGTTAAAATGCAGAAACATTTCATCATAATATTTCAGATTACATCACTACATTGACAGGCATTTACAAAAAAAGTGATGGCTTGATTTTAGTGTGAACTTTTAAACATTAATGCCCACCGCCAACAGCGCTAATAATGAGCTATCGGGTAGGTCAATTCCGATGAACATCCTATAAGAGGCCTAGATGCTTATAATACTTGGTGCAGCATTTCAGTCTGTTAAATCAACCACAGAAGAGATTTGCTTAGAATCACACCATGTGGTTATTTTGTTATTATTATTTCATGAGCTGTAGTTGTTCCTTGTTTCTGAGCTGTAGCTGTCCTTGTTCCAGTTCCTGAGCTGTAGCAAATCCTAGTTCTTAAAGTAGCCCTCCCTGTACTGCTACTTTATTCCTGACCCATACCTTGTTTCTTGTACTGTTTCTGCCTGCAGTGTCTCTTGGTTTCCTTGTTTCATTGATTCCTGCACCAGCACACTTTGTGGTCCCTTGAAGCCTCTCCTTTTGTATTTTCCTTTTTCCAGTCCTTGCTTTCTTTTCATTTCTTTGTTCTTGCTGTCTTGCTTCTAGTTTCCTTGTATGTTTGTTACTTGCTTTCTGCCAAGTATGCCCTTTGTTTTCCCTTCTTTCCTGTTAAGCACACGTCATTGCTAGTTCCTTGTCCATTGTGGTTGTATTTAGTTTTACACCCATGCTGTTACTGCCTTGCCTGTTCCTGTTTGATGGCCAGGATCCATGGACTCAGCTGACAACCCAGGTGGTGATTCTTGTCCACTGTAGGTATCGTCTTTCAATTATTTTTATAACAACACCATAGGGGTCAGCTCCACAGACCCTGCCTTTGCATGTATCTCCAATATATGGGTATTAGCAGTCAGAATCTGTAACAGCAATTGTGGGTGAGGAACTTACTGAGTTGTTCTGGGGTGTTAGTTAGTCTGGGTGCCGCATTGAATGCCTGTTCTTTCTGAGCCTTAACTCTCGTATTCCCTTGAATATGTCTTCCCTTTTGGATCCCCTTTCTGCTCTGACTCTCTGTGTGATCTTGGGAAGCTCTATATCAGTATTCTGCCTCCTTTGTCTTCCCTGCCACTAGTCTAGGCAGCACCCCTAGACAGTTCCAGACAGCTGAGCTGTCCTTCATATGTGCTAGTGAATGTGAGGATGGTTTAGATATAGTTATGCCAACAATAAGAACATGAGAAATGTCTGCTGCTTAATATGGAAATGACACCCTTTTAGGGGAAAGTGTCAAATTTGTAAAAACATAAGTGCAGAGCCCCAAACATTTTCTTAGTGTCCTGTAGCTGAATGCCAGGGTTGCCATTACAGTTTGCTTTCTCTACCCTTCACTTGCTTTGTCTTTATCATATTCTTGCAGTTTTGTTTATTATCCTGTTTTCTTCCTCCATCATTTTTCCCCAATCATTTTTCCCCAATCATTTTTCTGTCTTTTTCTATTGCTCTGGGTCATGTCTGTTGCTGGAAAATGAGCCCCAATCTCCTAAAATGAGCATAGGTGCCCACCAAAGATACAATATGTGGTAGGAAGGGCTGGCCAAGCATATTTCACATAGGAGAGCTGTCTCACATTTGAAGAGTGCAGGCAGCTTAAGCAATCACATCTAAATGGAAATGTGCTGCACCTCAAATAGTTCTCCCAGTGGTGTGGGCTGGTGGCAAAGTTAGTTTGTTGAATCCTTGGCTAAAGAAAAAGATACTGAAAAAGGCAACATTATTTTATTTGTACCTCACAAAGTGTTAGTCTTCGGCCTAAAAAAGGAGTGTTGGTGTATATACTTCTTGTCTTTTGGATTCATAATCCACTTCACAGTCTCTGCAAGTATGAGGGATGATTTTTAAACATGGCAAGGATGAAGCATACTTGGTTTCCCATGCCTTGGCCACTGATCTGTCTGACAAATTTCAGCACTGTTTTCTGTAGTTATTAAGGTCTCACTTCAGTCATTGTGCCTACCTCAAAATTTAGGATGTTCAGAATTAACTGCATACTGCTTATTGCATCAGTTTTTCACAATGGTGAACATTTAAGGTGGTGTAGCTATGATTCAAACAAATCTGCATGCTTCACAAAGGTCTCTGCATTCATCTGATTTTAACTCAAACAGCTAAATGATCAGTTCACCACTTTTTAATATTTAACTTTATATAGTGAAGCCTTTCAGGGAGTTAAACCCCCCCCCGTATTATATTTTATTCTCACTGATGTCGACCACTTTATTCTTGGATGCAGAAATGTTCTTCTTGTATTCTTTTACTAACTTTACGTAGGACATTTTAAGAAAATAAGTTATTGTAATTTGAGTTCTTTACCTTCATTGTGTTTATAGTAATGTTGGTTACTTAACCCCTTCTGTGCCGCGGACGTAGTGGTTACGTCCTGCGGCACAGTGCTGCTGTGCCGAGGACGTAACCACTACGTCCTCGGCACACAGCCCAGAGGGAGCGCTCTCGCTCCCTCTGTGTGCTTCCCCCCACCCCCCCAAAGTCAGGGATGGAAGGGGAAGCCCTTCCCCTCCCACCCCCGGCCCCCCCAACCCCCCCTGTGACGTCAGCGCGCGAGCGCGCGCTGATTAGTCACAGGGTCTCCCCCATCGCGCTGGAAGCAGAGCTTCCAGCGCGATTGAAAGAGAAATGCTTTTGCATTTCTCTTTCAATCCCATGGGGGAGGCCCCGAGAGGCTTCAAAGGGAAGGAAATGTATTTCCTTCCCTTTGAAGTCTCTCACAGGGTTTCAAAAGCCGGATTGCTTGCAATCCGGCTTTTGAAACCCCACTAGACACCAGGGATTTTATTTTTTTTGGAATGAAACTGTCAAATGGGAGCGACCCCTTGGGCAAGGGTCGCTCCCAGGGGGGCATTTTTTTAGGAAGGCCTTTTCTGACCCCCCTGGGGGCAGATTGGCCTATTATTAGGCCGATCTGCCCCCAGGGGGGGCAGAAACCTTTAGGCACCAGGGAGCTTTATTTTTTTATTTTATTTTTTTGTGATGTTTTCTTTTTTTTTTAGGTGGGGAGCGACCCCTTAGGTAAGGGTCGCTCCCCTAGGGGGCAATATATATTTAGGCCATTTCTGCCCCCCTTGGGGGCAGATTGGCCTATTTTGATGAGGCCAATCTGCCCCCAAGGGGGGCAGAAACTATTAGACGCAAGGGAGTTTTTTTTTTTTTGCGTGAATTTCACGCAAGGGGAGCGACCCCTTAGGCAAGGGTCGCTCCCTGGGGGGGGGGATTATTTTAGGCCATTTCTGCCCCCCTGGGGGGTAGATAAGCCTATTTTGATTCAGCTGATCTGCCCCCAAGGGGGGCAGAAACCACTAAGCACCAGGGATTTTTTTGTTTTTTTGTTTTACAGATGGGGAGCGACCCCTTGGACAAGGGTCGCTCCCCTGGAGGGGCAAAATGTACTTAGGCCATTTCTGCCCGCTTTGGGGGCAGATCGTCTGATTTTAGGTCAATCAGCCCCCAAGGGGGGCAGAAACCACTAGGCACCAGGGATCTTTTTTTTGCGCCGTCACGCAAGGGGAGCGACCTTGTAGGCAAGGGTCGCTCCCTGGGGGGGGGGGCAGGGGGGGCAAAATTATTTTAGGCCATCTCTGCCCCCCCTGGGGGCAGATCGGCCTATTGGTATTAGGCCGATCTACCCCCAGGGGGGGCAGAAACCTCTAGGCGCCAGGGCAAATTTGTTTTTTGTGTTTTTGTTTTTGTTTGTTTGGTTTTTTTTTAGGGATGGGGAGCGACCCATCAGGCAAGGGTCGCTACCCTGGGGGGCAAATTGTATTTAGACCATTTCTGCCCCCCTTGGGGGCAGATTGGTCGATTTTAGGTCAATCTGCCCCCAAGGGGGCAGAAACCACTAGGCAACGGGGATTTGTTTTTTGGCGCCAATGTCACGCAGGGGGAGCGACCACGTAGGCAAGGGTCGCTCCGGGGGGGGGGTTCGGGGGGCAAATTTATTTTAGGCCATTTCTGCCCCCTATTATTAGGCCGATCTGCCACCAGGGGGGGGCAGAAACCTCTAGGCGCCAGGGCAAATTTTGTTGGTGTGTTTTTTTTTTTGTATGTTTGTTTTTTTAGAGATGGGGAGCGACCCATCAGGCAAGGGTCGCTCCCCTGGGGGGCAAACTGTATTTAGACCATTTCTGCCCCCCTTGGGGGCAGATTGGTCGATTTGAGGTCAATCTGCCCCCAAGGGGGCAGAAACCACTAGGCACCGGGGATTTGTTTTTTGGCGCCAATGACACGCAGGGGGAGCGACCCCGTAGGCGAGGGTCGCTCCTGGTGGGGGGGTGGGGGTTGGGGATGCAAATTTATTTTAAGCCATTTCTGCCCCCCCTGGGGGCAGATCGGCCTATTATTAGGCCGATCTGCCACCAGGGGGGGGCAGAAACCTCTAGGCGCCAGAGCAAATTTTTTTTGTCTGTTTTTTTTTGTATGTTTGTTTTTTTAGAGATGGGGAGCGACCCATCAGACAAGGGTCGCTCCCCTGGGGGGCAAACTGTATTTAGAGCATTTCGGTCGATTTTAGGTCAATCTGCCCCCAAGGGGGCAGAAACCACTAGGCACCGGGGATTTGTTTTTTGGCGCCAATGTCACGCAGGGGGAGCGACCCCGTAGGCGAGGGTCGCTCCTGGTGGGGGGGTGGGGGTTGGGGATGCAAATTTATCTTAGGCCATTTCTGCCCCCCCTGGGGGAAGATCGGCCTATTATTAGGCCGATCTGCCACCGGGGGGGCAGAAACCTCTAGGCGCCAGGGCAAATTTTTTTGTGTGTTTTTTTTTGTATGTTTGTTTTTTTAGAGATGGGGAGCGACCCATCAGGCAAGGGTCGCTCCCCTGGGGGGCAAACTGTATTTAGACCATTTCTGCCCCCCTTGGGGGCAGATTGGTCGATTTGAGGTCAATCTGCTCCCAAGGGGGCAGAAACCACTAGGCACCGGGGATTTGTTTTTTGGCGCCAATGTCACGCAGGGGGAGCGACCCCGTAGGCGAGGGTCGCTCCTGGTGGGGGGGTGGGGGTTGGGGATGCAAATTTATTTTAGGCCATTTCTGCCCCCCCTGGGGGCAGATCGGCCTATTATTAGGACGATCTGCCACCGGGGGGGGCAGAACCTCTAGGCGCCAGGGCAAATTTTTTTTGTGTGTTTTTTTTTTGTATGTTTGTTTTTTTAGAGATGGGGAGCGACCCATCAGACAAGGGTCGCTCCCCTGGGGGGCAAACTGTATTTAGAGCATTTCTGCCCCCCTTGGGGGCAGATTGGTCGATTTTAGGTCAATCTGCCCCCAAGGGGGCAGAAACCACTAGGCACCGGGGATTTGTTTTTTGGCGCCAATGTCACGCAGGGGGAGCGACCCTGTAGGCAAGGGTCGCTCCTGGTGGGGGGGTGGGGGTTGGGAATGCAAATTTATTTTAGGCCATTTCTGACCCCCCTGGGGGCAGATCGGCCTATTATTAGGCCGATCTGCCACCGGGGGGGGCAGAAACCTCTAGGCGCCAGGGCAATTTTTTTTTGTGTTTTTTTTTGTTTGTATGTTTGTTTTTTTAGAGATGGGGAGCGACCCATCAGGCAAGGGTCGCTCGCCTGGAGGGCAAACTGTATTTAGACCATTTCTGCCCCCCTTGGGGGCAGATTGGTCGATTTGAGGTCAATCTGCCCCCAAGGGGGCAGAAACCACTAGGCACCGGGGATTTGTTTTTTGGCGCCAATGTCACGCAGGGGGAGCGACCCCGTAGGTGAGGGTTGCTCCTCGTGAGGGGGTGGGGGTTGGGGATGCAAATTTATTTTAGGCCATTTCTGCCCCCCCTGGGGGCATTATCGGCCTATTATTAGGCCGATCTGCCCCCAGGGGGGGCTGAAACCTCTAGGCGCCAGGGCAAATTTTTTTTGTGTGGTTTTTTTTTGTATGTTTGTTTTTTTAGAGATGGGGAGCGACCCATCAGGCAAGGGTCGCTCCCCTGGGGGGCAAACTGTATTTAGACCTTTTCTTCCCCCCTTGGGGGCAGATTGGTCGATTTTAGGTTAATCTGCCCCCAAGGGGGCAGAAACCACTAGGCACCGGGGATTTGTTTTTTGGCGCCAATGTCACGCAGGGGGAGCGACCCCGTAGGCGAGGGTCGCTCCTGGTGGGGGGGTGCGGGTTGGGGATGCAAATTTATTTAAGGCCATTTCTGCCCCCCCTGGGGGCAGATCGGCCTATTATTAGGCCGATCTGCCACCAGGGGGGGGGGGCAGAAACCTCTAGGCGCCAGGGCAATTTTTTTTTGTGTGTTTTATTTTTTGTATGTTTGTTTTTTTTAGAGATGGGGAGCGACCCATCAGGCAAGGGTCGCTCCCCTGGGGGGCAAACTGTATTTAGACCATTTCTGCCCCCCTTGGTGGCAGATTGGTCGATTTTAGGTCAATCTGCCCCAAGGGGGCAGAAACCACTAGGCACCGGGGATTTGTTTTTTGGCGCCAATGTCACGCAGGGGGAGCGACCCCGTAGGCAAGGGTCACTCCTGGGCAGGGGGGGTTTGGGGGGGGTGGGGGTGTCAAATTTATTTTAGGGCATTTCCCCCCCCCCCCCTGGGGCCAGCTGAGCTAGAGGCCAAAATCCACAGGTAGGCACTTTGCAAAAAACACCTCTGTTTTCTGTGAAAAAATATGTTGTGTCCACGTTGTGTTTTGGGCCATTTCCTTTCGTGGGCGCTAGGCCTACCCACACAAGTGAGGTGCCATTTTTATGGAGAGACTTAGGGGAACGCTGTGTGGAAGGAAATTTGTGGCTCCTCTAAGATTCCAGAACTTTCTGTCACCGAAATGAGAGGAAAAAGTGTTTTTTTGGCCAAATTTTGATGTTTGCAAAGGATTCTGGGTAACAGAACCTGGTCAGAGCCCCGCAAATCACCCCATCTTGGATTCCCCTAGGTCTCTAGTTTTCAAAAATGCACTGGTTTGCTAGGTTTCCCCAGGTGCCGGCTGAGCTAGAGGCCAAAATCTACAGGTAGGCACTGTTTTCTATGAAAAAATGTGATGTGTCCACGTTGTGTTTTGGGCCATTTCCTATCGTGGGCGCTAGGCCTACCCACACAAGTGAGGTATCATTTTTATCGGGAGACGTGGGGGAACGCTGGGTGGAAGGAAATTTGTGGCTCCTCTCAGATTCCAGAACTTTCTGCCACAGAAATGTGAGGAACATGTGTTTTTTTAGTCACATTTTGAGGTTTGCAAAGGATTCTGGGTAACAGAACCTGGTCCGAGCCACACAAGTCACCCCATCTTGGATTCCCCTAGGTCTCTAGTTTTCAGAAATGCACAGGTTTGGTAGGTTTCCCTAGGTGGCGGCTGAGCTACAGGCCAAAATCTACAGGTAGGCACTTTGCAAAAAACACCTCTGTTTTCCTTCCAAAATTTGGCTTTGTCCACGTTGCGCTTTGGGGCGTTTCCTGTCGTGGGCGCTAGGCCTACCCACACAAGTGAGGTACCATTTTTATCGGGAGACATTGGGGAACGCTGGGTGGAAGGAATTTTGCGGCTCCTCTCAGATTCCAGAACTTTCTGCCACAGAAATGTGAGGAACATGTGTTTTTTTAGCCAAAGTTTGAGGTTTGCAAAGGATTCTGGGTAACAGAACCTGGTCCGAGCCACACAAGTCACTCCATCTTGGATTCCCCTAGGTCTCTAGTTTTCAGAAATGCACAGGTTTGGTAGGTTTCCCTAGGTGGCGGCTGAGCTACAGGCAAAAATCTACAGGTAGGCACTTTGCAAAAAACACCTCTGTTTTCCTTCAAAAATTTGGCTGTGTCTACGTTGCGCTTTGGGGCGTTTCCTGTCGCGGGCGCTAGGCCTACCCACACAAGTGAGGTATCATTTTTATCGGGAGACGTGGGGGAACGCTGGGTGGAAGGAAATTTGTGGCTCCTCTCAGATTCCAGAACTTTCTACCACAGAAATATGAGGAACATGTGTTTTTTTAGCCAAATTTTGAGGTTTGCAAAGGATTCTGGGTAACAGAACCTGGTCCAAGCCACACAAGTAACCCCATCTTGGATTCCCCTAGGTCTCTAGTTTTCAGAAATGCACAGGTTTGGTAGGTTTCCCTAGGTGGCGGCTGAGCTAGAGGCCAAAATCTATAGGTAGGCACTTTGCTAAAAACAGGTCTGTTTTCTGTGATGTGTCCACGTTGTGTTTTGGGGCATATCCTGTCGCGGGCGCTAGGCCTACCCACACAAGTGAGGTATCATTTTTATCGGGAGACGTGGGGGAACCCTGGGTGGAAGGAAATTTGTGGCTCCTCTCAGATTCCAGAACTTTCTGCCACAGAAATGTGAGGAACATGTGTTTTTTTAACCAAATTTTGAGGTTTGCAAAGGATTCTGGGTAACAGAACCTGGTCCGAGCCACACAAGTCACCCCATCTTGGATTCCCCTAGGTCTCTAGTTTTCAGAAATGCACAGGTTTGGTAGGTTTCCCTAGGTGGCGGCTGAGCTAGAGGCCAAAATCTACAGGTAGGCACTTTGCTAAAAACAGGTCTGTTTTCTGTGATGTGTCCACGTTGTGTTTTGGGGCATATCCTGTCGCGGGCGCTAGGCCTACCCACACAAGTGAGGTATCATTTTTATCGGGAGACGTGGGGGAACCCTGGGTGGAAGGAAATTTGTGGCTCCTCTCAGATTCCAGAACTTTCTGCCACAGAAATATGAGGAACATGTGTTTTTTTTGTCAAATTTTGAGGTTTGCAAAGGATTCTGGGTAACAGAACCTGGTCCGAGCCACAAAAGTCACCCCATCTTGGATTCCCCTAGGTCTCTAGTTTTCAGAAATGCACAGGTTTGGTAGGTTTCCCTAGGTGGCGGCTGAGCTACAGGCCAAAATCTACAGGTAGGCACTTTGCAAAAAACACCTCTGTTTTCCTTCAAAAATTTGGCTGTGTCCACGTTGCGCTTTGGGGCGTTTTCCTGTCGCGGGCGCTAGGCCTACCCACACAAGTGAGGTATCATTTTTAACGGGAGACGTGGGGGAACGCTGGGTGGAAGGAAATTTGTGGCTCCTCTCAGATTCCAGAACTTTCTGCCACAGAAATGTGAGGAACATGTGTTTTTTTAGCCAAATTTTGAGGTTTGCAAAGGATTCTGGGTAACAGAACCTGGTCCGAGCCACACAAGTCACCCCATCTTGGATTCCCCTAGGTCTCTAGTTTTCAGAAATGCACAGGTTTGGTAGGTTTCCCTAGGTGGCGGCTGAGCTACAGGCCAAAATCTACAGGTAGGCACTTTGCAAAAAACACCTCTGTTTTCCTTCAAAAATTTGGCTGTGTCCACGTTGCGCTTTGGGGCGTTTCCTGTCGCGGGCGCTAGGCCTACCCACACAAGTGAGGTATCATTTTTATCAGGAGACGTGGGGGAACGCTGGGTGGAAGGAAATTTGTGGCTCCTCTCAGATTTCAGAACTTTCTGCCACAGAAATGTGAGGAACATGTGTTTTTTTAGCCAAATTTTGAGGTTTGCAAAGGATTCTGGGTAACAGAACCTGGTCCGAGCCACACAAGTCACCCCATCTTGGATTCCCCTAGGTCTCTAGTTTTCAGAAATGCACAGGTTTGGTAGGTTTCCCTAGGTGGCGGCTGAGCTACAGGCCAAAATCTACAGGTAGGCACTTTGCAAAAAACACCTCTGTTTTCCTTCAAAAATTTGGCTGTGTCCACGTTGCGCTTTGGGGCGTTTCCTGTCACGGGCGCTAGGCCTACCCACACAAGTGAGGTATAATTTTTATCAGGAGACGTGGGGGAACGCTGGGTGGAAGGAAATTTGTGGCTCCTCTCAGATTCCAGTACTTTCTGCCACAGAAATGTGAGGAACATGTGTTTTTTTAGCCAAATTTTGAGGTTTGCAAAGGATTCTGGGTAACAGAACCTGGTCCGAGCCACACAAGTCACCCCATCTTGGATTCCCCTAGGTCTCTAGTTTTCAGAAACGCACAGGTTTGGTAGGTTTCCCTAGGTGGTGGCTGAGCTACAGGCCAAAATCTACAGGTAGGCACTTTGCAAAAAACACCTCTGTTTTCCTTCCAAAATTTGGCTGTGTCCACGTTGCGCTTTGGGGCGTTTCCTGTCGCGGGCGCTAGGCCTACCCACACAAGTGAGGTATCATTTTTATCGGGAGACGTGGGGGAACGCTGGGTGGGAGGAAATTTGTGGCTCCTCTCAGATTCCAGAACTTTCTGCCACAGAAATGTGAGGAACATGTGTTTTTTTAGCCAAATTTTGAGGTTTGCAAAGGATTCTGGGTAACAGAACCTGGTCCGAGCCACACAAGTCACCCCATCTTGGATTCCCCTAGGTCTCTAGTTTTCAGAAATGCACAGGTTTGGTAGGTTTCCCTAGGTGGCGGCTGAGCTACAGGCCAAAATCTACAGGTAGGCACTTTGCAAAAAACACCTCTGTTTTCCTTCAAAAATTTGGCTGTGTCCACGTTGCGCTTTGGGGCGTTTCCTGTCGCGGGCGCTAGGCCTACCCACACAAGTGAGGTATCATTTTTATCAGGAGACGTGGGGGAACGCTGGGTGGAAGGAAATTTGTGGCTCCTCTCAGATTCCAGAACTTTCTGCCACAGAAATGTGAGGAACATGTGTTTTTTTAGCCAAATTGTGAGGTTTGCAAAGGATTCTGGGTAACAGAACCTGCTCCGAGCCACACAAGTCACCCCATCTTGGATTCCCCTAGGTCTCTAGTTTTCAGAAATGCACAGGTTTGGTAGGTTTCCCTAGGTGGCGGCTGAGCTAGAGGCCAAAACCTACAGGTTGTCACTTTGCTAAAAACAGGTCTGTTTTCTGTTATGTGTCCACGTTGTGTTTTGGGGCATATCCTGTCGCGGGCGCTAGGCCTACCCACACAAGTGAGGTATCATTTTTATCGGGAGACTTGGGGGAACATAGAATAGCAAAACAAGTGTTATTGCCCCTTGTCTTTCTCTACATTTTTCCCTTCCAAATGTAAGACAGTGTGTAAAAAAGACGTCTATTTGAGAAATGCCCTGTAATTCACATGCTAGTATGGGCACCCCGGAATTCAGAGATGTGCAAATAACCACTGCTTCTCAACACCTTATCTTGTGCCCATTTTGGAAATACAAAGGTTTTCTTGATAGCTATTTTTTACTCTTTATATTTGAGCAAATGAATTTCTGTATACCCGGCATAGAATGAAAACCCACTGCAGGCTGCAGGTCATTTATTGGCTCTGGGTACCTAGAGTTCTTGATGAACCTACAAGCCCTATATATCCCCGCAACCAGAAGAGTCCATCGGACGTAACGGTATATTGCTTTCGAAAATCTGACATTGCAGGAAAAAGTTACAGAGTAAAACTTAGAGAAAAATTGATGTTTTTTTCACCTCAATTTCAATATTTTTCTTTTTCAGTTGTTATTTTCTGTAGGAAACCCTTGTAGGATCTACACAAATTACCCCTTGCTGAATTCAGAATTTTGTCTACTTTTCAGAAATGTTGCGGTTTCTGGGATCCAGCGTTGGTTTCATGCCCATTTCTGTCACTGACTGGAAGGAGGCTGAAAGCACAAAAAATCGTAAAAATGGGGTATGTCCCAGTAAAATGCCAAAATTGTGTTGAAAAATTGGGTTTTCTGATTCAAGTCTGCCTGTTCCTGAAAGCTGGGAAGCTGGTGAAAAAACCACAAGCCTTCTTCTGCAGCCCATTTTTCCAATTTTTTTTAAAAAAACGAAATTTTCACTGTTTTTTGGCTAATTTCTTGGCCTCCTTCTTGGGAACCCACAAAGTCTGGGTACCTCTAGAAACCCTAGGATGTTGGAAAAAAAGGACGCAAATTTGGCGTGGGTAGCTTACGTGAACAAAAAGTTATGAGGGCCTAAGCGCGATCTGCTCCAAATAGCCAAAAAAAGGCTCGGCACAGGAGGGGGAAAAGGCCTGGCAGCGAAGGGGTTAAATGTGTGTACGAGCTTTAGTTATCGGTTCAGAATTATTTACCTTCTGCTCTAGCGGGCACAAGCTGTTCATTCTTTATTAGAATGTATTATTTGAATAACTCAGCAGTTGGACATTGACCATTGCACTCGCTGATCATCTCCTCCACTGCTGGGGACTTTTACAAGAATTAAACTGGTTTTAACCTTTAGCAGTCCTGACTTTCAATACTACTGAAGTCATGCCTGCGGAGAGTGCACAGGCAAATTATGTATGTTCGGCAAGTGTTGGCTGTCCATGTACTTAAGGACCCTGATAATATCTGCATTTGCGTCCATCATGTAACAGCACAATCACAACTGGAGAGGGGGAGACACAAAAATGGCCACCATATGTCCACCCAACAGAGAAAATCTGTAATCACTAAAAGGTGGTTCTCAATTGACTCCCATAATACCCTCTACTTAAAGTGTATTCTAAAACCCTATTTGGGTAGGCTAATGGTCTGTCCAGTCATAAGAAAGAAAGAAAGAATCCCTTTTCTGGAAGAGGAAGCCTCACACACTAATTGTGTCATATTTTATCATCAGCAACATCTCCTCACCCTGGTAGGACAAGCCACAGGGGCAGACTCAACTTCTTCTAGAGTAGAAGGTGGGAGAGTGTTCTCATATGAATTCTACTGAACAATGAATGGATCCAGATAAAATACAAAATACCTTATGGAACCCAGGTTATCACCTACATTAATTTAGGACCACAGGAATGGCTAAAAAGCTTTGTGGGATGGTTTATGAGAAAGATGACTCACACCATCACCTAGGCCAACATGCTCCTGCCCCTATAACAGCCTAACTGGTCTTAGGGATTCAATAGGGCCATAGAGTCCCTAAAGGATAGGCCAAATCACCAATGTACTATACAACAAAAAAACAGGTGAGTCCTACCTGAATATTCAGGTGAAGTACCTAAGTAAAACTAACAAAGCACACCACCATAAGTTAGTGTGATGGCTGGCTGAGAACAGTTCAAACATATAGCGCGCAAGTGCTAACAACTCTTCATGCAGAGGCAATTTTCTACTGAGTGTAAAGCAAACAAGTGACACTGCAAACCAAACCAGAAGGGTGGCAGAATTACATGCACACAATTAAAACGCACATGCAGAAGAACACTAGAATTTACTCAATCTTGTCCTTACCCTGTACAACCAGGCAACTAGTCCCCTGGTCTTGGAGGGGTCGGTATCTGCTGTTGTCACACACTGTATGAGCAAATAAAATTAAACAAAAAAATACACTGTAATCAATTTTACTCCTAAAAAAAAGGAAGGAGGAAGATATAACCAAACCCAGGTGCCTCTCACTTGGGCGAACAATTTCAAAACAGGACCCAGTACCAATCACCATTAAGACACCATGGTCTTATAACTGCATGCCCATCTGGAGAAAAAGGACAAATTCAAAGAGAGAGCACTATTACACATGTAAAGAAATAAGTGTGATACACAGCATCATTGATGGTGGTGGGCAAGCTAACAATTAACAGCATTATTATTTATGTAGATTGAGTGACATGAAATGAAGCCTCACTGGTGGCAGCCAGCCGCTCACATTTGCGAACAGGTGATATTTCAGTATTGTGCGTCACAAAAGCATCAGCACCAGAGCAAAACCAGATAGTACACCCTCCAATGTATATATGCCCAATTACATCATGCTGCATGAGTCGAAAACAAATATTGGAATAATATTTTGCTATCATGCAGGACAACCATGTTGGCACAAGAGCAAAATGGCATAACACTCCCCAATGTTTATATGTGTATATATGCCCACTTATGGCATGCCTTGAGGGACAAAAGCGAATTTCGGAATGACCCACTGACTTCTCAAATAATGAAGGCAGGTCAGACTATCAATGGTTCCCTGCACAGAACACAGTGTAGGCCCACAGGTCCCTTTGTTATCTCAGACCTGATGCTGGTGGCAAGAGTTCCTGTTAGAAATTGGGTCTCTAGATGGCCGAGGTGTGCACCCTGTCCAAGTAGGGACAACAATCCTAGTCAGGGTAAGACACAACACAACTAAATTATCTTGTCCTCACCCTCAAGTAGCATGGCACAGAGCAGACAAGCTTAACTGAGAAGGCAATGTGTAAAGTATGTGTGCAATAACTCCTACAGTAACACAATGAAAACACCACAAAAAGTACTCCACACCACCTAAGGAAAATAGATATTGTACTCTTTAGCACAAAGTACCTGGGATGCATAAAAAATGATGACGCTTTGGGGACAAGGTAAGGCGTCGGAATATAAAGCGAAGGTGATGCGTTGATTTCTTACCCATGTCGATTCCTGGTCATGCTGCCCAGGTTCTTTACTGTGGTGCAGTGACAAATTGACGGTCAGGGACAATGCGTGAAAAATCCAAACGTGCTGTGATGACGAAACAGATGCTGCATTGATTCTGCAAGCTCTGTGTCAGTTTTTCAGCTGAGAGACAGCAGCTGCGATTGTGTAGGCATTGCATCGATTTTTCGGGTGCAGTGGATTTTCTCCTTTAGGTGGAGTCTTTGATTGCCTTGAGACTTATTAACAGGACGCAAGCTGACAAGCCCTTGGAGATCACTGGTGTGGGAAAGTAAAGTCCTTCCAGCTGAGTCAGGGAGCAGCAGGCAGCAGGTAGAAGGGCAACAAGCAGGAGAGCAGTCCTTCCAGAAAAGCACCCAGATGAGCACTGTAGTCCTTCTGACAGAGTCCAGTTGAAAATCCAGAAGTGTCTGATTTTAGGGGGTCACAGGCCCAAGATATATACCCAAATGTGCTTTTTGAAGTGGAGGAGACTTCAATGAGTTGTTTTGAAGTGCACCAGTTTGCCTTTCAACCCAGTTCTGTCTGCTAGGAGATCTGTGGGGGTTACCTCTCCTTTGTGTGAGGTCAGGCCACTAGCTTTTGAAGTGTAAGTGAGAGCCCCTTTACCCGTCCTGCCCAGGAAGGCCCATCAGTATGCAGATGCAGCTGAGTGTCCTGTGTGAATGGCTGTCTGGGTGGAATGAACATGGGGAGCTGCTAACCAGCACAAACCAGACTTGGATTGGTGACGTTGTAAGGCACAGAGAGCACTAAGTACAGAGAAATGCCTACTTTTTAAAAGTGATATGTCTAAAATAGTAATGTCTATCTTCACCAGTAAGCAGGATTTCTCACCACCATTTCAACCATACCAAACATGACAATGCCACTTTTTTCAGATCAGAAATTACCACATAAAGGTATATCATGGAATTTCCAATGCTGGCCTATAACAGGAGCAGGCTTCATAATAATGAAAAATGACTTTGGGAGTTTCTCACTGCGAGGGCATGTAAAACTTAAAAGTACATGTCTTACCTTTTACTTACATTGCACCCTGAACCACTAGGCTACATATGGCCTACCTTAGGGGTGGCATATGTAATACAAAGGGCGCTTAAGAATTGTCAAGTAGTTTCAAAAGGCTGAGTCCAAGTGGCAGTGAAACTGCACACACAGGCCTTGCAATAGCTGGCCTCAGACATGGTTAAAGGGCTACTTATGTGGGTGGCACAATCAGTGCTACCTGCCTACTTGTAACATTGAATATACAGGCTCTGGGCACAATTTGTGCAAGTTACTCGAGATGTGTAGGAAAATTAAATATGCCAATTGGGTAGGAGCCAATGTTACCATGTTTAGGGGAGGGAGCACAAGCATTTTAGCACTGGTCAGCAGTGATAACATGCACAGAGTCCTGAAACCAGCAAAAATTAGATCAGAAAAATGGAGGGAGGCAGGCACAAAGTTAAGGGAAGACCACCCTAAGGCTGTCAGGTCTAACAGTTCCTTATTGAAAAATAAAGTTCAGACCCCCCAGTCTGTGGAAATGGAAGACTTACTTCATTAAGATGACACAGTGCTGGTGAACCTGCAAGTGATCACCCCGGCTCTCAGCCGCAAATGCTGGAGGCTTGGGAAGCCAGGTGGGATATCAAGCTCATTGGAGGAACAGCTTGTCGCATCACATGGGCGAATCGACTTGCTGACAAATGTAGTAGGGTCTTGTAAAATAGGGGCGGGCTGCCCAGTAATGTTCACCAGTACTTTTGTACATTAATTTTCAGAGTGGTTGAATGCCCTCAATCCCTTTCTAAGATTTGCAATGAAAATTTGACAATTTTCAAAATGTGCACCATTGTCAGTGTATATGATGGTGGTATGTTAGTAAGCTAATACATTTTACAGTTTTGATATTCACAATTGCAGTTTCTATTATTTTTAATTAAATTAATGAACTGTGCTTTGTTCTTGGTGCCAAGCTTAGTATGCCTAGATTGTAGCCCTTAGTGGCTTGCCTACCCTAGTGGGTCAGACAGAGAACTTCATTCTCATTTGGGCTGTTTATATCTTCAGAGAGGGATCTCATGTCACTGCCTTAAGCACTGATCAGCTTTCATTTGTTAATTCTTGTAATGTACTTCAATGTACTTATGATAGACCCGCTAAACATATGTTTAGATCTTTTGATCTGATGTCACCTCTTGTGATGTCACTTCCTGTGAGGTAATGGCATATGATGCCACTACCTGTGATGCCACAAGATGTCACATTCCATGATATCACACACGTGATGTCACTTGCATACTATCTAACTTGGTTATCCCCCCTCCAACTTCCTGTTTCAGACTTGTGCCTTGAATATGTGCAGAGAAGTTCTTGCGGGCTAATGGAAATACATAGAGTGTCCTCTGTGAGTCCAAAACAGAAAATAAAACACAGCGTTTCAGGATTGTCACAAGGCTTGCATTACCAAACAACCTTCTCAGCTGTCAGCCTGTTCAACGCCTCTCATTTAGATGAATATAAATGTGAAATTAAAGATAGATGCTGTACCTATGTGGTATTTCCAGAGGTGTAGCCTGGCTGCAGCAGAAGCTTGACACAAAGTCAGTAGTGTGATGTAAAACATTCATATTCTGAATCTCTATATTTCACCATGTCTCTACAACCAATTTTCCATCATAATATTAGCACAGTTGAAGTCACCATTGTATATATAACCTCAAAACTCCTGTCCACGTCAACCTTCTGAAGAAAAATGTTTTAACACTGTGAAAAAACAATTGTGTCCATTTGTAGGCAAGAAACGTCCGCCACTGCAGGTGGTTCTGCTAAGGGGAGTATTATGAAACTGGCTATTAGTAACACATGTTACAGAGTATGAAAATGCAAGACTGTGGTAAGATGTGCTGTATTAAAAGAAAAACTTGTTATAACATATTGCGGTAGTTGGCTCTAGGGTACACGAATAATGCACACCTACATACAGGCTGAAAATGAAGTATTTATAATACATTAACTTTTCCATTAATTCATATCTCATGTAAGACAAATAACTATCAAATGTATAGTAAATACATTTTCGAGCCTACTTGAAGCACAAACACTGTGAAAGAAAATGCATGTTCTATTGCAGTGTGATCTAGAAAAGTAAAATGCTTATTTCAAAAAGAAAAACATATTTTTACCTACTGCCTGGCTTTTGACAACATGTAAACACGTGAAGAATGAATATCTGACATTCCCAGTGCCAAGCTTTGACTAGACAGGTCTTAGAGTTTCGGTTCTATTTAAATTCAAACTTGCAAGCTATGAATGAAATGAAATCCCATTTTCAGTGTAACTTAAGAAAATGTGGGCAAGTATTTTCTCTCAAGAGGCTCATTCACCAAACCACTGGGAGCATTTCGAGTAATAAAGATGCAATTTGGGCCAGCAAGCCTATCAGTTGTAAAGCCAGAGCTTTTCCTGCAGGAATTGAATGAATGTTTAATCTTTCTCTGCCTGGGTGTGATTTGTAGGACTGGCAAATACAATTAGGACATTCCTACTGAGATCCCAACAGAGAAAATCACAGTTATTTACTATCAGGTAAGTGCCAAGTTCTGAAGGTGTTATTTCTCATTTCGATGGTAATTGTAAGAGTAGAACTGAAAACACTGCCTTGAACATAATGGCATTTTTCAGTTGTCTGATTAGTAAACGGCTAGGGCTGATTGTTGTAATAAAGATATTCCCCCTGGCACGCAATCAGAAAAATAGAAACAACTAACTTTGTTTCTTTGCCTGTCCATATGCTCTTGCGTTATTTGTCCTCTCCTAAGAATCAACCACCTAGGATGGTGAGTTTTTTAGAAGTTTTTTTACAAATGATCTGACGGGCTTTAATGCAGGCAAACTGTTAATCACCGCAGCCTTTATCACCAGTACTCATTATTTTACAATTAAGAACTGACAAAATCGCATCACCACAAAATACCCTTGAAAGTTAAGAATGGAAATATGTGAAGGAGAGGCCAGGAGGTGAATGACCGGGCTATATTTTGTTTCGTAGATTCACCTTTTCATTTCCGTGAGTGTGCACATGTATCTCAACAAATGAAAACATGCACATTTCGGATTTCATGGGAAACTGTGGTCAGATACCCTTTGTAAATAAGTTAAATGCAATAGGAAGAGCATGTGTATAGCATACATGACCGTTCATTTTATTTCCTGTTACCTTGAGTAATCAGCTGACAGACAGTTTGATGAACAACGTTTTTTGACTGGTTTTAATTTATATCCTTTGCCAATCTTTGACTGGCATTTTGGGTAACGTGCCAGATGGGCAACTTGAAATGGTTAGTGTGTGGGCATTTTTAAGTCAGGTGTAAAACCTTTTGATTTCACTAAAATAAAACCTAAAACATACACACTTAAAAGAGTCTTTCTGTCTGCTCTCTTCATGCATTGGTCTGTTGTGCCATTTATATTTTGCTTCCGCCCACTATAGATTACAGCACAGGGCAGTGGGTCAGCCTGCTTCACGCACTCACTAACTTCAATTTGAGAAAGTGCATTTTGCTCTTTCACAAAGAGGTCATCCAAAACCAAGATTTTTACCTTCAGTCCAAGTGTTTTTGTTTTTATTTTATTATGATCATGCAGGTGTTGCCTTTCCCTTAAGAGCCTGGTGTGATAGTTCTATGCATTCTACTGGTCGATTTTGATATGAGCACAGGGCACATTCCAGCTTCATCAATTCCTGTCTCCTGATAATGTTGTTGTAAATTTCTTTTGGAGTTGCCTTCACTTATCTGACTGCTGCTGTTTCACTACAGTAACAACAAGGTAACGTGATCAAGACTGTTAAAGTCGAAACGCGTTGGTGTTGGTTTATTTGGTATCATTTTATATATTAAATGAAGATTTTTGCAATCCTGTGAGTGCCGCATCTTTGACATAATTGTCAAGCTGGTGTGAAGAGTGCATGGTGAGATCGCAAGTTATACTTACCAGAGGGCACAAGTTATAGTTACTTGAGATAACTCTAACTATGATCGGTCAATTTTTATGGTTTGGTACATTTAGGTGTATTTCTATGGCTTTTTAAAGTATAGAAATTTACATTACAATACGTTAATCCAATCATAGCTGCACCTGCGGCCAGGCCCTGAGGCCAACCCTCTATAAGCACCCAACCTAACCTTGCACCAGGCACTGCCTTTGCCCATGCACAGAGGAGGTTGCCCGCAAAACCTGACCTGAAGCCAGACCCAGTGGCCAAACCCCCTTAACCACCCCAACACCATGCTGTGCACGGCCCTTTGGTCGTGCGCAGCAGAAGTTGCTCTCTGGGTGTCAGAATAGATTTGAGAGGGTGTATCTGGGGGTGAGATTGGCTGTGACATTGTCTGTCTAGGTGTGAGAGTGTGCACCTCAGTGTTATACTGGATGTGCCAGTGTCTGCCCAGGTTTGTGAGTGGGTGTATGAGGCTTTCAGTGGGTCTGTGAATGGGTGTATGAGGCTTTCAGTGAGTCTGTGAATGGGTGTATGAGAGTCTGAATGGGTCTGTGAGTGTGTGTGTAACTTTTCTGAGTGGGTTTGTGAGTGGGTGTGTGAGGGTCTGACTGGGGCTGTGTGTGTGTGCATGAGGCTCTGGGTGGGTCTGTAAGTGGGTGTGTGAATGTCTGAGTGCATCTGCGATTTGGAGAAATTGACTAAAAGAGAAACAGAGAGAGAGAGAAAGGAAGTGAGAGGGAGAGAGAGAGTTATTTAGGCTTTGATGTATGATATAGTTTGAATGAGATATTTCTGTTCAATTTAAAAAAAATGTATCTGTCATTTTTAAAAATGCAAATATTTTGTACTAAAAAAAAGAAGAGAAAAGCAAGTCTTGAACTGGACTGTGACCTTCACACTGAGCTGTTGCTTGATTTTTTCATTATTATTTGTTAGAACTTTATTGGCTATCTCGGCACAGTCCCTCCATACTTATTATTTAATTATCATTTTTAATTTTACAAAGATGCCCTGACAGACTTTCTGGCACCATGGGGGAAGCCTTAAGGCTTCTTTCATGATGCCATTGCTTCAGCAAGCAAGGAGCTGCTTTGACAGCATCTCCTTGCTTGCTAAAGCATTTCATCTCTGTCCCCTGCATGCGTTCAGAGGACAGAGATGAAAGCTTCAGTTTTTGACATTGGGACCTGCTTGACAGGGGTTACGGGGGAGGCTGACATGCCTCCTCCATCTCAAATTATGCATTTTGCCCCGAGGTGGTGGTCCTCAGGGTATGGGGGGCGGGCACAGGTCCCCCTACATAAATCATATTGATTGCCCTGGGGAGGTGGTTGTCCTCGGGACAGCAGAAGGCGCCAGTGGGCTGTATTTAATTACAGCACTGGGGTGGTGGTGTTCCCCAGGGCAGCGGGGGTGCATGTGCCCCCTCCATATTAATCATAAGCCCCAGGGAGGTGGCAGTTCCCAAGGCAGTGGGAGGGGGCCAGGAGCCCCCACCACATTTTTAAGCAAATGTCCCCGGGACTTGGCCCACCAAGGGGTTTTATAATAATGATGTGAGGGAGTCTGCGCTTCATTAAAAAAAAAAAATGTTTGGCAGATGTATGGATCCACCATGACTACAGCCCAAAAATAAATAAAAGTGCTTTTTAGACCTTGGGGGATGATCCCTCTGGGACTCAGGGGTTAGGCTGTTTGTACCCTGGCCCCTTTTCTTTATTTATTTTTCTGGGACTCTGCTTCAGCCGAGTCCCAAGATGGTTGACAACACTTCAATGGCTTCTGTTGCTGAAGTGTTGTCAGCCAATCAGAACTCAGCAAGAGATTAGGAGGGGTTGCAAATCCTTCGCGTCCCTATATATACAAATTAGTTTTCCCCTTAATTTCTCAAACAAACTACTTAACGGAATTACACCAAAGCAAAAAAAGGTTGGTTTCTGGACCAGAACCTACCTTTCTTCCAATTTTTTTGTAATTCCATCAAGTACTTTTGGTGCTATCACTGTTAAAAAAAAAAAACATGGAAAAATGAATCAGGAAAATGTGTTTTGGGACACCCTCCTTTTTCTAGGCCCTCCTGGATGGATCCCCAAAAAACTTTCCAGACAGCCGATGATGTGACTGGCAAATATTTTTGCAAAGTTTTGTGAAAAATCGTCAAGCAACACCAAAGATATAGCCAAGTAAATAAATGGTTTTTATATAGAAACTAGGTCTAGGTCTAGGTTCAGTGACTCTCTAGAGTTTTTTAACATAAAGTAATTTTAATTACTATACGTTAATTCAACCATCACCGTGTATGGCCTTTGGCTGTCTGTGGTGGGGAATGGTAACACTGGCCGGGCCTGGGGCCAGGTCACGCAGCCAAGCCCCCTTATAGCTATGCAACCCAATGCCATGCATGGCCTTTGACCGGTCGCAGCCGGGGTTGGCCACAGGGCCTGTCTCTGTCATTGGATCTGTGAGTGTGTGCATGAGTGTCTGTGTGAGTGTCTGAATTGGTGTGTGAGAGGGGGCTTGAGTCTCTCAGTGCATAGATGAATGAAGGAATTAGTGTGTGAATGAGTCTGTGAATTTATTTTTACTTTTTTTGCTTATTTGCAAATACTTTATGAATATCAATCCTAGTGAAAAAAGTCATTTTAATTTGACCCACAAACATCCCAATATCACACCATTGGGGTCAGGGTACCTCCACCCTGACCTCTCATGCTACTTTTCTTTTTGTTTTTAAGGCCCAGTGAAGGTGGCCCGGGACTTTAAAATGGCGGCTGTAACTTTCTGTTCAGTTTGTGGCCAGCCAATTACAGCGCTTCTATTCATGTGTGCATTCACGAATATTCGCAAATTATTTGTGACCCTAGACATACAAATAACAAAAAGGCCCTTCTTTGGACCAAAAGCTACCTTTCTGCCCACTTTGGTGTAATTCCATCCAGAGGCTCAGGCTGCAGGCGTGTCTAAAGAGTCTATGGGAAATTAAGAAGGGAAACGCACCTTTTTTGACCAGCCCCTGCTTTTCTCAGCCCCTATGTGTTGGATCACCCTGAAACCTTCCCTGCGCAACAAGAATTTTGTGGAAATTTTAGTGAAGATTCATCAAATGGCTCCAAAGATATAAGCAACTCAAAAAATTATTTTTCTATGGAAACATGATCCTAACTATACCTACTGGTGACCGGTATGTGTGTATACATATATGTACATATACATATATGTGTGTATATATATCAAGGGGATAAAAATAACTGATATCTTATTTGACAATGCCATCAAACAAGAGATAGATGATAATGATGGGACTGGACTTATTATGACATATAATGAGGACACAAGACAGATTAACAATATTATCTCGAAGAATTGGAAGACCCTGAAGAGTGACCCAGTTATTGGGAGTTCAATATAGAAAAGACCACAGATTACTTACAGACGAGGACGTAGTTTACATGATATTACTACTATCCCTCAACTAAGACAACATAAT
This sequence comes from Pleurodeles waltl, assembly GCF_031143425.1. Classification (NCBI taxonomy): domain Eukaryota; kingdom Metazoa; phylum Chordata; class Amphibia; order Caudata; family Salamandridae; genus Pleurodeles; species Pleurodeles waltl. The sequence goes on along the minus strand of NC_090437.1, from coordinate 813,129,954 downwards.
CTACAGGGTTTTTTTCCTTGTGGACATTGCAAGGCATGTCGTAATAGTGTCATGCGGAAGCAATATGCTATATGCAAACCTGGTAAAGTTAGGCAAATCAATCAATTTATAACATGTAGTACTCCATTTGTGATCTACATACTTGAATGCCCATGTCTAAAATGGTATGTTGGCAGTACCAAACACAGTGTTAAAAAACGGGTTTTGGAACACATGCGTGCTATCACATATGTTGACAAACATTATCCGGAAGCAAGGCACTTCAAAGATAAACATAATTCTAATTGTACTCTGTTATCCTATTTTGGTATTGAACATGTTCCTCCATATCATAGAGGAGGTAACAGAGAATTGACATTGAGGAAAAAAAGAGTCAAAATATATCTTAGACTTAGAGACTAAGACACCAAAAGGTTTGAATACGGGTGAAGAATTGAATACCCATTTATATGATAATTAATGAGATAACGGCAGTCCTGATAGGTTCCTGTGAATTGATCATTAATGGATTTTAAGTTGTTGCAAATCATTTGAGTGTGTAAATAGTGGATTCTAGTGTGTTTAATTGAGCTAATTTATGACATTTTGTGGTTAGAAGATGATTAGATTTGTAGATATGTGGTGGTCACTTATTTATTTATTTATTTATATATATTTTTCAGATATAATGGGTCTGATGGAAAACTACTGAACCCTGCTTGCCATCGCTTTCTCTATTGCACGTTATTATTGGGTGATTTCTTTGCAGATTCACAGTTAAGAAAATGAATTTTATACATATTTGTATAGTTAGTCTGTCCTAGTAGTATTGATCTTTAATAGAAATTTGTGAGTGTATATGAATTAGTACTGGATCCATTGAGGTTAGTAATGTTGGCTCAGAGTGTATATTTTCCATTATTTGTCTTTATTTCCATTTGGGCTTAAATTGATAATATTTTATTACTTATATTATGGCCCAGTGGAGTATTAACTTTGTAATGTTACACTGCTTTCCTTTCCCCTCTTTTGTTGGGATAATACATACTAATATTCATATATAAATATTAGGATATGTTAATTGTAGTAGGTTTAACATTATAGGCCAGACAAGCTATTATTAGTATTACTTCTGTATATGCAATGGGGTAATGGTCTGTTTGGTTTTTTGAGTTATTTGTTTTTGTCTCATTTCTATGTCTATGAAGTGATAGTATTTAGTAAATGCTTATTGGTGGTAATTATCATATGACCAGGGCTGCTGTGTCAGTCGAAACGCGTTGTGTTTGGGATTAAAATTAATTTTGCTTTTCCTTAAGTCCTGAGTGTGCGAGTAGCATTCGTTTCATTTATTTTTTTGAGATATATATATATATATATATATATATATATATATGCACTCACTGAAAAAGCCAACGAGCCAAGGTTACAAGGACATTAGTTAGAATAACATTTTAAATGTACAAGACCATAGAAATTCACCTGCTATAGTTAGAGTTATTTCAAGTAACTATAACTCATGCCCTAAACTATAACTCGTGTCTCCACCATACAGTGTTTTCATTTAAAACTTTACTGCAAATATTACATGGATATTGCAAATGGTGTCATCAAAGATGTCATGAGTCTTGTAATTTGTGGGGTAATTAGCATTGCATGGCAAGAAAATTAGTTATAGTTACCTTGGGGCACTTGTTATAGTTACTTGAGATAACTATAACAGCTGAATATCAATGGTTGTGTACGTTTAAAATGTGAGCCTAACCATAACGTCCCTCTAATCTTTGAAATTTTAAGTGAATTTCGATGTTTTTTCAATTCTATTTCATATCTATAACTTTGTTTTTTTTCAGTGAACACCTATGGCCTTTTCAACGTAACGTAATTTTATTTACTATACGTGAATCCAATGACCACTGTGCACGGCCTTTGTCTGTGCATGGCAGGGGTTAGCTGCAGGGCCTGCACTGTGGCCAGACCCTTCAACCACCCGCTAAAACCACCCAAACCCGTGCCACACAGAGCCTTTGTCTGTGCATAGCTGGAGTTTGTCTTAGGGCCTGGCCTGTGGCTAGGCCCTGTGGCCAACCCCCTATAACCACCCATGCCACAAATGCCCTTCACCCACAAGAGGCAGCCTGCAGCCAACCCCCTTTAAACACTCATCCCTCCACCACAAATGGTCTACGGACTTTGACATAAAGAAATTGAGAGTGGGGAGAATGAGAGAGAGACAGTTTTTTCTAGACTTTGATGAATGATGTACTTAGAATGAGATTTTAGGATAAATTGAAAATGTATTTGTCAATTAAAAAAGTTAGATCACCTTTCAATATAGTTCCTTAAACATTTGAAGTTTGTTAGACCTGACAGCCTTAGAGTGGTCACCCCTAACTTTTTGTCTGCCTCCCTCCACTTTTGAGATACTGTTTTTGCTGGTTTTTAGACTCTGCACACTTTACCACTGCAAACCAGTGCTAAAGTGCATATGCTCTCTCCCTTTAAACATGGCAACATTGGATCACACCCAATTGGGCTATTTAATGTACTTATAAGTCCCTAGTAGAGTGCACTCTATGTGCTCAGGGCCTGTAGATTAAAAGCTACTAGTGGACTTGCAGCACTGATTGTGCCACCCACTTCAGTAGCCCCTTAACCTTGTCTCAGGCCTGCCATTGCAAGGCCTGTGTGTGCAGTTTTACTAGGGCAGGGTGCTGTGTAGGTAAAAGGCAGGACATGTACCTGTGTAGTTTACATGTCCTGGTTGTGTAAACCTCCTAAATTCGCTTTTACACTACTGTGAGGCCTGCTCCCTTCATAGGCTAATATTGGGGCTGCCCTCATACATTGTTTGAGTGGTAGCTGCAAATCTGAAAGGAGTAGGAAGGTCATATTCAGTATGACCGGAATGGTAATACAAAATTCTGCTGACTGATGAAGTTGGATTTAATATTACTATTTTAGCAATTCCACTTTTAGAAAATGAACATTTCTCTGCACCTAAATCTTTCTGTGCCTTACCATCCATGTCTGTCTGGGTTTAGTTGACATCTCCTTGTGCATTTACTCAGACACACCCCTAAACACAGGATACTCAGCCTCTCTCGCATACATCTGCATTTTGAATAGGTCTTCCTGGGCTGGGTGGGTGGAAGGCCTGCTCTCTCACAAAGGACTGGCACACCCCCTACTGGGACCCTGGCAGACAGGATTGAACTGAAAGGGGACTTGGTGCACTTCTAAGCCACTCTTTGAAGTCTCCCCCACTTCAAAGGCACATTTGGGTATAAAAACAGGGCCTCTGCCTACCACCTCAGATACTTCCTGGAGAAGAAACCTGAACCAGAATCTGCACCCTGACAAGAAGAACTGCCTGGCTGCCCAAAGGACTCACCTGACTGCTTTCTGAAGAGGACTGCTGCCTGCTGTTGCCCTGCTGTCTTGCTGCTCTGTTGCTTTGCTGCAGAAGTGCTCTCCAAGGGCTTGGATAGAGCTTGCGTCCTGTTCCCTGAAGTCTCAGGACCAAAAAAACTAATCTCCTGCAGCTGAAATCCCCGTGCGGTGAAAATTAGATGCACCGGCTGCCAAGAACGACGCACAGCCTGCTTGCAGTGAAAATTTCACCGCACGCCGAGTCCGGAACAAAGCAGCCCGACTTCACAACAGAAGATGGGCACAGAGCCAGCGATGCGACCGGAACTTCAACGCACATACCTACTGGATCGACGCAAGCCAAGTCAGAACGATGCCGCCCGACTTCCAGAGAGGAATCGACACAGCGCCTACAGTGCAGAAGAAAATTCCATGCATCGCCTACTGGAATTTACGCAGATGCTGTGACTTCGCTCTGCAAGCCCAGGATTCCACGCATCATCTCCGGGGCATCTAAAAACCCCACAAACCGAAGAGGATCCAAGGCCGCACGCCGGAAATCGACCCAACATCTTTCTCGCGTGGAAAATAACGACGTAAGTCCTTGTGCGAAGGGGCAAAATCAACGCACTCTCACCGTTTTCCACGCATCTCCTCCTCTGCGGTCCCTTGCGAGGATTTTTCAACGCAAACCAGGTACTTTGCCCTGCAAGAGACACTTGTTGTTTCTAGGAGAACTTAAGACATTTTGTATTGCCTTTATAGTAATCTTTTAACTCTAAAGCCACTTGATATCACTTTCAGTGATGTGCCTACATTTGCTTATTTCATCTTTAATCATTTTGACCTGTATTTATTCAGATACATATTATATATATATTTCTAAACACTGTGTGGTGTATATTTGTGGTGTTATACTGTGGTATTGAATGATTTATTGCACAAATACTTTACACATTGCCTTCAAAGTTAAGCCTAACTGCTCAATGCCAAGCCACCAGAGGGTGGACACAGGATAATTTGGATTGTGTGTGACTTACCCTGACTAGAGTGGGGGTCCTTGCTTGGACAGGGGTAACCTGACTGCCAACCAAATGCCCCATTTCTAACAAAGTTCAAACGAAATTCAAGCAGGGAAATGACCACAGATACACCTCTACTAGAACATTACATTCAATGTTCAGTGTGAGTGTCTAAGACCTTAATCACTACAGCACAGGTTATTCCTAATTATACAGTGTCCAGTCATTACTATGACATTCAGACCAGTGATTTTTGATGGGAAAAATGACTTTAATGTTTTATCACTAGGAAGGTTTACCATTCAAAACACTAGTAAAAAAACAGACACACTGCCATGAGATTCCAGGATTTGAGCCATTATCCTACTGAATGACAGTCCAAGAGTGTTAGAGGCTGGTTATTAGTAGAGAAAAGTACACACCTCCCACTAGCAATTCCCCAAGGCAGTGTTAGGTTCAGTCAAGGTCTCAAAATATTAGCCCCTGGCTCAACCCCTGGTAGCCTGCCAACAAGCAAGCCGGCTTAACTTCGGAGACAGGTATGGAAAGCATTTGAATACACCAATACAGTAAATAAGTAAGGCACAACACACAGTATAAATCCCACACAAATTTATAAACATAGGAAATGTTGTTATCATTAAAATAACATGAAAATTACAACAATTCAATTTGGCGAACAGGAGATATGAATTTTTAAAGACTGAATAAAAAATGTGCTTTCAAGTGCTGGTTGCACTAGACTGGGCCCAAGTCACAATTTGAGGTAAACTGCAATGGAGCTTTTCTCTCTCTAGACGTGCGGTCCTCTCCAAGAAGCCTATTTCAATGCAACATCGTTGGACCGCTTTTCTGTAAGGCCTCAGTCAAATCCTGAAAGTCGGTAGCTTCAGAGCTTTTAGCGGGACGACCCTAAAATTCTGTCCAGGTCGCGGTTGAAGATAGTTGGCTTGACTCACGACATTGGGTCGGTACACTTATGGAGCTTTTCCCATAGTTGCTCCAGACTTCTCTAGCTTCTGAAACTTCTTCCTGAAGTTCCTCTAGGGAGTTCAAAGTGTCCAAAACAAACATCTAAGGGTCTAGATGCTCTGAGATGGTCCTTGGAATTCCCACAATGAATCTGGCCAAGTCCTTAAAAGTCCACTGGACGCACTACAGACTAGGGACTTTTATGACAGCTGGTGCAGGCACGCTCTGTTAACCTGTTGCTTTCAGGGAGTCTACTCCTTAGTCCTATATGAAACAAGGCAAAGTCCTAAGGGCTGTTGTTCCACTGTGCAATGGGCACAGTCCTTCAGAGTACAGTCCTTTCAGGTTGCAGACCAGGGTTCCAGCAGGGCATTCCCCGTTCTTCTTGTGGTTTTAATCAGCAGGGCTGAATTTGCAATGCAGCTCAGCCACATTCATTCTATCGTCTTGGGGGACAAGCAGGGGGGCACCCATGTCCAATGAGCTGCAGAGTGTCACTCAAAAGCATAACAGCTTTCTCCAAAGTGGGGCATTTTCTTGTTCCATAAAGCAATGGACTTTAAATTCCAAGATGTACGATTGTTCTCCAGAGGAGCAAAACGTTGTTAAACCAACCTACTGGTGTGGCTCATTTCCATTAACACTCCCCCTCCAAACCATCTGCAAATACATTTTCTGGGCCTGCTATCTATCTGTGAGGTGCAGGGTGAGAGTGTGGGCCTGGCTTGCATTTCCTTTTTGTCCTGCTTCCTTTGAAACCCAGTTTTATGTACCCAGCCCCTTTCCAGGCCAGGCCTCTGCAGATGCACACCTCCCATCATATAAACTCTGCTCAATGCAGACCACTAATCACCTCATCAAAGCAGCCCGGCTAATACATTAAGGGGGTCATTACGACCTCGGCGGTCTTGGAAAAAGACCGCCGAGGCCGCGGGAGACAGAATACCGCCATTGCCGGCGGTATTCCTGTCTCCCTATTATGACATTTCCGCTGGGCCAGCGGACAGTAACGGTGTTACCGTCCGCTGGCCCAGTGGAAATGTCACATCAACATTGCCGCTGGCTCGTAATAGAGCCGGCGGCAATGCTGATGTGCAGCGGGTGCAGGAGCACCTGTCACGCATTTCACTGACCGAAATTCGGGCAGTGAAAAGCGCGACGGGGCTATGCCTGGGGGCCCCTGCACTGCCCATGCCAAGTGGCCAGAAGTGAGTCCATTCTGCTGTGCTTCAAACTGTAAGTATACAATTTGAACCAAACATCTTCTTTGAAATCATTCCATGGAGAGGCTATGGTTATTGCAATGGTCTCTCCATGGAATGACTTCAAAGCATCCAGGGGGAGCCGGCACTGCTAATCCAAGCAGGGAGCTGCTTTAAATGAGGGATCACTGCTTGCAGGAACAATGTTTTCATCTCTTTTCCTGCATGCATATTTTGATGCAGGAAAAGAAATGGAAACGTTGTTTTCAGCAAGCGGGGGCTGTCACTCCCACTTGGTGAAAGCAGAGTTATGCTTGCTTGTGCTTGGTAGGAGCTGTCAGCCCTAGGGAGGTGGTGTTCCCCCAGGGCAGTGGGGGGGCACATAAGGGTGGTCATCTCAGGAGGTAACAGGAGCCAACCCTGGGGATGGTGGTCCCTTAGGCCAACTATGACTCCGCAAGGGTGGCCGCAAAGCTCCCCTCCATCTTTGAATTGAGCCCCACAGAGGTGGTGGTCCCTGGGGTCCGTGATGGACCTTATATATTATGGTATTGAAGCCCCAGGGAGATGGTAGTCCTCTGGGAATGGGGGGCTGCATGGCTCCCCCATACGTTATTTTGATTGCCCCAGGGAGATGGTGGACACTGTGGCTTGGGGGGGGTCACGCAGGCACCCTGCTTTTAATAAAGTACATTTGCCTTCTGGGAGGTGGCTGTCCCTGAGGCTGTGAGGGGCCGCATAGGCCTCCTGCTTTTATCAAAGAACATTTGCCCCACGGAGTTGGTGGTACCTGGGGCACGGGTGGTTTGAGCAGGCCTGCCTGCATACATAATGTGAAGTACCCTAGGGAAGTGGTGGTCCCTGTGGCTTTTATAATCCCTAGGAGGGTGTCCCCTGTGTCCCCTCCTATTTTTTGGCAAAGCCCCTGTGACCTGGCCCACACAGGTGCAAAATAAAAAGCAAGTGAGCAAGACCATTCTTACTTTTCTTTTTTTAAATCACAGCAAAATTCAACTTGACGGATCATCTCTAAACTTCCAATGCACAGCAAGGTTCTAAGGTACTCTTTTTTGGGATAATTTTGTGAAGATTCTTCCAACGGTGAAAATGATATAGGGCAGTCAAAAAAATATTTTTCAATGGAAACTAGGTCCTAACTATAATAACGTATATTTTTATATATATATATATATATATATCTTACTGGTGGTCGTTAGTGTGTAGTTATGGTTAGGACCTAATTCCCATAGATGACGCTTTTTTTGTTTCGCTAATAACTTTGGTGCCATTTGACGCATCATCATGAATTGTTTAAAACTAGTTTGCCACTCACTTCAGCTGCTGCCTTGAAAGTTTCAGGGTGGTTCATCAAGTGGGAACCAAGAAAAAGGGGGTCTCAAAACCTGTTTTCTCCATGCAGTTTCTCATAGCAGTTTTGAATACCACTATAGCCCAAACCACTGAACAGAATTACACCAAATTTGGCAGAAATGTAGATCATTGTCCAGAAAGATCTCTTTTATATAATTCGTGTAAATCCATTCAGTAGTTTTTAGGATAATTAATTAAACAAAATATATACATACTTAGGGACGTGGATCCTTTGCGGATATTGTAGTCCCATGCTGCTTTCTGATTGGCTGCCAACACTTCAACCAGGTAGAGTTGGCAGCCATTTTGGGATTTGGACTCATCTGAGTCACAAAACAAATGTAAAAATTAAAGAGAAGGGGGCAGGGTAGTTAAACCTGACCCCCTAAGCCTGATGGTGGGGTGTTCCTGGGGCCAAATAGCTTTTTTTTGTTACATTTTTTGCCTCAGAATTCATGGAAGATCAGTGAATCTTGGCAAAAAATGTAAAAAACAAATGTGGTTTCCGATGTTTGTTTAAAACTCAGCCCCCAGGTTGGCCAGATCTCGGGGGCATATCATAATAATATTAATGGGTGGGGGGCACATGTGGCCTCCCTTCCCATGGCTGATTTCAGCACCAGGGACCACCAAACTTCCTAGGGCAGGCCAGTATTATGTGAGGGGGGTCTGCAAGGCCCAGTCTAAAAGCCCATTATGGCCCCAGCAACATCACTTCCCTGGGGACAGACAGTTAACAAAAAAGAGGGAGGGAGCTGCACTCCTGGGCCATTTTAGGCATTTGGGACTTCAGCCTCCCCAGGGCTCTGTAATATATCAAAAGTGGGAGGGGACTACGTGGTCCCCCTACAGGGCCATTTTTGGCCCCAGGGACCACCATGTCCCTGGGGCAGTCCCTGCAATAAAAAAGAAAGGTGGTCTCTATGCCTGGACAGCAAACTCCACTCCACGCTCCCCTTGAAGTGCGGATTTCGGCAAAAACTCTGACTCTGCCGCCTGACGGAGTTTACCCGGTGCCTGCCCTCTTTAATCATAAAATTAGTGTGTCTGCAAGGTCACAAACCACTGGAGTGCAAATATGAAATTTTTGCAGGAGAAACAAGATACACATATCACGTATATAGTAAATTGCTTGTATAGAGTCAGAAAATGAGTATAGACTATATTCGCTGTCACGTGCTCAAGCAGAGCTCATATGATTTCATCTGCTATTATTGCACACTTGCTGCTTTCACAGTCCATTAATTAAAAAGGATTACTTATTTTTCTGCTAACTCAGTCTTTGAGTCTGGAATTCAAAATATCTCCCATTGCAAGGAGGGCTGTGCAGCGCACACACTGAGAAATCTTCTCTGTCAACAATCACCATGGTTACCAAATGGCATTGGGGGGTGTCAACACTAGTATTTGTCAGTATTGTCAACAGGTGGGTTCACAGAAGTGGGACTACATTTAAATACACATTATTTACATGGTGCACACCTCAAGACAAATTGTTTATAGGTACTCACTAGGTAAGTGTTTTATCATCTAACATAGTTTATTCATTTTATCACCACCAGAATACTAATAATGGTTATGACATCTTATTGAATGGTGATCACCAACTCCATTTTGCTATTTCATAGCAATTCAAATAGTAAGTGTTACTCTTGCCCAAAGCAGTGATACTCAAATGATTGACCTCAAAGGATGAAAGGCTGAGCTGGCAAAAATGAGATTAAAAAAAAAACAACCATACAAGTTGCACACAGATCTGGGCAGTGAAAGGTCATTCGATTTACCTTATCTGTGGGTTTATAACTGCCAGCATCAGACTGTAAGAAGATTTGATCACTTAGAGCCCATCTAATTGATCTGTCTTAAAGGTTAAAAGGTGGAATCTGCCCCAGTGCTGTACAGCAAAATGACACCTGTGCTAAATTGGTCGATTTGTCTCTGCGATTTTTGCAGCTCATTATAAAGATTTACTTTAGGCTTTTGAGGTACGAAAGGTTCTTGGGGATAACTCATCAGAAAAAGTTACTTAACACTCCTATGTGACACTGCCTGGGCCTAAACCTGAAATCTACATGTTCCTGGGCAAGAGCTATGCCTTCTATTCTCTCTCATTAATGTTTTTGCTACGTAGAGTAGTGCTGTAGTTCTACCAGTCAGTTACTCTAGTACGTTTTAGAAGGATGAAACCTTCCCTGAGCAGGAGCAAACATTTTTTTTTTCTTTATTTTGTCAGTAAAATAAACTTTCTTCACTGATCTTCTAAAAGAGATAAGCCTGTCATGACCAGAGCTTTCATCTAAACTGGAAAACATCTGTATCTCCGCAGCCTATTTCTGATACTTGCATTTGGAGTTGGCGTCTACTTTGAGGGGCAATAGACATGTAGTGTGACCTGCAGCCGGGGTCCTGTATACCCCCAGTTGTAATAATAATATCAGCTGTGTTGCTCTTCTGCCAGTTAACATCCTAGTGTGAGAGACATTCCTCATTCCAGTGGCATGTTAAAATGGTGCCAGGGCAAATGGAGCTCACTGGGCTGTAATTTCACAATTGCCTATCGCTTGTGCCATGGAGCCCAGTATCACTAACTGTCATCAAATCAATTCCCAAACAGTGCATGCTTTATGAGCTTCTTCATAGTAAATGAACTTAGTTTCAATTTAAGTGCAGTATTTCTTATAGTCTCTATCTCCATCTACTGGAATTTGACCATAACTCTCCCATTACAATTGTACTGCACAGATATGTTATTTTGGATTAATAATAAATTAATACTCTGCCTGCTTGTGGAACTCCGTGGAGCTTTTCAGTAACTTTGCAGAATTCTGCAGAGTGAAATTCTGTGATCTCTGCCCAGGCCTAGTGCCCCCCCTTCTGGAGCCGTTAATGCCCTGGAGACTGCCACCCCCAAGAACTGCCACATTATGTCCTGAGGTGCCCACACTCAAGACATAGATGAATGTTGTCACTTGCCGGTAGATATGACAGCTCCTGCCAAGCGACAGCAAAGTGTAAGTCCATTACCAGCACCGGGAGCAGGGAATTTGCTCCTGACTTCTGGGAGTGTACTTTTTATTTGTTTTCTTTCTCGCTGTTAAGCGGGCAAGAAAACAGATGAAAGAATTGCTCCCTGCATGCAGGAGCAATGCCAGCTCCAGGTGCTGGTAATGGACATACACTTTGCTGAAGGTGGGGAGCAGGCATGGACCCTGTGGCCTTTGAGACTTTCCCAAGGTCCCCAAACATGCACACTGGGTGCCCTGGATGATGCTATGGTACCCAGAAACAAGTGGTTGTGGCCTTGGGAATGGAGTCCCTGGGGCCAAATCTTCCTGGGGGGCCTCATGACTCCCCTCTTCCAATTTTAATAATCAGCCAGGCCCTGGAGAATGATGTCCCAGGGCCAAAATTGTCCTGGGGAGTGTAGCAGCATAGCTTGCACGGTGAGGGTTGGAACAACTTAAGGAAATTAAATATTTCTTAACGTTGAAAAAACATAGGAATTCTCTGAAAAAACAAAGGTTACAGGGACATTATAGATAGGAAGTAGAATTAAACAAACCTTGGAATTTAAAAGGCACAAAATCATAGAAATTCAAGAGGTATAGTTATACTTATCTCAGGAAACTATAATATAATATATAATGCATCCGTTGACTATTATAATTTGACTTGAAGTGAGGCAGGGTAAGAATGTTCTTATCTGCTTGAACCTGCTGAGATCATCATGCATGTCTGGTAATATGGTCTTCTTTAGGTCAAATGCTAACTGGAAGTAAAAGATTAGTAAAGCCATTTTCCCATTCTTTACATGCGATGTAGGGGTGCAGGTAGTGCTGCAGCTCCCCCAGAAAAAAAACATGCTTGAGGTGAGAAGGTGAATGAGGACTAAAAAGCCTTGAAATGTTGTCTTTATGTTGTTACACTTGCTGTGTATTGAAAGCTAGAGGTCAAATGTCAGGTAAATGTCTTCTGACAATTTGCTGTTTTTTTGTTTAACGTGGAGATTGGTGCTTACTTTTCATTTTCCGACTGCAATGTGAGAGGATTTTTTAAAGTGAACTACCTGGCAATTCTGCAGGAGTGAAAGTAATGAGTTAAAGGAAAGCATGTAGGATGTCATTTTTACTAATACAATACAACTTAAATACATGAAAATATATTTACATATATTTCAAAATATACCAGCATCCAGGAAAGCACAAATGAAGCACTGTTTTTGTCATTAATGAAGTGTGATGGAAACAAATCAAGACAGTTCACTTGGAGCTGTGCAAATGATAAGTCACTGAAACCGGATTCCCTTACATTGTCATTTGGGCACTATAGTTTTATAAGTAAAATTGAATGATAATGGAAATGTGCTGTCTGTAAATGACAGTGTGCTACCATTCCATGCTAATTTAATATATGTGCACCATTAGTAATGTAACATGAAAGGCAGCACCCTCACTCTGAAACTTTTTTCCAGCACCACTGTGTCCGGATACCGAGAATCCGCAATGGAAATGATTGGTTTTCGCTGTAGTTATTGTTAACCATAAAAGCACCCCTCTTGGTCAGTTAACCCCTTCGGTGCCTTGGGTGAGCTTGTCTCGCCCTCGGCCACGGCGCTCATGTGCCAAGGAAGAGACCAACTCGTCCTGCACCTGGCCCACAGGAGAAGCGCTACCACTCCACCAGTGGGCCTCCCACCCCCACCCCCTGTCAGGGATGGAAGTGGAACTGCTTCCCCTTCGACCCCGACACCCCCGATTCTCCCCCAGTGACGTCTGATAACATCAGCGCGCGATCGCGTGCTGACCTCATCAGAGGTCACCGCCCATCGCGCTGGATGCAGAAGAGAAATGCTCAGCATTTCTCTTCTGCTTTTCTCTTCTGCTCGGCAGGAGGGGACAGGCAGAGGCATGAAAGGAAATGCCTTTCCTTTCCTTTCATGTCTCTGCAAGCATTTCTGCTGCCCGATCGCGATGCAGCACTCCCCAGGGGGGCAAAATATCTTTAGGTCTTTTCTTCCCCCCTGGGGGCAGATTGGCCTATTATAATTAGGCCAATCTGCCCTCAGGGTGGGCAGAAAACCCTAGACACCAGGCATATCTACTTGTCTTTTGTTTACTTTAAGTTTTTCTGTATGGGGAGTGACCCCTTAGTCAAGGGGTGCTCCCCTGAAGGGAAAAAAAAAAAATGATGCCATTTCTTCCCCCTCTGGGACAGATAGGCCTATTTTTATTAGGCCAATCTGCCCCCTAGGGGGGCAGAAACCACTAGACACCATGGAATTTTTATGGTATGTATTTACATTTATGCAAAAGGGGAGTGGCCCCTTGGGTAAAATATTTTTAGGCCTTTTCTTCTACCCAGAGGGCAGATCGGCCTATTATAATTAGGCCGATATGCCCCCGGGGGCAGAAACCCCTAGACACCAGGGATATTTTTTTTTGTTTACTTAATTTTTTTATATGTGGGGAGCGACCCCTTAGGCAACGGTAGCTCCCCTGGGGGGCAAATTGTGCTTAGGCCATTTCTGCCCCTCTCGGGGGCAGATCTGCCTATTTTTATTAGGCCAAACCACTAGGCACCGGGGATTTTTTTTGTTATTGCACAAATTTCACACAAGGGGGGCGACCCCTCAGACAAATGTGGCCAAAGTTGTTCTGCCCAGCAGTGGGCAGACAGGGCAAATACCTCCGATCCACACCACGGGGGCAGAAAGTCTACTAGATGCCAGGGAATTAAAAATCAAAAGTAGTGTGTAGGTGGCAACCAACCAGTATGGGCATGGTTATGCCCCCACCCTAACTAAAGGGGTAACTGTCTTTCAGCTCTCCCCCCACACACTAAAACATCTTATCCCACAGCAAGTAAGAGGATGTTTGATTATTTTGAGTTTTGGTTTTACATTTGGGCCATGAGAGTTTGGCTAACTCTCAAAATTGTCCCACTTGGAATAATGCGGGTTGCACTTTTTGGACGCTGCCATGTAGAAAAATCCACAAGACCTAGACACATCTGAAAACAAAACATCTAGGTAAATCCATGGTGCTTCACATGCACCCCACACCTTTTTCTTACCCACAATGCCCTGCAAACCTCCAGCTTTACTGGAAGTCACACATTTTTTCCACATTTTTGTGAAGGAACCTTCCAGAATCTGCAGGAATCCACAAAAAACCTACCACCCAGCATTGTCTTATCTATACCGATAAAACTTTTGCCCCACTTGTCACCTGAATTTTTTTTTTTTCAAACTGCCCTTTCCGACCCGCTTTGGTTCCCCCTTAATTTTGACATGTTTTTGGCTCTTTCCTGTCACAGGCACTTGGCCCACCTACACAAGTGAGGTATCATTTTTACCAGAAGACTGAGGGGAACATTGGGTGGTAGGAAATTTGTCCCGGTGCAGTGTTTCTACACAGAAATGTGGGAAAATTTGAGTTTTTTAGCTAAATTTGAGGTTGGCTGAGGATTCAACATTGGGGTATCCATGGAAGTCACACCTCGGGTGTCTAGTTTTCAGAAATGTTTGGCTTTGGTAGGTTTCCCTATATGGCTGCTCAGCCCAGGACCAAAAATGCAGGTTCCTACCCCCCGCAAAAACAGGTAGTTTAGTATTTGATAATTTTGATGTGTCCACATAGTGTTTTGGGGCATTTTTTTTTTGCGAGCACTAATCCTACCCAAACAAGCGAGGTATCATTTTTATCGGTAGACTAGCAAGAATGCTGGCTGGACGGAAATTTGTGTCTCCTCTCAGATTCCAGAAGTTTCTGTAACCGAAATGTGAGGAAAAAGCGTTTTTTTTGGCCAAATTTTGAGGTTTGAAAAGGATTCTGGGTAACAGAACCTGGTGAGAGCCCCACAAGTCACCCAATCTTCGATTCCCCTAGGTGTCTAGTTGTCAAGAATGTGCAAGTTGGGTAGGATTCCCTAGTTGCTGGCTGAGATAGAGGCCAAAATCCACAGCTAGGCACTTTGCAAAAAACAAGTCTGTTTTCTTTGGTAAAATGTGATGTATCCATGTTGTGTTTTGGGGAATTTCCTGTCACGGGCGCTAGGCATACCCACATAAGTGAGGTACCATTTTTATCAGTAGACATGGCGGAACACTGGGTGGAAGGAAATTTGTGGATCCTCTCAGATTCCAGAACTTTCTGTCACCAAATGTGAGGAAAATGTGTTTTTTTTAGCCAAATGTTGAGGTTTGCAAAGGATTCTGCGTCACAGAACTTGGTGAGAGCCACACAAGTCACCCCATCTTGGATTCTCCTAGGTGTCTAGTTTTCAAAAATACACAAGTTTGGTAGGTTTCCCTAGTTGCTGGCTGAGATAGAGGCCAAAATCCACAGCTAGGAACTTTGCAAAAAACAGGTCTTTCTTTGGGAAAATGTGATGTGTTCATGTTGTGTTTTGGGGCATTTCCTGTCACGGGCGTTAGGCCTACCCACATAAGTGAGGTACCATTTTTATCAGTAGACATGGGGGAACACTGGGTGGAAGGACATTTGTGGATCCTCTCAGATTCCAGAACTTTCTGTCACCGAAATGTGAGGAAAAAGTGTGCTTTTGGCCACATTTTGAGGTTTGCAAAGGATTCTGGGTATCCAAACCTGCTGAGATCCCCACAAGTCACCCCATCTTGGATTCCCCTAGGTGTCTAGTTTTAAAAAATGTGCAGGTTTGGTAGGTTTCCCTAGATGCCGGCTGAGCTAGAGGCCAAAATCCACAGCTAGGCACTTTGCAAAAAACAGGTCTGATTTCTTTGGTAAAATGTGATGTGTCCACGTTGTGTTTTGGGGCATTTCTTATCACGGGCCCTAGGCCTACCCACACAAGTGAGGTACCAATTTTATCGGGAGAATTATAGGAATGCTAGGTAGAAGGAAATATGTGTCTCCTCTCAGATTCTAGAACTTTCTTTCACTAAAATGTGAGGAAAAAGTGTTTTTAGTCACATTTTGAGGTTTGCAAAGGATTCTGGGTAACAGAACCTGGTGAGAGCCCCAAAAGTCACCCCATCTTAGATTCCCCTAGGTGTCTAGTTTTCATAAATGTGCAAGTTTGGTAGGTTTCCCTAGGTGCCGGCTGAGCTAGAGGCCAAAACCCACAGCTAGGCACTTTACAAAAAACAGGTCTGATTTCTTTGGGAAAATGTGATGTGTCCATGTTGTGTTTTGGGGCATTTCCTGTCAGGGGCGCTAGGCCTACCCACACAAGTGAGGTACCATTTTTATCTGGAGACTTGGGGGAATGCTGGGTGGAGTGAAATTTGTGGCTCCTCAGATTCCAGAACTTTCTGTCACCGAAATGTGTGGAAAAAGTGTGTTTCTTGTCAAATTTTGAGGTGTGCAAAGGATTCTGGGTAACAGAACCTGGTGAGAGCCCCACAAGTCACCCCATCCTGAATTCTCCTAGGTGTCTAGTTTTAAAAAATGCACAGGTTTGATATGCTTCCATAGGTGCCACATAAGCTAGAGGCCAAAATCTACAGCTAGGCACTTTGCAAAAACCGCTTCAGATTTCAATGTAAAAATGTGTTGTGTCCATGTTGCATTTTCTGTCACGGGCATTAGGCCTACCCACGCAAGTGAGGTGCAATTTTTATTGGGAGATTTGGGGGAACGCAGAATAGCAAAACAAGTGTTATTGCTCATTGTCTTTCTCTACATTTTTTCCTTCCAAATGTAAGACAGTGTGTAAAAAAGACGTCTATATGGGAAATGCCCTGTAATTCACATGCTAGTATGGGCACCCCGGAATTCAGAGATGTGCAAATAACCACTGCTTCTCAACACCTTATCTTGCGCCTATCTTGGAAACACAAAGGTTTCCTTGATACCTGTTTTTCACTCTTTATATTTCAGCAAATGAATTGCTGTATACCCAGTATAGAATGAAAATCCATTGCAAGGTGAAGCTCATTTATTGGCTCTGGGTACCTAGGGTTCTTGGTGAACCTACAAGCCCCATATATGCCTGAACCCAGAAGAGTCCAGCAGATGCAACAAATATTGCTTTTAAACATCTGACATTGCAGGAAAAAATAGTAAATGTTGAGAAAAATTGCTGTTTTTTTTTCACCTCAATTTCAATATTTATTTTTATTTCAGCTGGTATTGTCTGTAGGAAAACCTTGTAGGACTTGCACAAATTACCCCTTAATAAATTCAAATTTTTATCTGCTTTTCAGAAATGTTTAGCTTTCTGCGATCCAGAAATGTTTTCACACCCATTTCTGTCACTAACTGGAAGGAGGCTGAAAGCAAAAACAGTAGTAAAAAAGGGGTATGTCCCAGTAAAATGCCAAAATTGTGTTAAAAAATTGGATTTTCTGATTCAAGTCTGCCTGTTCCTGAAAGCTGGGAAGTTGGTGATTTTAGCACCATAAACCGTTTGTTGATGCCATTTTCAGGGGGGAGAAACACAAGCCTTCTTCTGCAGCCCTTTTTTCCCATTTTGCTTTTTTTTAAAGTACATTTTTGCTGTATTTTGGCTACTTTTTAGTCTCCTTCAGGGGAATCCACAAAATCTGGGTACCTCTAGAATCCCTGGAATGTTGGTAAAGAAGGACGCAAATTTGGCGTGGGTAGCTTATGTGGACAAAAAATTATGAGTGCCTAAGCACAAACTGCTCCAAATAGTCAAAAAAAGGCCTGGCACCTGCGGGGGGAAAAGGCCTGGCAGCAAAGGGGTTAAATAAGCCTTTGTAGTGTGGCACTGCCCTTGTTTCCATAGCTGTTCTCCTGATCTGCAGGAACTTCCTGTCTATGAATATAACCAGGTTGTGTGTGATGAAGCTGAAATGAAGGTTTTACATTTATTAGCACTTAAACGTAGTATAGCAATAATCATGTGTGACTTTAACCGAACTAATAAAGATTGTACGGGGACAAAATGTGCCCTCAGAGTAGTTTGCCAACATTTATAAGCGTGCTTTATGTAACGTGATGTATTAGAATTGCACTAATCCGACATAATCATAAACGTGTGCTACGATTTGCTTGCTTGAAATGTTTTAGCTTAGCATAACTTTAGTGCAGGCTTTGGCCTAGTTGCCTGGTCTCACGGTTTAGATGCTCGTATTTTTCCAATGTGCTAATAAACGTGTATTTTTGCTTGAAGCTGTACTTTTCCACTGAGATCGTTCACATGCTTATCTTAAAGTTTCGTGCCAGCTTGGCATTTTTCTCTTTGCTCCAAGGTCGATCTGCAGGTGCGGACAATGGAAGCTCTGAAAGTGAGTTAATTGGTATAAAATGTTGCAACTTGCGTACCCATCTCCAAGGATAATGTATGCTTAAGTAAAAGCTTGAGAACTGTTGTTTTTGATTGGACAATTTGAAGCTAACCTATGAACCCTCCAATGGAAGACCCTACTGGATTTGAACTGTTGTCTATTTAAACCAGGTGCACGAGAAGAAAGCAGCCATTACCAGCTCGATACCCGCCATTTTGCAGGACACTGTAGCTATTATGGCCCACCTTGCTGCGACGCCATTTTGAGAGACTTTGATGCTTTCTCTAATCGAGAGAAAGAGACTTTAAATGATTCTTGCCCTAGAGACTTTAACTTTGATCCCTTTGCATGAAGTAGTAATTTTATTTTGCCGCCGTGAGGCAATTGCCCCGTCCACCCCTGCCCCTTTGCCCCGTCCCATGCTGATCGAGAAACGGTACCTGTGAGACGAAGACTTCCTTGTATGCTGATCGTAATTGGTAAATATGAAAGGAGATTGTACAATTGCATTGTGTTTCTTTTAGGTAACGAACTGCTGATTTTTGATAAGAGCCCTAGTTAGGAGTTTTCCAAATTAATGTTGCTAAATTGTTTTTGCATGAAGTCCCACATGCCGATGCTAATTTGAGGTTAGATGAGGATTCCTTTTGCTGCACGATGCAATTTGAGACCTTGTTATGCTGACTAAATGTATGCAATTAGCTCGTTACAGATCATAGTTTTAGTGATTTGCATTGCCATTATCGAATGCCTTGTTATTCAAATGCTGCATAGATTGCACTTGTTTCGCCGTTATGGACAGCTATTAATGTTCATTTATGTTTATCATTTGGTGTTGAGACACATCTATATTGTGCTAGCTTTGTTAATATAGGGAAATAAATTCACTAACTTTGAATAAACTGGTGTGGTTATTCCTGACTGAAAGGTCAGGGTTCGCCGAAATGTATTCTGGATTAATTGTTAAGTGTTATGTCGATCAGGGTATTGTGTATGTTCGTTATTGATTATTGATTTGATTAAATTGACTGATTGAGAGTACGGAGAGTCCCACTTAGCCAAAAGATTCATCGGCCTAAAGAGCGTCCAAATACAGGTAAATTATTAGTACGGAACGCTCTATCAGTAGATGGTAGCAGAGGATGGTTTCGCCTTTTGGGACTCCGTACCGTTAAAGTACATGGTGTTGAATTAACGGTTTCAACTTTTGAGACCCCATTCGAGAAGTTGAATTAGATTTTTTGGATAAAACTGATTGACAGAATGATGATGGGCTAGGTCCACCGCGACTTTCCCGGGATCTCGGAGCTTGCGAATGGAGAGAACGGAGGTGTGGAATCAGCGTTGGCGGTACTAGTGATGGTATGAGTGAAGTTAGGGTTTTGCGCTTGCACAGCTTATTGCCGCAGATTGGGTGAAAAGGTTGCGAGGAATTTTTTTTCTTTTTTTAGAGGATAGCGGAGGTGCGACTCCGAGTGTAGAAGTAGAGAAGTCGTCGAACTTCATAGAAATAGCGGAGGTGCGACTCCGAGTGTGAGAGTAGGGAAGTCGTCGAACTTCATGTGCGTGTGGCGCTTTGAGCATAAAAAGGTCCACGTGGTTGTTGTTGTTGAGACGGGCCCTGCGAGGTCAAGAGACTCCGGAGTATGTTGTTTTATGTTGTGGTCTGGGCGGTTTAGTAGGTTGCTCGGGCGTGGTCAACGAGTCGGTACGTGTGTTAAGGGAGTGAAAGAAACTTCGACTTCGGGCTTTGACAAAATTCTAAGTGCACTAGAATAGATCATTGACAAGTTGAGAGTAGGTCTGCGGGTCAGATTTGCTTGCGAACGTGGGGACCGAGAAAGATGGAATAACTGCTGAGGCTAGTGAAAAATCACTAAGGTCCTGAAGCGATTGTGTTACCCTTCCTGTAGTAAACCGACAGATCTGTTTTATATTTTTTGGTAGCTCGCGATACATGCAAGAAGTTGTTACGAAAAGAGCTGAGTGAAGGAGGACTAGCCGCGAGGCTTTGTCAGCCGCAGTGTGTGTGAGTGTGACGTCATTAGGAG
The DNA here is from genome assembly GCF_031143425.1 of Pleurodeles waltl. NCBI lineage: Eukaryota > Metazoa > Chordata > Amphibia > Caudata > Salamandridae > Pleurodeles > Pleurodeles waltl. The sequence goes on along the minus strand of NC_090437.1, from coordinate 813,109,751 downwards.
CCGCGCTGGGATAGGTTGGTTGCAGAGAAGGGTCGCGCACGGATTGGACGCAGTCCGTGGGGCTCGATTGGAAGGGGAAAGGCAAGCGAAGAGTATTCCGGGAATTAAAGTCACCTATTGATTACAAATTTTGTGAAATAAAAGACGAGAAAATGAAATTTTTTAAAGCATTAAGGAGTGCGATGAAGGGGGAGTCTTACATTAAAGCGAGCGTAGGAGAAGAGACGCCACCCGAAGGTACACCAGCTTACATTGTAATGGAGGAAAAAGGGGTAGCTCCGTGCCTTTGGTTAAAGCAATGGCACAAGCTGACAGAGAAACATGGGAGCGTAGCGTTCCCGATTCATGGGACATTCAATATAAGGATACTAGAGAATTTGAGATTCACGATGTACGACATGAAGGTACCTCCAAGGCCAGCACAGTTTGAGGCTCTAGCGATTTGGGAACTAATGGCTAGACAGCAGCAGCAAAATAAGTTCGAGACCAGGATAAGGAAGGTAGAAAAGACACTAGCGGACGCTAGGTGGGATAATGCACAGAAGGTGTGGAGGTCAGATGTATTGCAGGGGATAAAATTGTTTCCCGCAATTACTAAGGAAGAAGAGGAGACAGGTAAGAAAGCTACCTGTAAGACAAACAGGAGGTGTTCCAAGGATAGAGAGGACGAGGAAAAGTTGAGAAGAGAAGAGGAGTTAGAGGATGAGGAATTAATTATGCAATTGCTGAACGACCGTCCACCACCTTATGCAGAGAGTGGACAAGGTCCAAGTACCAGTTCTGCCCCTCCGGCATCGGTACAGAACAGCGAAAGTCAGAATTCAGGAGCATCATCGGGATCTAAGGACCCGAGTCTACTGTTCACCCCGCAGATACCGCAGGTTAGGAGAATATATCCAGATGTGCCCATGTTGAAACCAGCAGAAAATTATCAGCCGCAGATTCCAGGATACTATAGCAGTGACAACAGTGCAGGAATGATTCTAGATCCAACCGTAAGGGGAGTACAGAGTGGTCACAATCCGACATTGGCACAAGCTGAATCAACTCAGTTTTTGATGCCTCAAAAGCAGATGCAGGGGGGAAATGCACATGCTCAGATGACGGGGAGTCAAATGGGTATGCCGGCAATGATGACCCATAGTGTGGGAATGAACATGCCTCAGAACATGGGAAATGGACAGAACCCAGATGCGATATCACTACCCATTACTGTAGGTCCACCAGTACCTCTGTACAGTCAGCCTAACTTAGGTATGAGCGGCCAGGGATCAATACTGCAGAATGGGACAGAAAGGAGGGGCATAGAAAACACTCCAGGGATAACTCCGATAGCGGCTCAGCCAACTGGATCTGGGTCCTTGATGGAGTTTAGTCCCATATGTGCTCAGTCAACACTGGTGAGGTCAAGTCCCCCACTGATGATACCGCTGTCATTGAATACTGAAAAGTTGCCGCAACCATCGATGGCAGTCGATGTGAATGCTACACTGATGGGGTTAAATGCACAACAGCTGACACAGTGGTTTAACAGTCTGAATTCCACTCAAAGTTCAGCCAGTGGGAAGGGAGAAGATTATATGAATAGGATGAGATTGAACATGGAAGCACAAGAATTGGTGGAAGGGACTATGGGTGTGAATAGGTTAGAGTCCTATTCGGAAGAAGAGCTGAGGTATCTATGTCCCAGGATTATGAAAGAAGTGAACAAGGTACATAAAAGTTTGCAGGAAGTAGCTGACAAAAATGGGGTTGATATAGACAAGACAAAACACTTGAGCAGGAGCTATAGGTTGGATTTCGGGACCACAGATTTTGAACACATGAGATCAGCAGGCATGAAGGCGCACCTTAGAGAATTGTTGCAGAGTGCACAAGTGTGGAGGTGCTTAGACAAATGGGAAAGCAGGTGGGTAAAGAGAAAGGAAAAGAGGAGGGACAGTGCTACAGAGCTCAATGAGAAAAGACCACAGAGTAGCGAGGCAGTAACCATGTTACCAATGAGGGAGACAGCAGGGGGAAAATTAATACATGTACCATGGCACAGAAGCGACATTCAGTCTTTTACGGATGATTTTCCCAAACTGAGAGAGAAGCCGATTGAATGGTATCAACAGACTGATAGGTTTGTGAAGCTTGCAAAATGTCTCTGGGAAGACCTGAACACCCTCTTTGAGATTGTGGTTCCAGCAGATTTGTGGGAGGATTGCAAAAGAGCTGTAGGTTGGCCGACAAGTGAACCAGAGAGAGACAGGGATACGGGTGCACCATCACCTATGGTGATGAGTTTGTACTATAAGGTAATTGAGCATTTGAAGACGAAGGTTGCCGCGAAAAATGTGGATTGGCAGAAGATCGATCGAACGGCCCAAGAGGCTAAAGAGTAGATTCATAGTTACTATGAGAGATTGTTGAAGGCGTTCAAGAACTACAGTGGCACGGAGACAATAGAGGCGAAGGACATGCTTCATTTTGTGTTTAGATTTGTGGAAGGTCTGAGACCAGAGATAAGTCAGATGATAAAGTTGCATTTGATTTGTTGGCAGTCGAAACCGATTGATGAGGTGTTGAATTATGCGAAATACTGTAGCGACGAAATTGAAGTAAAACAGAAAAGGTTGAAGGAGAAGGTGATGATGATGCAACTTAAAGCAGCTCAGACAGGTCTGCAAGGTTTGCAAGGGATGCAAGGGTTCCAACAGCAGGTACCGCAACCGCAGCCGCAGTTGCAGGGAAATATGATGTTTCAGCCACAGGCGAGAGGCAGAGGCAGAGGAGGTTTTGCGAATAATGGTCCGGATTTGAACACTGTTGTGAATGGTGTGCAGGCAATGAAGAAGGTGATGCCGTGTCACGTGTGCGGAATTGTCGGACATTGGAAACGCGAGTGCCCGATGGTGGTGCAGGAAGGTGCAGGTGTTAGTCAGCAAAACAATGATGTCAATGCATTTCAGACAATGAGGGGACCGAAAATGAGAGGTCCAAACCCAAATTTTCAGACCGTAAATCAGTTGCAGGGATTACAACCTATGCAGCCGCAGCAGATGCAGATGCCTCGTATGCAGGTGACGCAAATGCAGCCAATGCAACAGCAGTTACCCATGGTACCTAATCAGCAAATGCAAATACCTTTGGCACCAATGAGTCAGCAGCAAGTGATGGTTCCTCCACAGGTCTCGGGTCAGGTAATGAGTACAAATGGCACCGTACAACAGTTCCCACTACACAGTGAGAGTGGAATAAACAATGTATGGGAGAGTGAAAGTTCAGAAGAGGAAGGAGATTGTGTGCTCGCAGCATCCTTGGAAGTTGATCAAAAGGGTCCGTACGTAGAGGGAAGAGTAATGGGTCATCGTGTTTCATTCTTGGTTGACACAGGAGCCACACGTTCAACTGTTAAGAGCAGTGAAGTACCAAATTTGCCACTCTCAGGGAGGACAGTTCAAGTGGTGGGAGTAGCAAATAGGCACCTGACGAACCCAATAACAGATCCGGTACCAGTCAGCATCGGTAACTATCAAGGGGTGCATCAGTTTGTGGTATGTGACTCAAGCCCGATAGCACTGCTAGGGAGAGACTTGTTGTGCAAATTGGGTTGTTCAATTATGTGCTCGAACGAGGGAATAACAATTCAGACGAGCAGTGATGGGGAAGAAGAGGACAGTGTAGAGGGGGATGAGATGGAAACTGTCGATGAAGAGTATCCTCTGATTTGTCTTTTCCCGATGATAACTGAAGAAGATATTCCAGCTGAATTACGGGAAACAGTCGGAAAGGAAGTGTGGGATATGACAGGGAAAGAGGTGGGATTGATGAAAGGAGTGGAACCAGTGAAAGTAACTGTAAAGCCCAATGCAATCTTTCCCCAGACCCCACAATACCACATGGCACAAGACACCCTCATGAAAGTTGCCCAACTTATTGACGAATTTGTAAAACAGGGAGTACTGAAAGAAGTGTTAAGCAGTCCATGTAATTCACCAATAATGGGACTAATAAAGCCAAGTGGAAAGGTCCGACTAGTGCAGGACTTGAGGAAAATAAATGACATCATAGTCAAGTGTTGCCCTGTCGTACCAAATCCAGCTGTGATAATGTTTCAAGTCCCTTGCGATGCCGAGTGGTTCTCAGTCATCGACTTGTCACAAGCATTCTTTTCTGTGCCTCTTCATGAGGACAGCCAATTCCTCTTTTGTTTTAAGTTCCTAGACAGAGTGTACAGTTGGTGTCGAATTCCTCAAGGGTTCTCTGAGTCACCGTCCATCTTCAATCAGGTTCTAAAGAAAGATCTGGAAGCATTAGAATTGCCATTCGAGTCAACCCTGGTACAGTACATTGATGACTTACTGATTGCATCAAAGACAGAAGGTGGCTGCACAGCCGATACCATTGCTCTGTTGAACCATTTGGGAAGGAATGGACACAAGGTGTCTCCTTCCAAGTTGCAGTTCTGCCAGAAGAAGGTGAAATACTTGGGTCACCAGATAGAGAAAGGGTCAAGGAAAATAATGAAGGAAAGAATAACGAGTGTACTCCAAATGAGTCCACCCAAGACAAGGAGGGAGGTGAGGAAGTTTTTGGGAATGGTGGGCTACTGTCGCCAGTGGATTCCCAACTTCTCAACTCTAGCAAAGCCTTTACTGAAACTGACCCAGAAGGATGCCTTGGATCAAATTGAGCTGAAAGGAGATGAGATGGATGCTTTTATTGAATTGAAAGAATGCATGTGCAGGGCTCCAGCTTTAGGTATGCCTGATTACACAAAGCCTTTCACATTGTTTTGCCATGAACGTGATGCATGTTCTTTGTCTGTCTTGACTCAAGCCCATGGTGACGTAAACAGACCAGTAGCGTATTTTTCAGCTATTTTGGATCCGGTCGCAGCAGCACTTCCAGGGTGTTTGCGCGCCGTAGCAGCAGTTGGTATCAGCCTCACTCAGAGTGAAGGAATAGTGATGGGACACCCAGTAACAGTCATGGTCCCTCACTCAGTTGAGATACTTTTGACCCGCTCCCGAACGCAACACATGACCGGAGCAAGACTCACAAGGTATGAAACGATAATTCTGGGCTCACCGAATGTGCAGCTGAAAAGGTGCACTACGTTGAATCCAGCAACCTTGCTTCCTGGTGAAAATGCTGAAATTGAGAACGCTGAAGACGTCGAGCATGACTGCCTTCAGGTGACTGAATTTTGCACAAAACCTCGACCTGACATTAAGGATACTAAGCTTGATGAAAATGACCAAATTGTTTTTGTTGATGGTTCATGTCTAAGAGATGGGATGGGAATTTTGAAAGCAGGATATGCTGTATGTACTGTAACAGGTGTCTTGGAAGCGGGCTGGCTTCAAGGAGTCTATTCTGCACAAGTAGCAGAACTTGTAGCCCTTACAAGGGCATGTCAACTGTCTGCATTGATGAAAGTCACCATTTACACTGATAGTCAGTACGGGTTTGGAATTGTGCACGACTTTGGACAACTATGGTCACAGAGAGGTTTCCTGACTTCTTCAGGATCCCCAGTGAAAAACGGGGAGAGAATAAGGGAATTGTTACACGCCATTCAAATGCCAGCCGAAGTTGCAGTGGTAAAGTGTAGTGCTCATACAAAAGGACAGGACTATGTTTCTCTGGGAAATGCATATGCGGATCAAGTCGCAAGATTTTGTGCCTTGAATTGTATATTGCTCAGAGATGAATGGAATTCGATAAGTGAACCAGAACTCGAACCAGCTGAAGCATTTGCCTTGAAAGTTGTAGATACAATAGGTGAATTAAAAGCATTACAGAATAACGTCAGGGAGGATGAAAGAGATTCCTGGATTAAATCACAATGTATAAAGAGACCAGACGAGTTATGGGTTTCAAATGAGGGAAAATTTGTTTTGCCAAACAGTCTCTTATCACAGCTTGCGCGGTTCTATCATGGGCAAGCTCACCTAGGGAGAGATGCCATGATAAGATTGTTCAAAACTGATTGGTTTAACCCCAGATTTCGTCAAGCTGCAGAAGCAGTTTGCCATCGATGTGTCACTTGCCAGCAGATGAACCCAGGAAAGGGAACAGTTGTGAACGCGAGCCACATTGGTAGAGCAAGTGGCACATTTAGTCGAATGCAAATGGACTTCATTGAGATGCCTGTGCATGGAGGGTTGAAGTATGTGTTGGTGATTGTGTGCATTTTTAGTCACTGGATTGAAGCATACCCCACATGTAGAAATGACAGCCTTACAGTTGCGAAACTATTGTTGAGGGAGTTGATACCGCGTTTCGGATTCCCGATCTCTTTAGAATCAGATAGGGGAAGTCACTTCAATAACGAGGTGATAAAGTTACTTTGCGAAGCGCTGAACATTGAGCAAAAACTGCATTGTAGCTATCGCCCTGAAGCATCAGGACTGGTGGAGCAGATGAATGGTACACTGAAATCAAGAATGGCGAAAATATGTGCATCGACAAATTTGAAATGGCCTGACGCATTGCCCTTGGTGCTAATGTCAATGAGAAACACTCCTGATAGAAAGACTGGATTGTCTCCGCACGAAATTCTCATGGGCAGGACTATGAGACTTCCTGCAGTTCCCGCAAACGCGCTTTTGAATATTACAGATGATATGGTGTTAGACTACTGCAAAGGTCTGGCTGACGTGGTTCGCTCTTTCTCTCACCAGGTGGAAGCAACCACCTTGCCACCGATACAAGGTCCAGGACACACACTGAAAGCAGGTGACTGGGTCGTGGTAAAGAAGCACGTGAGGAAGTCGTGTCTGGAACCCCGTTGGAAAGGCCCTTTCCAAGTGATCCTGACGACAACTACCGCTGTGAAGTGTGCGGGGGTTCCCAACTGGATTCACGCCAGTCACACAAAGAAAGTGTTGTGTCCCACAGATGAGGAAGTTGAAGCGCTGAAACTGCCAGTGCCTGATAAAACAGTGCTGAGTGTTGAGGCAGAACAAAACCGAACTGAAAGCGACCAGGCAGAAGCAGGAGAGAGAGAGATATTATTGGAGGACGAAGAGACCAACTCACTTGGGGAAGACCAAGGAGAAAGTTCAGACAGCGACGAAGAAGCTGAAGGTGACAAAGAACCTGAAGCAGCTGAAGGTAGCAAAGAGCCTGAAGCAGCTGAAGGTGACAAAGAACCTGAAGCAGCTGAAAGTGATACAGAGCCTGACGAAAGTAACGGTGACGAAGGGCTCGAAAAAGGTGAAAAAGCAGGAGAGCCTGATCAGAGGAGGGCTTTCCCAGAAGCAGACGATACAGAAAAAGAAAAGGAGAACGTGATCGATTCCCCAGAAGGAGGGGACAAGGCAGGACAGAACGAAAAAGTTCAAGCTTCCACAGAAAGGGTCGCAGGTCCATCAAATGGACATGGTGCAAAGAGGAGGCTAAGTATATCACCAGTAAAACAAAGGACTGAAGAAAGTTTGAATGACGGAGAAAGGCCAAAAGTGAAAGAGAAAAGAAAAGTAACTGTCGTGGTACCATCCCCGAGTGAAGAAAAAGACTTGACAAAAGTGGAAAGTACCAGCGAAGCAGAATCGAAAAGAGAAGCAAAATTGAAAAGGAAAAGGATACCAAATAGGAGATATTCCGGTCCAGAATGGGCATATGCAGTCAATGACGATTGGACCGACGAGTTTGTATCTCTAAGCCTCAAGAACGAAGAAGAAGAGATACCAATAGAAAAGAAAAGTTTTATGGACAGTGTTGATTGAAAGGGTGATAAATGATATCGCTTGCTACAATATAACGTGAAACAAACAACCAGATGAGACATTTGCTAAACCGATAAAGACTGAGTTATTGCCGAATTGAGACAAATGCTGCTAACCGATAAGTGACTGGCCTCTTGAAGAAGACTGTGTGAACATTGCGCTCGTTCAGCTTTGTAACTGAATTGCTAAATAGTTTCTTTATAGGTGCTTCTAGCTCTCTGATTCTATACAGATCATGACGCAAAACAGCAGAAAGAAATATTGTAAATATGTGTGTATAGGCTTGATAATTGCATGTGTACTAATAATAATGGCAATTGTGCTTGCAATGCATGGAAAGGGTGAGAATGAGAAAATCGATGCTTCTACTTTTGCTCCTGTTACTGTCACTGAACTAACCGCATTGAAAAGACTAGAAATAGATGAGAGACTCTTGCATGATAAGAAAGAGCTTTCATATAATGTTTTCTATCGCTTGCTAACAGAGTATGTTGAGACTATGGATGCGAAAGATTGTTATGTGTGTACACAGATACCGACATCAGTAAAGGAAGGGGTGACATATCACCACATGCCTCTTACATACGGGATTACATGTAGTATAGTAATGTCTAGATTTTATGGTCAAACTAAGATACAGTATTTTTACTCAAATTATGATGTTACCTTTGCATATGTTCCTATAATAGCGCAGCTAAGCCAGATTGCTAAAGATTGGGATGCTAAAATAATGAGGGAATTTTTCGAGCCAATGCTACCCTTTGAAACGGCTCACGCTCATAGGGAAAACCTTACCTGCTCGCTTTCTGCAGTAGAAATAAGCTTTTTAGATCGTACAGATGATAGAAGGGCACAAATGAATGCGAAATTAGAAAAAGAGCTACATAAGAGGACTTCAGTAGATAATTATGATTTTGCCGCAATAAAGACACAAGGGAGAATAGCTTTAGATGCTTGGCATGTAGGGAAATTTTGTATATATCGAGGTGAATCTTATTATGACAACATTTTTGTAAGAGCGAGTGAGTGTAAACACACGTTTATCTTTAAGGCCAAATGGACATTCATGATGAACGGACTTGACCCTGTCATTCCAGGTGTATATTACATTTGTGGGTATAATGCCTATTATCGTCTTCCAAAGGGATGGTGGGGGAGATGTTATTTGGGTATAGTGTTCCCAAAGGTTTATCAGCTGGATGACCTATCGATGATTCAAAAGACATCTGGATCTCATCGTATCCAGAAAAGAGAGACCGCAGCTGCTGTGGTAGGAGATATATTTGGAGCCATGATTCCTTCATTGGGAGTTGTGCTGAATTCCATCAAAATAAGAAAGTTGTCTACTATAGTGGATAACATGTTGCCAAAGTTTTCAGGTGCTATAATCCTGATAGATGCTGAGCTTGCAGCGGAAAGAGCTATGACTCTTCAAAATAGGCTTGCTTTAGACATTCTTTTAGCAAAGGATGGCGGCGTTTGCAAAATGCTTGGTGCACGACACTGTTGTACGTATATTCCTGATAACAGTGTGAAAATTAAAACTATGCTTGCTAATCTAACAAAAGAAAGTGCAGATTTGAAGGAATTGAAAGAACCAGGAGTGTGGGAGAAGGTTGGAAAAGGACTTGCTTCAGTGGGACATTGGCTTGGTGGCATTTGGAATGGAATATTACTAAAAATAATACAGGGAATTTTAATAGTACTGATTTGCATATTTGGAATTTGGGGAATAAAAAGGGGAATAATAATGATTATGGAAAGAATTAAAAGAAGGAAGGAAGAGAAAATAATGAAAAGAATGGCAGAAGAATACAAGGCGAAAACGAGGGGAATTAAAAGGAAAAGAGAACTGACAGAATTTTAATGGAATAAAATTTGTGGGCATGATTTGGTGTGATGACAAGTAGTCATCAGAGGAGGGATTGATGAAGCTGAAATGAAGGTTTTACATTTATTAGCGCTTAAACGTAGTATAGCAATAATCATGTGTGACTTTAACCGAACTAATAAAGATTGTACGGGGACAAAATGTGCCCTCAGAGTAGTTTGCCAACATTTATAAGCGTGCTTTATGTAACGTGATGTATTAGAATTGCACTAATCCGACATAATCATAAACGTGTGCTACGATTTGCTTGCTTGAAATGTTTTAGCTTAGCATAACTTTAGTGCAGGCTTTGGCCTAGTTGCCTGGTCTCACGGTTTAGATGCTCGTATTTTTCCAATGTGCTAATAAACGTGTATTTTTGCTTGAAGCTGTACTTTTCCACTGAGATCGTTCACATGCTTATCTTAAAGTTTCGTGCCAGCTTGGCATTTTTCTCTTTGCTCCAAGGTCGATCTGCAGGTGCGGACAATGGAAGCTCTGAAAGTGAGTTAATTGGTATAAAATGTTGCAACTTGCGTACCCATCTCCAAGGATAATGTATGCTTAAGTAAAAGCTTGAGAACTGTTGTTTTTGATTGGACAATTTGAAGCTAACCTATGAACCCTCCAATGGAAGACCCTACTGGATTTGAACTGTTGTCTATTTAAACCAGGTGCACGAGAAGAAAGCAGCCATTACCAGCTCGATACCCGCCATTTTGCAGGACACTGTAGCTATTATGGCCCACCTTGCTGCGACGCCATTTTGAGAGACTTTGATGCTTTCTCTAATCGAGAGAAAGAGACTTTAAATGATTCTTGCCCTAGAGACTTTAACTTTGATCCCTTTGCATGAAGTAGTAGTTTTATTTTGCCGCCGTGAGGCAATTGCCCCGTCCACCCCTGCCCCTTTGCCCCGTCCCATGCTGATCGAGAAACGGTACCTGTGAGACGAAGACTTCCTTGTATGCTGATCGTAATTGGTAAATATGAAAGGAGATTGTACAATTGCATTGTGTTTCTTTTAGGTAACCAACTGCTGATTTTTTATAAGAGCCCTAGTTAGGAGTTTTCCAAATTAATGTTGCTAAATTGTTTTTGCATGAAGTCCCACATGCCGATGCTAATTTGAGGTTAGATGAGGATTCCTTTTGCTGCACGATGCAATTTGAGACCTTGTTATGCTGACTAAATGTATGCAATTAGCTCGTTACAGATCATAGTTTTAGTGATTTGCATTGCCATTATCTAATGCCTTGTTATTCAAATGCTGCATAGATTGCAGTTGTTTCGCCGTTATGGACAGCTATTAATGTTCATTTATGTTTATCATTTGGTGTTGAGACACATCTATATTGTGCTAGCTTTGTTAATATAGGGAAATAAATTCACTAACTTTGAATAAACTGGTGTGGTTATTCCTGACTGAAAGGTCAGGGTTCGCCGAAATGTATTCTGGATTAATTGTTAAGTGTTATGTCGATCAGGGTATTGCGTATGTTCGTTATTGATTATTGATTTGATTAAATTGACTGATTGAGAGTACGGAGAGTCCCACTTAGCCAAAAGATTCATCGGCCTAAAGAGCGTCCAAATACAGGTAAATTATTAGTACGGAACGCTCTATCATGTGGAAGAATGAATTGAGTAATTGTGTGTTTTAATATCTACACATGAATCGTTATGTGCACTGTTGTACGTGTACCCATGCAAGAATGTTGGTGCACAAGCTGCAGCCTCTGTGTGGCAAAGGACATCCATTAACAACAGCCGCCCTCCTGTGTTTTTCATATGTTGCTGGGGTGGCATGTAGGGCGCATTTATCTTCTATACAGGGGTGACGGGATTTGCAAATTTCATGTCTTAATGTCTGCTTGGGGCCGGAGTGTGCGGAATCTGGCAACTGCAATTAATAAACGCATCATGTTTGGGATGCCTTACAGATCCACTTCAATGACGTTGCTGAGATATATGTAGAATGCGTGCAGTTCTTGCATTGGTGATGGTGAATTCAACCATTAGCGTCTCTGATTAAACTATCAGTTAACAAATAATACAGCACCTACGCTATTGTCAAATTCTGGATTAATGTTTTTCAGGGGAAATTTGATTAGGTATGTAGTTAGAAATGGTTACTAATTATATCCAAAGTTACAAAGGCACACTATTTGTTAAGCAGTAATGAGATGCCAAATTAAGGAGGACGTGGTAAGGTCCCTTTCGTTTGCTTCACTTTTTCTCCTGACATCCCACACTCATGTTTAGTTATAGTCAGGGCAACTGGAATTATGCGGCTTGGGAAAATCAAATTATGCAGCAGAGTTGAGTAAATTATGCAGCAAGAAAAGCAAAATGATGTTGCATTATGCGGCACATTTTATGACAGTATATTACTTCATTATGTAATCATTTTTAAAGTTGTTTTCTGGGCATTAATTGTACCTCATTGGTACCAGTTTAACACCCAAATATAGCAATGAACTACACAGAGGTGGCCAGTCAAACTTTGCAAAAGGTTTCCTCTGTGTGGCAAGGTGCTACTGTGGTGTTGCTAACTTTTGAACCGTTTGAGCTAGAAGCCATTTTTTTCATTAAAATCTGCAGATTGTGCAGCAGGGAGTTGATTACGTGGCAAATGCATCAATTCCACAACTATGCGAAAATTGTCGCAGCCGCACAATGACATAATTCCCGTGGCCCTAGTTATAATGGAAATGAGGCTCTCAGATTATACTGGATACTTCGATTCCACTAAATACTGCTCCAGCAGTTTGAGGTTTGGTGCTTGCTTTAATCCCTCCAGGATTGCATTTTCTCGTGGTTGAGCATCAGGGGACTTGGCATGATAACGGCGCGTGGCTAAATATATGGCTCCGTGTGCAGGGTGTATTATGCACGTGCATCAACCAAGTGCTGACTGTAGTATTTGAATATACATATATAGGCGTAGTATTTCTGAAAAAAATTATTTGCGCAGGCAGGTCGAATCTCCACTACAATAGTCTGAGAGCACCAGTGGTTTAAACCAAGAATCCATTAGAGAGCCAAGAGACAAACTTTTTTTTAGACTGACACATTCAAAAAGATGAATCACTCTGCTAAGTGAAATGTTACAAAAACAAAATGGAAAATATGCTTTAAATGCAAGATAAAAACGAACTACAGAGAAAAGTCTAATATTAGAACCATGAGTGGTTTGACATGACTTAGAGGAAGTTTCAGTTGAAAGCATATTCTGAGCTTTTATTTCATAACATATGTCTCTCCTATCCTGTGTCGATCCCATGTCATAGGCACATATTCCAGGTGTTCTGATTTTCGTGGTAGTGTCTCTAAACGCATGAGTACTGAGAGGCATAATCCTCATTTTATACCCGTTACAAACATTTGATCATACAACAAAGCCGTTTGAGTACGTGAAGTACCATTGCACACGCACTCAAGCCTTAGTGAAGGATTATTCTGTCTCCCTTTACTTGCGGTAGCTCAGCATTTGTCTTCTGATAGCTGCATTATTCATTATATTCATTTCTGAATTGTTTAAGAGACCATCCATTTATCAATTCACTGGTCAGAGTCTCCCTACATGAGGGTGACCAGCACTTGACAGGTACCTGATGACACACCCGCTGTAGCCAGGTCGCTGTAGGTTAGATACCTTTGGTCAAAGGATCGTGATTCCACCTTACAGGTAAGGTGCAACCACGATTTTTACATTTTTCTTCTCAATCTCCACCTTAGACTGAGATATTTGTGGCCCACCTTGACAGCAGGCTATGAGACCAGACAAGTGGGGCCAAGTCCTGATGAATGTTCCAGGGGCTTGCATGGGATCAAAATGATGTTGGCACGTCAGCAAGGAAATGCATTGGGCAGTTACCGAGGTGCACTGGTTTTATTAATGCGATAGGAAGCTATCAATAAACGCTTTCAAATCGAACCATCCTTAAGCATTTTTATTCCTCCTTTAGGTCGTAGCTAGCTTATTAAAAAGGGTGGTACATCTTACAACCTACTTTAAAGAGATCCAAGGGGAGCCCACTGTGTTGACATTGATTGTTATGGCGAGGTGGGGCGATGATGAAGCATGACACTGCGGTGGGCTAGAGCCTTTGTCCATTGTAGGGAAACTTCCAGGTGATTCGTAACTTTCCAAGGACCCTTAGATGTGTGCATGTGTTGTCCAATTGACACCCTGTTTTAGTTTCAGGTGCTTCTTTGGGCTCACTGTTTTTACTTGAAAGGGCGTACCCCCCACTCAAAGTGTGTTTACTCTCTCTCTATTTGCGTGTATGAGTCTCAAGGCACGTAGCATGCACATATCTTGCTTCCAGAAATAGAAGGCACATTTCAGGATGCATCTTCATGTTACAGGACTATACATCTTCACAAGACTGTTGGAGAAGATTAAGCCTGATATTAAACTATTGCAAGCAATGACTTGCCACAAAGTCTCAATTATTGCTGCAATGTATTGCACCCATGTAAAATGTAAAAGATGATGCTGTTCTATCCGCAAAGGAGAATATTCACACACATTGAAAGCTATAGGTCTATAAATAAGGGTACATGTTGAGTGCATTTTTTAATGCTGTTTTAGTTTTTATCTACATCAGAGGTTCCCAACCTTTTGACTTCGGGGGCCCCCCACTTTATCAGTACTGGAATCAGTGAACCCCCATGTAATCATATTTGGAATCTGGATTCACCCCACAATGAATCATTACAGAAAGCTGAGGACTTAATCTGTTAATATGGTTACCTTTTCTAAGCAGTCACAGATCCCCTGAAGAGGCTTCGCGAACAACCAGGGGTCCCTGGCCCACAGGTTGGGAACCACTGATCTAGATAAACACATTGCTTAATTTGTAAGAGTAAGTGATGGTGCCAAGTTTTTCTCAGGAGCCTGCAGGCAGTTCTATGAATATGAGGGGCGCAAAATGGCAAGGCTGTGTAGTCTTTTTTTCACCTAATACCTTTTTAATATATCACCAGAATCTCCTTGTCTCCTTATCACACTCTAGGGTGTCCTTTTTCATCCCTGCTTTCTCCCTTTGTCACTGTTTTCTATCGACCTCTTTATCTTTCTTTCCAGTGAGTTTTTCTCTCTCTTGCTCTTCCTCAAAGTCTGATAAGGAAAAATAAGTGCTGTGGCTCCACCTGGAACCAGGGCTGAAAGTAGGGAATGGATAAACATGCAGGGGTGTAGTTTGGCCAGAACGATTGGAGGGGGGGGTGAGCTTCAGATTTCCCAACAATCAGTCTGGTATATAATGTTAAAATGCATTATAATATATGCAGGCTACAAGAGAGGGACTCAAGGGGTAGTGGAAAGGGAGAGGAATGCAGACTGATAGGAGCACTAAGGAAGAGATACATAATAGTTTGTAAAATAATCACCATTTTGATTGTGTTTTTCAAAGTGTGTTAATGCAAAAATCTCAGGTGAAATCCGACAGGCACCTCACAATACCCGACTGAAAACACCTATACCCAACTATTCATCAGAAAATACATTTATTAGGGGGTTGTAGCACTCACACGACCCATCCATCCATCCCCCTCCCCCCACCCCGAAGCTGCGCCCCTGTAAGCATGCTTTTAGTGCAGTTTAATTCTTATTCAGTAGGGCAGCTATTTCACCAGTCAAACCCAGGCAGTGAAAGCTCTTTGTGAGAGTGACAGAACGCCAGCACTGCACAGAGCAACGGGCAATTTCATAAAGCCAGGTATCATAAGCCTATTACGGAAATGAAAACAAACAATGCAAACTGTCGGCTTAAAATTCAGCATTCTGCTTGCATGTGCAGTTAATGAATCACATTTAGGAAAGGGATTTGTGCTCTGAAAAGACATAATTCCTCACCGGAGGCAGGAAAGCTTTGCAGGCCTTTAGAAAGGTGTCCTTCAAGGTCAGTGGAAGCGAATTTGCGACAACCGCTTGCAGCCACCCTTTCCCATAGAGTGAGGTCTTTATGTGCTGCAAGATAGAATGGCTGTCAATAAGTATTAGCAAGAGCAGGTGCTTTTATGCAGACAAGAGGTTCTTTTCTATATCCCCGCGGGGGGAAGGTGCTGCACATGTGCTTTATTCCCAGAATGGAAGCAAGCATTCAGAGACAATTGAAAAGGGCATGCTCGGCTGAAGGGATTTTCCTCCTACTGTACATATGCTTCCTCACTTGAGATACATCAGACTGACAGAAAGGTAACTTCCCCTACTCTGGGAACATTTCTAAGACAGGGTTTAGCTGCAGGTGCCAATTAAAATGAGCCCGGTTCCATGTGCAGGCTTGAGATATGAACATGGCGGGGAGCACTTCAGCTGCTTCTGAGAAATTCGCCTTCACAGAGACTGAATTTCAATTTCTCTTTACCGTCGGACAGCAGAGATTAGCGCGCAAAGTGCTGAAAGACGAGCAGCCCCTCTCCGGGCTACGGCGTGTTTCCCAGCCATCCAGCTATGTATTGGGATTGTCTTTGCTGCGAGCTGTGCACGCGCGCACTCGAAGGTCTGGGTCGTCGAGTGGGAGGAGCTGAGGTAGCGGAGAGCTCGTGGAAAGAGCAGAGATTGGGAAGATTGGGAAGATTGCCTCATTTCACATACATTTTGGACCTTGAATAAATATTCACTACCTTCACCAGCGAAAGCAGCTTATCTCCCTCATTACGACTTCGGTGGTCTTTTTAAAAGACCACCGAAGCCGCTGCAGCCAGCATACCGCCAGTGCTGGCAGCATGCTGCCCACCCTATTAGGAGTTTTCCTCTGGGCCAGCGTGCAAAAACAGTTTTTTCGCCCGCTGGCCCATCAAAAAAATGACTGCCAGGCTGTCCTAAAAGGATCATTCATTTTTGAAGAACAACACAACTTTAGCACCATACATTATGGGAGAATAGTTATAATTTTCAATGTAACATTTGATAAAGGGAGTTGTAACAGGATGAGAGCTTTGTCAACTGTTTAAGACATCCAGCTGTATGGTCCATAGTCAGAACTTCCAAAATAAGCATTCAAAAATTCACTTGTTTAAAGGGAGTGCCAGTAAACAGCCAAAAAGCACTGGATATCTCTAAAATGTAAAAATGTTAAGAGCAATAACCAAGAGAACCTGTTGGGTAGTGAACTCTGTCTAAATCAGTCCGCCAATGTCTCTAGCTTTGATTTCGTAGGACAATTTTTGACTTTTTGAGATTAAAAAACATAACTTATTAAATATGCGAGATGAAAGGGACCAAACAAATAAACACTGAAAATAGACACTATTCAGAGAGATGACAGCCTTTGTCTCTTGAATAATCCCAAGGAACATCTGAATTGCAAATATCTAACATCCAAACTGCCTCACCAGATATGGTCTCCTTGTTTGTCCTTTTGGGCCAAACTGGCTTCCAAAGACGTTTAAAAGACTAAAAGCAATCTGGGTGCATAGGCACCTGAGTCAGAGTAGCTTGTTGCATTGATCTCTGATCTACTTCCATGTAGAAAACTGTATGTTTTCAAGATTCCTATCACTCCTACAAACTTGGCTAGGGATTCCAATCTGTGTTGTTTTTTATCGAAATATTAGGTTTTCTCTAACAAGGCTTATACTCTGTATTTATTTTGTTGTCTAGGTGTCTGGAATTTGGCAAATTCAAATTGTATAATTCTCATCTACAAGGTAGGGAGCATTAGCACGTTTAACAGCATTGCTGTTCGGATGGTTTTCTCTCATTAATTTTCATATACATATTTCGTTGAGAGGCCACCTTCATATTTGGGCTAAACTGGCAAAGAAGGTGAGCCAACAATGTGCTGTGGAACACTGGTTTATACTTGTGAGTTTCTTATGAGGTGCATCTGTGTTCCCGCTTCAATAATCTGATTATTTGAATCACACAATCCTGTTTAATTGCTAGAATTAAACACATTCATAGGAATGTTGGTAGTCATGCTATGGGCTATGAATGTTCTTCTACATGGCCCAAACAATATGAGCAATACATTTGAACTTGTGCCTGAGACTAATCTGTGACTCACACTGCTATCTTGGCACCAGCAATAAGGCCTCCCACAACCAATATACATGCTCTACATACACAAAATGCTGCAGGCAAAAACGTATTTGGAAGGAAAGAATATCAAATGGCTACCTGTATCAGCTCTAAAAATATCATTCTTGACTTGAAAAATCACCCCACTCATCCCAGCTCAGCCTGCACAACTTTAAAGAAAATAGCCTTGTTTGAACAACCTCTTGGTTTAAACCTACTACATGGCCTGGCTCCTCTGAGATTTTTCAATTTATTCTCTCAATAGGAATGGTTGAATATTTACAAACACAGATGTCCATTTGGCAGACGCCAGGAGTACCCCTCTCCCAACCTGCGCGTGTGTGGCTACTTTTCAAAGCAGAAATTATAATGTTGAAGACTGAAAATGTGCAAAAGGGGTGTATCATTTGTAATGCACACGAGCCAAACTAAGGTAGAATATATTTTCTATTTCAAATGTATAGTAAACTTAATAGATAAGAAGCTTAATTCAAAAGTTTTGTTACATTTTATCCAGGAAAAACATGCCCTGAAGTAGGGCAGGAGCTTCTTAGAAATCATGTGATCTAAAGCCACAAAAAGAAATGTGAGAAACATATATATTCTATTCCTACTTCTTTCATCTGCACTCTCTGTCAAGAGCAAAATAATGTGTGTGTATGTAAGTGACAGAATCTAAACACCTAATACAGTGAAGCACTGTTACACTTCATATAGCTTTTACCTGAATAGTATTGCGATGAAACAAAACATCTTATAAACATATTGTGAATTTCACCATAACATTTGAGGGTCTTAATTTCAATACCAATATTATTGTGCAGTGACAGTACTTATTGATGACAACAGCTTACCTTTGTTATATTTGATCAGGTCATTGGAAATAATTTTCCAGGTAGTGACCCCGAATTTCTTAATATGTATATTTCCCAGATACACTGGGCCAGATGAACCAAGATTTTGCATCACCCTTTTAGATTTATCAAGCCACGCAAGGCCACCTTGCATGGCCCAGCTTGGCTTAATACATTTAGGGTAACGGAAGGCAGTGCAAATAGCTGCCTTGCTGTACTCTTCCCTCGGGAGGTGTTCCATTGGTGGATCATGGGTATTCCGACACAATCAACCATGGATTTTGGCACATACACAGATTTAACATTAATGGTAGACCTGGGAATGCCTCAAAATTCTATCCCTCCCCAGGTGAGGCATAAAGACGAGAAATATCTTTAATTATTCTCGTTTTTTTTCTCTTTCTGTGTGTGCTGCAGTATGCAGCACACACAGAAAGAGAAAAATACCTCTCAGGATTGTTTTTGTGCAGCAAGGTATCCCTTGCTGCACACAAATAAGCCTGCTTACAATACAGGCACCCTTGCACCATTATACAAGGGTGCCTGTGTTGGCACTAGACAACCAAAAGAGCACCAGCGCTAGAAAAAGACCAGAATGCCCCATATACTTTTAAATACGGCACATTCCTGTCCTTTATTTTTCATGCAGCACAGCAAGGTGGCTTGCTGCATTGTGCTGCATGAAAAAATGATAAATATTCCCCATTGTCTATAAGAATGTACAAGGCCAATTTAATGGAGAGGTTCTTTCAGTCACTTATTGATTCTTCCATGCTCCTATATAGAATTAGATATTTCACCTTGTGCACATGTATGCCTCTGTGCAACACAGCACAATCCAAAATAAGCAACAAATAAATCACATATAAAAGATGGCTTGTGAAACGGAGTTCTATCTGCATGCTTCAGTCAATAAACTGCCTTATAAAAACACCCACTATTCTACAATATTCACTGATCACCTTAGAAACCTGGGGCCAGTTGTATCAAAAAAGCCTTTTGCGAATCGGTATTAGCGAATTTTAAGAAATCGCTATTTCTGATTCGCAAAATGCTAAGTATCATATTTACGATTCAGAAATAGCGATTTCTTAAAAATCGCAAATGCTATTACCGAATCTCAAATTGATATACAGCCCCCATTCGCACCTATGGGCCAGTAGGCCCATTTTTGTGATTATTTTGCATATCCCAAATAGCAAATTCCTAATTGGAATTCGCAATTTGGGAAATGCAAAACCCCAGGGTGCTGGGAGCCTGAGGCCCCCTCTGCTGCACCCCAAAAAGTTTTTGGGGACATGTAAGGCGCACACATGCCAAAGGGGCATGTGTGCGTTACATGTCAATTTTAAAAATGCATTTTTAATGCATTTTTAAAATTTGCACATAGTTACCACCAAGTTTGACTTGGTGGTAATTGGGATTCCTTAATGCCAAATTCGCATTAAGGAACTGCTTGATACATGTGGTTTGGAAATCACAAATAGGGATTCCTTATTTGTGATTTCTTATTTAGAGAATCGCAATTTGCAATCCTCTAAACGGGCTCGCAAATTTAAGGAATCGCTATTTTAGAGATTCCTTATATTTGCGTTGCGAATGCAAAAAGATTGATCCATTTGGCCCCTGGTGCGGAAGGCAGCTGCGCTGTTTTTATGGTCCGAACAACCAGCCCAGATACTGTTAGCAGATGTTCCATCGAAACCTTATAGTCTACAAATTGTCCATGCTGGGAGCTCTCTGCTGGCAAGTGGAACCACCTGGGGCCCTTTCCAACGGCCACAGTGGCACACGTTTGTGGTACTTACTCTGTGTCATCTAACAGGTGTCCCATTGCTGGACTGAACTATGGACCGCTGGGGATTAGCAGAAGTCAACAGATTAATACATATTTTGTGTTTATTTGGAGTGACACGACGGTTTGTAAAAATACCACATATTGTGATATATATATATATATATACATACACACAATTGAGATGCACATTTTCCCAAGGTACCATATTTCAGGATTTTGCGCGCTTTTTCTTTGTCTCATTATGTTCTGTGTTATTAGTAACGAATCAGAGGCAAAAGATACTCCCCTCCCTTTTACAATAACCGGCTTTTTGTATGTTAATAGAACACACTGTGGTGTAGCTTCAAGCACGGGGTGAAAAGGGAGTCATAGCATGAAATGCACAGTAGTGAGAGGGGAAAAAACACCCCTGCGCCTAGCTAAACTGGAAAAAAGTCCATTGATCTTGTAACACCACTGAAGAAAAAATAATGACACCTGGGCCACGTGGAGCTGTAGCAGGAATCATCCATTCAGCAACGCCAGGCCATTAAAAGAGAGCGTTGAAAGAAGCCCATGTCCCATGTGCCGTAAAGGCGACCTTCTGGCATCTGTGATTTACAGGCCGGCTTCTCAAAATGTTTTTAATGACCACAGAGATTTAACAACTAGAAAACAGCTCGAAGAAAATGGACTTTCTGTGCAGGGGCTACAGATAAATGAAAGAATTAGCAATATGTATTCTTCGTACAAGGCCGCACTAATTAATTTTCTAATATTATTTGCTGGCCTGGTGGGTGTTCTGGAGATAGGTTTATAAGTGTTATACAATTTTGTGACCAACAATTCTTGACTGCAACTTCCATACAATAGCAAGTAAATTCTTATTTCATTGTATTTCTTTACCTAATTGGCCCGTAGCCAGCAATCTGCAAACATTGCTTAAACATAAACTGCACTACTTTCATAGATGGATGGTGATAGTTTTTAGCCAACATACCTCACTTTTTTGCTGAAGGGGATGTCTTCTTCATCTCACTTTAGTATGGATAGTGACGAGAAATCGCAACCGATAAGGCCATTTTATTTGCTGTACGAAAAGTGCCAAAACATACTCAAATCTCGTACGTTTGGACTTGTTTTTAATGAACGTGACTTGGAAAAAATAGCTCTCTACAAGGCCTAGAAGGTAATCTGACCAAACTGTGAATTCTAAAAAACGTTAAGCTTTTACGAGTTCCCCACTCTCCATGAACCTTTAAGAAGTTTAGTTTATACAACGTCTGCAGTAGAACCACATCGACATTGTCTGTAAACAATGAAAGCCAAAATAAAGATTGAAGATGAAAAGATACCAGTAATTTCCCTGAGCTAACCACAGTTAGGATGCAAGAAATAAAACCAGGTTCAAGAAATGTAAGTGTGCATTCAGTAGGCATAAAAGAAATCGGAATCCTTTAAACAGCTCAGTGTATAACGCACAAACTGAAGGGAAGAAAACCTAAGTTACAGATTCACACCGTGGCTGGAAAACAATAGCTACTAATGTTCCTCACCTCGATAGCAATTCTTTCCTAAACTTTACAAAGATGGAATTTGCAACTGGTGCATTAACTCACTTATCATATGTGGATTATATTTTGTCATCAGCAGAAGATCTGTGCAGTAGAACTATTGATCACAGTGCTGTCTTACTGTAGATATCATTGCAGTTTGATGGCGTGTATATTCTTCAACCTTTTATTCAAGCACCGTCAAGAGTCTCCACCTCAATTCATTCTTTGTCCTTTGCCACTTTTCTCTTTTCCTGTAGCATTCCATTTACTTATGTGGGTTTAACAGTTCTCTTGTGGGTTAAGGTAACCCACATCCAAAACTGACCAGTAAAATCACCTAAATCGCCTATTTTCTGTGCTGACGGTACTCAAAGGTATGGATTAACAAAGAGAGGACCCCTGCATGAATACAGGGAGAAGCACCCAGGAGAATACCACATGTAAAAACCAAAGCAACTGTTACTCCCTTGTGTTTTATAAGTATGGGTATGACTCCTTTTTACATCAATAACAAATACAATTGAAGCAATTTCACACAAATGTAATTTTTCAATAATTACAAAACGTGTTTATTAAATAACATTAATATAAAATGTTGCCCAGTCTCATACAGATATTGCAATTCAACTTGGTTGCATGGCTCAGTGAGTACTAAATTACTAATAATAATTTCTATGTTTTCCAAAAATTCACTTTTTTTTTTTAAGGTAACATGATCACAGGTAAGGTAACTTGCATTTAAGTAATGACGGTAGGATAGTTTGTTGGGCTAACTGGGGTTAGGTGGGGTAGTTTGTTTTGGGGTTGGTACATTTGCAGTTTGTACATACTACATAATGTCAGGGAAAGGGTGGGCAACCAAGATGGTAGCTGATGAACTGATAGGGTTTATTTGGCTGGTGCAGCATTACCTTCGATGATGCTAGTTTTGGGTGTCCACATATTCCTAGGCTACCTCACAGAGGCACGGAAGCTGCGGTGGGGCAAGGTGCTCCACCACCTGTGCAGAATATTTAGTGTAGTATGCAACGACCACAGTTGAAGCATTGTTGGGCTGACCTGATAGCAAGGGAGCAGAATCTACTGGATCACCTGGGGATACAAATTGGTGGACCAGTTGGTAAGTACCCCATTTGCATAGCCACCTCCTTATTTCCATGTGCATGAAAGGTGGACATAAGGTTGAGTGGAGCATGTTTTATCAAGGGTCAGGACAGGTTGTTGTGGGCCACATTTAAGAGCCCCTAGTGCTGCCTTAGCGCTGCCATTGTGAAATTCACAAATGACACTAAGTTAGGGCTAATGGGCCATTTTCCCTGCGCCATATTAACAAAGTGGTGTACGTCATGCATAGCGCCACTTTGTTAAACCTTGCACAACATGATGACTGCACCAGGCATTATGTATGGGAGGAGGGCCTTCCCCTGTCATGGGTGCAAAATCAATGAGGCAGGGAATAACGTTATATATGCTAGGGCCAATTTTTCCACCATTTTGAACGCCTGCACAGAGTAGGCGGTAAAAAGGGGCATACCTTTATATATGAAGATCCCCTATGTACTCTGAAGGAGTAGTGCTAAATGTTTGGTGCCACTCCTGCTGAGTACATATTTTGTGTCTATATGTAATGACGCAATTACCACTTAATCTGAGGCATGGTGCACCCTCTATTACATATGGCACACACATGGTGGGGGAAAGGGGAGCGCCAAGGGGTGCAAGGTCAGTTGTGAGGCACTACATGCAGCACCACGTTCCTTAAATCAGCCCCTTTGCGTCATTGCCACACGGCATTTCAGGGAGCTTAGCCAGGCACTGAGTCCAGACTTCTTGCACATTCCTCTTTCTGTACATTGTGTATCACATACAAGCCATAATGTTATTAAATCTGACACACATGTGCAGATTTTGTACCACACATCTGCCCGTTTTAGAGACAGTATGGGGCAGGCCTGCATCTGTGGCAGCACAAGCACATTACTCAGTAGCCAGCACCAACGCAGGCATACCTGGACAACAGTACAGTGTGTCTGAGTTGAGGGGAGTGTATATACTATAGTGACAATGGCTGCCCACACAGTATTGGCAGGACATCCGTAATGTTATTAAGTTAATGTGCAGGAAGGGACAACAACGTGAACATGAGGAAACTGCCATGGAAGTTTAGCTCTAGTGTGTGTGCCTTGACATGGCACACACATATTAGTGGCAAGAAACAAGGATGTATCACTGCATTCCCCAATACTTTGCCATGCTCACACCACCCCTGGGCAGTTGTTAGATTTTAATAATGACTAACATTTGTTCAATATCTGGGGAAGGGTTACAAGCAATGGGTGTTACAATGGGACAGCCACTGCAACAACCATTGCCTGCCCCTCTGATTCAGAATACTGTGTCATGCTGCCTCAGATGGACATGGAGATATAACGCTAATAAACAGCTGCATGAAAAATACATGTGCATATAGTGCAGTGAACCACCGGAGTGTCAGGGAAACTGATGCTTTGGTGGTGCCAGGGTCTCACAGACAGATTATACATGTGTGGCAGTTTTTCTGACCTACCACTAAGTTGACTGGCTTACTCAGCTTAACAAGTTGAATCTGAAACTGTTGTCCATACAAATAAATGTCCAAAATTCACTAAGCTATGTTTTGCTGTCATGTATTTCATGTGGGCCTCCACCATATACCACTGGAGAAGTGACCGATTTGAAGACCCCAATGCAGCCAGTAAATGTGACCTTGTGCGTCATGTGTCATTCCTGGGTTTTGTGTGAGAGGGTCTAATGTGTGCAATGCAATGATGAACTGTAATGTGTCATCAATGAAAAGACGTAATCTGAGTCAAAATATGGACAGGATGCCTGATGCTATGTTGAGAATGGAGTATGAGTTGATTTTTGCACAAGTGCCAATGTGTGCTGCTATGGAATAGTGGGTGTTAGGAAGAGGAGCGCATGCCCAAATTTACATTGATGTCAATTATGATATGTGTCTGAGCTGCTGTTTATCTGATTAGCATGCTGTTTGCCAACATATGTGTCACTCCACTTTTGACAGCACTGTGTGCCAGAAGTAGCTTTCAGTCATTCAGGAAATGGTACAGATGATGTACATTTTTGGGGCCTCTAGGGGGCTTATGTAGGAGACACTTGAAACACCTGTGCCTCACTACTCTTCGGATTTTAACTGAGGCAGCGGTCGTGAAAGGATTGTTATTGTGCTGCCACAGTCAGTTGACAACACAATGAGAATACAATTGTGCTCAAGTAGGTTGTGGGACATGTCCACGGTACATAGCAGGCTAGATGTGTGCAGATTTACCAATATGATCTACCCATTATGATATTTGTGAGTGACATTGGTCACATCACGTGTGCATAGAATGTGAATGCTGAGTGGGTACATGGCACATGGGATATATCTGACATGCATGTGCACATGTTGTTCAATATATAGGAATACTGTAGCTACACCCAGTGCACTGCCAATCTTACTGTGCCCCTTAGGGTACCTGTACAGCCCCCATGTGTATGCTGCATTACCCAATTTGCACAATATAGCACGGGGTAGCGGGCAATATGTACCAATTCTGTAGACAACATACAAATTCTGTTCATGCTTTGGCCAAACTATATGGTCACTAAGTCTGAACTTGACGTGTGGGCCCATTGTGAGCAATGGTGTGTCTCCTTGTAAGGCATGCTCTGAGCAGGTGTTAATCCAAGGACACTTGAATGATGCTTTGCCAAACCTTAGAATCCCCAGCGGGAAGCTTCCTGTCCCCCATCAGGTGACCCCACCTTGCATCTATGATGCCTGACCAGGGCTTAATGTAGCACCAGGGGTGTCAAAATGGTGGACTGCATACATTGCGCCACGTGTTGACAATGGCACAGGGATTCTGGAATTGTAGGCCCACTTGATCCTCACTAATCTGATGAGACAAATGTTGAGCAAGGACGCAGAAGTCCACTTACCTCTGGGCCCGGATGGTCAACAATGGATAGCCATTACCCAAGTGACATGTACATGATAACGTAGATTGCTTGTATAAAGTTTGTATCTATTTGGAGTTTGTCAGTGTTCTGGAATGTGTGATGGACAGCATGTGTAATTTGAGGATGCTTTGTAGTGCATGTCTGTTCTAGCTACACCCAGTGATATATTTAATGCCATGTTCTCCTCATGTTCCATCTGCCAATATGACCCCAGCAGAAAAACACGCCTTTGAGAAGAGGGCTGACAGGTACCGGCACATAATGGCAGTACAGGCCGGGTATCAAAGGAGGGAGAAGAGACATAGGAGGGAGAAATCGACTGGACCTTGGTGTGCATCTTCAAATGGGGGACCTCCGATACAGCCAACAACTGGTCAGTCCACATCGGGGAAGACATCTGGGACCAGGGGGGCCTCTGCTCGTCCTACCCCCTAAACTTCAACAGCACCAATCCACAGCCAGGCATCCCAACAGCCACCTGCTCCAGCCACAAGCTCTACATTTGAATCAGACATGAGATGGGACATGGCAGCCATGATTGCGAGAATGGATAAGTTGGAGGAAGATAATGCCCATAATTATAAACTACTAAAATATTGCAAGAAAAAACTGAAAAAGTTATAAAAGAATGTGTGCCACAGCTTACCAATTCCTTCCTCTCCCTTTTACTGATGTCAAATTATTAAGTGGGTTTTAGGTGGGTAGTGTTAGGATAGGAAAATAGTGTAGGTTAGTGTGATTATAGTTGGGGGTATGGTGGGGGGTTATGTTAAGGTTTCTATGTTTATTAAATAAATCTAAAAAAATACAAATATATATATATTTGTTTAGGTAAAAGTTTAAGTTAGTACATGTGTAGCCTTAGTTTATGTTGTCCTACTCACATCTTGTCACTTAAAGGGGGGTGGGGGGACAATGTTTAGAGTATGGAGTTACATGTGTAAGATTACCTTAGACTAGGATAGATAGGTGTAGGTGTCAGTTAAGCTAAGTTAGTTTAGGTTAGTTTAGAGTAGGGTTGTCAGAAATGGGGTCACAAAGGCAATGTGTAAAGTATTTGTACCAAAACACACAGGGGGTGATTCTGACTATGGCGGACGGCGGAGGCCGTCCGCCATAGTACCGCCGCCAAATGACCACACCGCGGTCAAAAGACCGCGGCGGCCATTCAGACATTTCCTCTGGGCCGGCGGGCGCTCTCCAAAAGAGCGCCCGCCGGCCCAGAGGAAATGCCCCTGCAACGAGGACGCCGGCTCAGAATTGAGCCGGCGTGGTTGCAGGGGTGCGACGGGTGCAGTTGCACCCGTCGCGTATTTCAGTGTCTGCAAGGCAGACACTGAAATACTTTGCGGGGCCCTCTTACGGGGGCCCCTGCCGTGCCCATGCCATTGGCATGGGCACGGCAGGGGCGCCCAGGGGCCCCGCGGCACCCCCTACCGCCATCCTGTTCATGGCGGGTTTCCCGCCATGAACAGGATGGCGGTAGGGGCTGTCAGAATCCTCATGGCGGCGGAGCGCGCTCCGCCGCCATGAAGGATTCCCCCGAGCAGCGGTAAGTCGGCGGGAGCCCGCCGACTTGCCGCTTCTGACCGCGGCTGAACCGCCGCGGTCAGAATGCTCGTGGGAGCACCGCCAGCCTGTTGGCAGTGCTCCCGTGGTCGGTGGCCCTGGCGGCCACCGGCCGCCAGGGTCAGAATGACCCCCACAGTAATACAGTGAAAACAACACAAAATGGACAACACACCAGTTTAGAAAAATAGCCAATAATTATCTAAATCAAACAAGACCAAAACAACAGAAATCCAACATACACAAGTCGAGATGTGAATTTTTAAAATAAAAAGAATCTTACTTTTTAGAAAACAATGGAAAGGTTGTTGTCATACAAAGTACCTGGTTTGCATCAAAAATAAAGCTGCACAGATGAGCGTGCGTGGGAAAAGTCAGTGATGAGTCAATTCTTTAGTCACAAGTAAGGCCGTGCATCGTTTCTTCTCCGGTCGGAAAGGCGATGCAGCATTTTTCTCTCCTGCAAGAGAGCGATACGTTGATTTCTGGATGGGGCCCCTCTGATCCGCGCATGTTCATGATGATTTTGACACCCAGAGACAATGCGATTGAAATCTGGCCTCACGGTGATGGAAAAATCTTGCTGCGAGAGGTTGCATCGTTTTTACTGCCGCTTTGCAGATGGTGCGTCAAAATGTTCCTAGCACGGCATCCTGTGTGTAGATTTCAGCCTTTTTCTACCAGCTTCACCTTTCAACGGCCCAGAGACAGGATAGGTCACCACTTGGCAGGGCAGGAGTCTCAGCAGAGAGTCCAGGTCCTGACAGAGGAAGTCTCTGATGGCCCTGAGACTTCAAAACAGGAGGCAAGCTCAGTCCAAGCCCTTGGAGATTGTTCACAAGCAGGAATATACCACAAAGTCCAGTCTTTGTCTTCTTTCAGGCAGAAGTAGCAACTGGAGGCCAGCCCTGCACAGCACAGTCACAGGCAAAGGGGCAGTACTCCTCCTCCAGCTCTTCTCCTTGGCAGCGGTTCCTCTTGAATCTAGAAGTAACCTGATAATCTGGGGTTTTGGATCAATCACTTATACTCTTTTCTGCCTTTGAAGTATGTAAACATCAAAGAAAAGTCTCTTGTTCACAAGATCCTGCCTTGCCCAGGCCTGGCTCCAGACACATACCAGTGGGTTGGAGACTGCATTGTGTGAGGGCAGGCAACGCCCATTCAGGTGTAAGTGACCACTCCTCCCTCCATTCTTGCGCATATGGCCCATCAGAATATGCAAGCTACACCCCAGCTGCCTTTGTGTCACTGGCTAGAGGGGATTCATAAACAACCCAACTGTCAGTCTGACCCAGACAGGGAATACACAAGTAGGAAGTGTCACAGAATGGTTTAAGCAAGAAATGCCCACTTTCTAAATGTGCCATTTTCAAACGGACAACTTAAAAACTAACTTGACCAAAAGATGTAAACTCCAGATTTCTATCTGCTCCCAAAGGGAAAGTGCACTTAAAATATATTTAAAGGCTGCCCCTATCTTAACCTATGAGAGAAATCGGCCTTGCAACAGTGAAAACAGAATTTGGCAGAAGTTCACTGTCAGGACATGTAAAATACGTCAGTATATGTCCCACTTTTAACATACACTGCACCCTGCCCATGGGGCTACCTAGAGCCTACCTCAGGGGTGCCTTACATGTATAAAAAGGAAGGTTTAGGCCCGGCAAGTGGGTACCCTTGCCCGGTCAAATTGGCAGTTTAAAACTGCAAACACGGAAACTACAGTGGCAGGTCTGAGCCATGATTACAGGGACTACTAGTAAATCAAATATGCCAATCATGGAAAAGCCAATTATACATGCATGTTACATAGGGAGCACTTGCACTTTAGCACTGGTCAGCAG
The DNA here is from genome assembly GCF_031143425.1 of Pleurodeles waltl. Taxonomy (NCBI): domain Eukaryota; kingdom Metazoa; phylum Chordata; class Amphibia; order Caudata; family Salamandridae; genus Pleurodeles; species Pleurodeles waltl. The sequence goes on along the minus strand of NC_090437.1, from coordinate 813,080,517 downwards.
TACCAAAAACAGCAAAAACAGAGTCCAGCACACAGTCAAAACATGGGAAGTGGAGGCAAAAAAGACAGGGGCGACCACGCTAAGGGTAGTGTACAGGGGCTCCTCCTCCATCAGGGAGGAGGAGCACTGGCCACCCGCCAGCAGTGGCAGCTGCAAAACTTTTCAAGAAAATTATAATAAACGGTGTTTTTTATTGTTTTCTTTTAAAGGGGTGGAGCCACGGGTTGACAAGCAGTGAGGGGGAGTGCACAGCACTCTCCTCACTGCGCATGTATGTTTGGCCGGCCAAACACACATGTGCAGTGTGCTTTCTCCAGCCCGGCAATCCATTGTCTATCCTTCCTAGGATAGACAATGGATTCTGTTTTTGGAATGGATTTACCTATTTATTTTTGCCTTCCAATACCAACTTGCCCATTCTAAGACGGCCGCCATTTTTCTACGAGAGGTGTATGGTGTTGGAACTGTACAGGATCAGAATGACTTACTTGATTAAACTTCTCTTTATAAGGTATTGCCAGCAGGTCACTTATGGAAACTTTCTGCCTAGTGTGCTATTTTTGGCAAAAGGTACCATTTTAATTCTTCATCCTCAAATTCTCCCTTGCTCAACACATGAGAACGAGTAGGGCAGTTCCACCTGAGATGGCCTCCAAAGTATGTGTATTTGTTCATCGCCCTCATTTCAGTGTGCTTTCCGTGTTTGGAGATCACATGGGACAACACCCCTTTTATATTTGGGAGAAAGATTTCTGAACGTTTACTTTTTGTGGACTTACTTTGCATGAGTTCGACTCGGACTGGGGAGTCTTGGCATCCTGATTCACCTTGTCTGATAATGTAAGTTAAACAGGTCATTCTCTTCTAATTTACCCTTCCTGAGAAATAACATGGTATAAGCATTAACACTGAAGCAGGCTCTTTTAATATGATCTAATTTCTTATAGACTTGAGCTATCCTTGGGAGATTGGAGACTGGGAGAATCTTATTCACCCACTATCAAAAGCTGGAATCTTGCATCACCTTGATAGTTACACTCATTAGCTTGTGAAGGTTTAGGAAGATGTACCTCCTAGGTAATGTTCAGGATTCAAGAGTTAGGGCTGCTAGGACTGGGAGAGTATTTTACCTTTATGATCCCCGTTGGAATTGTTTCCTTTATTGTGCCATTCCGGATAATCACAGTGGTCACCTTCCGGTGCGGATCATCACTGACTGTGTCATCTTAATGTTTAGACAGATCAAGCCGTGTGCAAATGGGATTCAGGTACTGAAGATTGCTTTTATGTATGGTATTACTGTGGTGAGAGTCACTAAGGGGCATATTTTTAAGCCCCTAGCGCGACCTTGCGCCACTTTAGCATCATTTTTTTACGCTAATGAGGCTCAACAAGGCCAAAATCCTCACGCCACATTTACAAAGTGGCGCAAGGCATGCATTGTGCCACTTTGTAATCCTTTGCGCTACATTATGGCTGCGCCAGGCATAATGTATGCAAAGGGGGCATTCCCCCATTGGGGGGCTGAAAAAATGGTGCAAGGAAATCTAACAGATTTCCATGCGTCATTTTTATGCACTTTTAATGCCTGCTCAGAGCACACATTACAGCGCCACTTTTCTTAAATATGCCCCTAAATGCACCAAATAAGATAGGATATGCACATTTGTGATGGTTATGTATAATGGGTTTGTTTTTTGGTGATGGTGGATGTTGCGTTGTTTGGGCTGATGACACCAACCATTTGAACAGGTACAAGATGGACAGCAATATATAGTGGCACACTGTGAGTGGGATTGTTAATGTTTTTGTGTGTTTGTAGTTTCTGTTGTATTAGAGGTAGTTACAGAGGCTTACAGGAGCTCTTGGCTTCATCTTGTTATAGCTCAATCTCTTAGAATTTGGTTTGGGCTGTCCTCCCATCCTAGTGACTTGGGGTTTTAATCTATGTCTGACACATGTGTTTGTGCCCTGAAGAAGGTGTGCAGTTGCCTGACCACCTGGACACTGAAACGGGCATGAGCACACAGATTTCAGCTGTACAGTAACCATACAAAGTGTCTTCTGTACCAAAGTAGTTTCTTTATCTTGCGTTGGCAAATGTATTAGGTACTGTTTAAATTCCCAACTACTGTAACACTTGTGGATGTGAAATCAATTATCCACTAATGTATTTAGTATCTGTCTTGGTAGCAGCAATACTATGCTCCAATATCAGGTTGCATGTGGGGAACCCTATTTTCCTTTTTCAGGTTTTACATTTGAGGATGTCACTACCTTTCAATAACCAAAGTGTACCTGGAGTGATTTACCATCAATAACAGCAAGTCAAAGTTTCCCATGTTCAATGTTTCTTCAAAATTTAAGCTGGCTGTAATACAACCACCACACCTAGTGGCAAAGGTCTGTGCGCTCCAGGGCTACAAGACAAAATTACCAGCTCAAGAAAAATGTTGAAGATTCCCAACAGGTTACTCTTTCTTTTTAAATATTTTTAAATAGATAAACGTAAAGACGAAAACTAAGAGCTGAAGTGGGGTCCTATGGTGGCCTGCTACTCTTCTGGTAGTTCCTATTGCTGATACCAAAGGGCTGCCAAAACAAAGAAGGTGCACTTGCCCTTCCTGGGGCACCACTTTCCTCAAAATGCAAATTTTGTACAAGAGGTGCTAGGCATTATAGATTGATTGTTGATGTAGCAGAAGGCCACCCCCAATGATGTAGTGTTTACATTTAGCCAGCATTTTAGCTTTCCCTTTTAACTTAGCATCTTTTTGGAATGGTGGTTTGCACATGCTTTCCCCTAATAAGAGAATATGCCACACACGTATTTATTATTAGTTGTCATTGTCATGCTGTAGTCTGCACAATTAGTTCCAGTGTCACGCAATTAGAACACAATGCCCTTGTTATGTATTTGTTCTCATAGTAGAAAAAACATTTCTTCCCAAACTAAATGCGCTGTTCTATAGCCTTAGCATAGTACATAAGGATGGTGTTTTATTATTTAAACAACATCTGTGCTTATCTCAGTGAGAAACACTTTGTGCTGAAGTTATCATTAAATGTCTGTGAGGTATGTCAGAGATGCAGCCTTGTTGGCCTCGACCTTCATCCTGAGAAGGAAGATAGCTGTGCAGGAGATGTGTGCAGGCCAGCACACTTAGGTGCATTCATTATTGAACTGAGGCCGGCTTCCTGGCACATAATGACAAGGTATGGGGTTAGATCATCCTAACTGGTCTGGCAGAAGGGTACTCCTGCTGTGCTCTCTATAGTATAGAGGTGTTAGTGACAGATAGGAGTAACATTAGGAACAATTAACATGGATGAATTGTTTGTGTTTTTCACCATTCTAATAATGCATATTACAATGATGTGTCTCATCTGCTTAATGAGCAAGGAAAAGAAAAAACATTCAGTAAATATTTGAAAATGTATTTTCATATCTTTTCATTGTGAAACCTTGGGCACGCAAAAGTGATCAATGAAAAGATTAGGTTGATTTCCATGAATTACGAATATTGCAGGTTAGTGACAATATCTATAGCCCTGAAAGGTTAGGGGTTTAGATGTAGTACTGTGAGCCAGTGCAAAAAAAAAACATTTACTGATGATATAAGTAGACTCAGTCTTTATATAGTGAACGTTTTGTTGATATAACACACAGTCCTACTAAATTCACAGCAACCATATATCACTGATTTTTATTTTTCTTACATATTACATGCATTCACTGCCATGCATGCATTTTCTTCATTGCAGGTGTCCCTTCCTCTCCTTTTGGGTACCAGTGTTGAATTTAATAGGGGCCGTGTTGCAGCCCAAACCTGTGGAGCCAAGTCAATTTTTCTCCCTGCTGGACACACATTGCTGTACCACCAGGCAACCAGTCAGGCAGTTTACCTCCCCCCCTGCCTTCTCTTTCCTGTACCTCACTCCTGAACATGGAGGAAGGCACTACACAGATGCATTACAAGCATGTGAGACTGTGGTGTACCTTCCCTTATGCAGGCCCTTTCTTTTTGGACCCTGTGGTTCCCAGATAAAAGAAGCTAACAAAATTGCTCCTCCATCCTGAGGAAGTGGTCAAAATGTTATGCAGCATCACCACTGAGCACTGCTGGTCCTCTGAGGCACTAACCCTCCTGGACGCTAACTGTATATGAGAATGCAGAGCACAGATGTACATGGTGGATAATTAATACGCTTAGCATGAAAGAGATTTTTTTGTCCCAGTGGCATCAGAAACTGTTGGGCAGTCTGAAATTGAGTAGGCATGACAAAAAGCTGATTTCTCTTCTCCTTTGGGTCAATTGTTGTGGCATTGAAAACATTTTGCTTCTGGTGGTGGGCTCTAGCCATCAAGTAGATTTAGAACCTGTGGACCTCTACAGTTTCAGCAGTTTTTTTCAAGCCAATTCTCAGTCCCCTGTGCGTCCAATAAGGAAAAGGTCAGGGTGTGCCCTCCTTTTCAATGAGCTTTGCAGCCAGGTTTAAGGCTTCTAGGTGGTTCCAGCACTTGCACTTCTGTCTGGGATCTTTGTTTTTTTTCTTCACCAGTAACCTGTGACCCTCAAAGGCAGGTTGCACACCATGCCTGCACTCCTCAGGACCCTCAATCGTATAGACATTTGCCATGTGCATGTATGTCCAGCAGGAGTCATTGGGTCACCGTCTTGGAGCATCCTCAGCAGAGCCGGTCTGCTGACATTCCAGGGGAATTCCCTCCTTCAGGATCCCCAGAATGTCCTCTCTGTACTATCCCAGAGAAGGAGATGTATAACCAGTGCATCTGGCCCTGAAGGCGCAGGTCCAACAGAGTGTCAGTAATACATGTCCAGAGCGTCCATTCCCTCAAGATTGGGGCCCATCCCTATAAATTCGGACCTTCATTGTGTTCTACTGTTCTATTGTGCAGGGGCTTATAAGTAGACTCAGATTTATAAAAGTGTTCTGTGCATCTTTTTGACCAAGATCCTGGAGAAGATTTTGGTAGGTGATTTATATGTGGAAATATAGAAGGGTTTTGATAGGGTGGTCAACCTTGATAGGTTCAACACAGGGAGAGCTAAGAAATGATAGAGATCTGTGTGTTTCTTTCTTAGGTATCTGGAGAAAAAGCGACATTGAATGATCAAACCATTCATAAAAAGGCTTACGTGTATTATTTTCAAAGACATTGCTGAATTCATCTAATTAGGCATTACTGGAACAAAAACGTTGTTTTTAAACTTCTTTTTAATGTTTTTTGAAACTCAAAACCTATGTACACCAGACACTGCACAGGGCATCATGGAATAGAAGCAAAATGGGTTGCAGACTTCAAATTGGACATGATATCAAAAATCCAGACCACACTGAGGGCCAAAATTCTCACAAAGGATAGAATCCCTGGAAGAGAGTCCTCTAATTGCTCCATATTCTCCTGTACTTTCCTGGGAATCCTTGGCTTGCATAAATGAGCCCTCATTATGAACATGGCGGTCGGCACGGCGGTCCTGACTGCCATATAATAAATGTGGCTGAACTGCCACTTTTGAAACTCTGCCACTGCCAGACTGCTGCCACCAGACAGCCTGGTGGTGGTGGAGTTTCATATCCAACAGGGCAGCGCTGCCCGCCGGATAATAAGTCAGGTTCCACCAGCCTTTCCCTGGTGGTATACACCGCTAGGGAAAGGCTGGTGGAATGGGTGACACGGGCCCCCCTGTGGGCCGCTGCACTGCCCATGCACTTGGCATGGGCAGTGCAGGGGACCCCATGCACAGCCCCGTCACGCATTTTACTGCCCGATTTACGGGCAGTAAAATGCGTGACGGGTGCTGCTGCACCCGTCACACTGCTACATTGCCGCCGGCTCCATTTGGAGCTGGTGTCAATGTTCAGGCCCTGCATTCAGCTGGGCCGGCTGGCAAAAACACTGTTTTCGCCCGCCGGGCCAGCTGAATGTTCTTTATGTGGCCGGTGGGGGGTTCTGCGCGCTGGCATTCTTCTGTTGACCGTCAGCACCGAACTCGGCGGGTTTTCCCATCGAGTTTGTAATGAGGGCCATAATTTCTTCTGCCAGAGCACAATATTCCATAAACTAAAGCCATTCTGACATCAAGGTGTCATTAACAGCCCTCCAGTATTGCATGCAGTGATGAAAAACCTACACACAGTAACAATTAGTCACCTCCAGACCCATCTCATTCATTGGTAATATAACCAGCAATCGGTATCCTCTTACCGATAAATCCATCACATCCTATAATGTGGAGTAGACCCATACGCAATACGCCTGAGTCTTAGAACATGCCTAAACCATATGGGAGAAGCTCACAGTTTCCACTTGGCACCTAGTGCACACACAGAGGGAGAACTACCCATTTTGTGCAGCTTGTTCCAAGTCAAATAGATCATATAAAAATATATTAATTATATTAAGTGCAATCTCACTGAAATCTCCAGCTCTCTCATGGCCATTGTGGCCTAAATCCAGTCATCATCAGCCAGTTCACCTACATCAGCTACCCATCTACCTCTCAATGGCAGAAGTGGATCTGGGAGTTTACCATCTGGGTCCTATATAAACTTTAAATACGCTTTTTTCTATATGTTCCAGGATCAGTTTGGCCTCCATCAGACAGAAATTGGGAATAGGGTTCATGACATCCTTGTGTGTTTTTAAGACATGGCATGATTGAAGAAAACAAAAACAGATTTATGCAAGCCAAATTCTAAGCCAAAATCTGCATTAGACATAATGTATGTGTTAACCCAAACATCCCTCAATGTGGATTTTCCAACTTTATGCCAAGCGGTGAAGCCCCCTAGGTTAGATACAATGGGTAGCCATGTAACGGCCAAGAGTGGTGTCAATTTTATCAGTTTTTATAACTAGGCTGTCTGTGGCAGAAGCCCTGTACCACCACATCACCAGCAATCCAGAAATCAGAAGCAAAGATTTGGAGAGCTACTGGCCATATAAGTGTGCTGATACTCCCTAACCCTCAGGGCAACTCAAGTAGAGTCAAATGGCAGAGTCGTCTCCATCCCCAAATAATCAGTCATTCACAGGGATAATTTTTTCATGGGATTCCTATTATGGTAATAAGTTTGCATGTTTAGGACAGCAGTACCACCCAGTGTAGGAGACTGAGTCAGCTCCACACCACTTTAAAAACTGTCAGCCTAGCTCCTCGCTAGCCCATAGTGCCTCACCCAACCCCAGAAAGGAGAAGGTAATTTGTGGTAACCTAAACCAGACACTCTGACTTCTCAGAGAAGCCTGGGAAACAGATAATACCCCTTTCGCTCAGCTGTTCAGTGACTCACACATGCCAAGAAAGGACATGAGAAGCAAACTGTATTTCAATGTATTTATTGAATCAATTGCATCCTAGTATAAAAGGCATGAGCTGCGATATTAAGGCAGATGAAACATAGAACAGTAATCCTCATTAGAACCAGTGTAAAGAAGATGTACAACCCCACCATTTTGTACAATTCTAGAAAGCCTAGAGATTCCTCTATACACCCTATGTCTATGTCTAGATCTGAGAGCATAGTGGTGGTAACCTGTCTGCCTGTCCCAGTCTAAGAGTGTAACCCCGACCCTATACGTGAATGTGATAGCAAGGGTCTTCCTGTTGCCTGGATGGCAATCCTCCCGGAAAGCTGAAAAGTCAGTGCCAGTCAGCGAAGCTGTCTGTGGAATAATGTGCGTCCCAGGACTGCCATGAATGGAATGCCCTCTGCCCCCCTTAGGCCTATGTGTTGTTTATATAATAACCCACACAGAGTTGTAAGAACAGGCCTGATGTACAGATGAGTCTAAACAATGGGGACTGCCTCCTGGGCTTCTGACTGTCTATACAAATTAGCATATTATGTACAGTACATGACAGACTTGAGCAGGCATACAGTGCATGTTGTACAAATGCCAAACAAAATGTGTAGTGCAAACAACTCTGTCTTCTTGGAAAGAGGCAGCTGATTAAAATATTTAAAAAGAGCTAAAAGCAAGCTGTACTCCAAAATCTGAAAATTAATAAAATGCATACAAATTTAAATGGCACGGGTTACGGGCCAGGTGCTAAAATAAGAGTGTCCAAACTAGGGGCTAAAGGTTCCCTACAACAATCTGTGCTGGCCAATAGTAAATTTGTATATCAGGTATACTTAAGCCCCCATCATGAGGTTATATAGAGTCAGTTATTCAAGGCCACACATGACTCCCTGTCCCTCAAAGATAAGAGGAAAACTGAGATTGAAGACTCTTAAAGAAGGAAGAGAGGGGCTGTGGGTAATTTTTTTAAATGTACGTCAATTGAGGCAATGACATCATTTTACAGTGCCCCTTTGCCCATTATCAAAAATAAGAAGTTAACTTGACGTCGTCACCTTGGTCTTCAACTTCCCCAACAAAAGTACCATATTCAATTCCCAGTAGTCAGACAGGTTCAATTACATGAGAATGCCAAAGTATTTAAATGGGTCAGGGAGACCCGTAATCACGAAGATCATCTGATTCCTCAGGCTTCAGAAGCGGAATCAATGTTGATTTATGTCAGTTGACCCTAGCTATATGATCCTTAATGTCCCTGGTCAGTCAAAGCCCCATACCTGCGCATCTTGCTGAATCCACATTGTCAATGGTTCCATAACCAAAGCAAATAGGAGTAGGGAGAGGCTACAACCATGCCTTGTCCTCCTCACTATTGGCCAGGATAAAGCTCCATTTATTCTTACTCTAGTCCTGTGAGAAGAGTATAGAAGGCATATATCTGATATAAATCTAGCACCGAAGTTCATTTTTTGAAGGACTTGGTAGAGAATTAACCATAAGATAGAGTACCTTCTCTAGATCTATTGCACGCAAAGTTGATTCATGGGATATACTGTGAATATTAGCCAAGGCCACATGCAGGTGTTGCAAACAGTGCCTAGTCCCTCTGGAAGGCATAAAGTCATTCTGGTCAAGCCCCTCGAAGGAACTGATACTTTCAACTTGTCTAGAGGTCAAGACTTTAGCCATTATGTCAGCCTTGGTGTTAATCAAGGAAATAGGCCTGTAAGAGGGGAAGATTGTGGGTCCCATCTCAGATTTAGGGATAACTATAACAATTGTCCCTCTAACATCATTAGGCCATTTATTTAAGTAAAAGCCCCAGAAAACAAGGCTTTGAGTGGGTCTACCATTCTGCTGGCATACCTTTCAAAGAACTCAGAAGGGTAGCCTTTGGGCTGAGGGTCTTTCCGAGAGTAAAATTATAAAAGTCTCTAGAATCTCAGGCACCACTATTGGCAAATCTAAAGCCACTCTATCTGCTTCCTGAAGCATAGGCATCCTAATATATTGCTATATAGAATGGAGTTCCTCAGCCTTGGGGACAGGTACCCCATGGTGAAGCCCAAAATAGTATGTCACAAGCACTTCAGCAATATCTTCTGTGATCGAGATAGGTCCCATAGTATATTATGAATTATTCTGGTATCTGCCTCTCTTTTGGCCAACCAATAAATAATCATTACCATCTTGTAACCTATATTGTATACTCTGTGCTAAAGAATCAGTACACATATGCCCTGCTATCTCTAAGAGTTTTTTTTCCTGAGGGACGCTATTGCTGTTTCTAACAGCTGAAAGGACTCTTATTATTAATAACTGGCAAAATCCACATGTAGAATAATGTTTGGCTGTTCAAGGTTTGCAACAACCCTTTTCCCTCTCTTTGCTCTCCAGCTGCCAAGGAAATATTCTGTCCCCAAATCGTAACTTTAAGGGCCTCCAATACAATAATGGCCAATGAGACCAAGGCTGGATTAATAACCAAATATTTCTCAGTAGCCTCCTTGACTCTTTCCACAAAACAGCCATCCAACAATCTCCAGGAATGAAATCACAACTGACCCCTCCACCAGATAAAATATCCCCCAGTTAATGCTTCAGTGGGGTCAGAAAGGCTTCTGGAGAGAAATATGGACTCCACTAACACCCTGCGGCTCCATAGCTGACAAGAAGAAGTAATCTAGTCAGTTATGAGATTTGAAAGCTGCAGAATCTGCGGCCTTCTGCAATGTCGCCCCTTGCTCCCTAATATTTAGTACATGGTCCATAAAGTCTCCCCCAATAAGGAAACAGCCTGCTGGTGGCCCAGAACCAGTTTCATGTGTGTCTGCAAAGTGGCCTCCACAAGGCCAAGTGGGACATACATACTCACAAATGTCCAGTAAATCCCCATGACGAGCATGAAAACCACCACATACCTCTCCAGTGGCTACATTTGTTGGGAAAGGCCCTGTGAATAACAATGGCAACTCTACAGTAACCTCTCATAAAACATGCATGATAAACCCTGGAATAACCATGCTAGCCTAGAAAGCTGGACTGAGAGCAATCAATCAATCATTAATTTGTAAAGCGCAGTACTCACCCGTGAGGGTCTCAAGGTGCTGAGGAGGGGGGGAGAAAAGGGGTAGGTGCTGCTACTGCTCAAACAGCCAGGTCTTGAGAAGTTTCCTGAAGGCAAGGAGGGCTTTGGTCTGGCGCAGGTGGGTGGGAAGAGTGTTTCAAGTTTTGGCGGCGAAGTGTGAGAATGATCTACCGCTGGTTGTCGTTCTGCAGACATGTGCGACGGTTGCGAGGGCGAGGTTGGCGGAGCGGAGATGCCGGGGCGGGGTGTAGAATGAGAGTCATCTGTTGAGGTATTCTGGTCCGGTGCTGTGCAGTGCTTTGTGAGCGTGGGTGAGGAGTTTGAAGGTGATTCTCTTGTTGACTGTGAGCCAGTGCAGATTTTTCAGGTGGTCCATGATGTGGCAGTGGTAGGGGATGTCCAGGATGAGGCGTGCGGAGGGGTTCTGGATGCGTTGCAGCCTCTTCTGGAGTTTGGCCATGGTTCCTGCGTAGGGGGCATTTCCGTAGTCCAGCTTGCTGCTTACAAGGGCTTGGATGACTGTTCTTCTGGTTTTTGTGGGTATCCATTTGTAGATCTTCCGGAGCATGCGGAGGGTGTTAAAGCAGGAGGAGGAGATGGCGTTAACTTGCTGGGTCATGGATAGTGAGGGGTCCAAGATGAATCCTAGGTTGCGTGCATGTTTGGTGGGAGTCGGAGTGGTTCAGAGAATGGCAGGCCACCAGAAGTCATCCCATGCGGAGGGGGTGGATCCGAAGATGAGGACTTCCGTCTTGTCAGAATTGAGTTTGAGGCAGCTGCTCCTTATCTATTCGGCGATAGCCTTCATTCCTTCGTGGATGTAGGTCTTGGCAAAGTCCTTAGTGAGGGAGAGGATCAGCTGGGTGTCGTCGGCGTATGAGATGATGTTGAGGTTGTGGGATCGGGCGATATTAGTGAGCAGGGCCATGTATATCTTAAAGAGGGTCGAGCTGAGGGACGAACCCTGGGGTAAGCCGCAGATGATTTCCATGGTGTCTGAGCAGAATGGGGGGAGGAGGACTTTCTGGGTGAGAAAGGAGGTGACCCAGTCCAGGGCTCTGTCGTGGATTCCAGCATTACTGAGGCGTGAGCCTAAAGTGTGGTGGGAGACGGTGTCGAATGCAGCCGTGAGGTCCAGGAGGATGAGGGCCACGGTTTTGCATTGTGTCCGATGTCGTCGGTGGCAGCGATGAGGACGGTTTTGGTGCTGTGGTTGCTGCGGGATTGGGAAGGGTCCAGGGTGCGGTTCACCTCGAGGAAGCAGGTTAGTTGTCTGTTGACAGTATTCTTGATGACTTTTGCCGGGAAGGGGAGCAGGGTGATAGGCCGGAGGTCCTTCGGGTCCACCTTGGTTTTTTTGAGAAGGGCGTTGATCTCGGCGTGTTTCCAGCTCTCCGGGAAGGTGACAGACTCGAAGGAGCCTTTGATGATCTTCTGTAGTTGGGGTGCGATGACGGACTTTGCTTTGTTGAGGCTGTGGTGAGGGCAGGGGTCAGATGGAGAGCCGGAGTGGATGGTGTTCATGATTTCAATGGTGTTGTTGCCATTGATGGGGTCCAGGAGAGCAGGAGGTTGGTTGGAGGTGAATCTGTGGTGTTTGTGGTTGCCTGGGGGGTCTGGGTGCTGAAGCTGTTGTGGATGTCTGCAATCTTGTGGTGGAGGTAGGAGGCTAGGGAGTTGCAGAGGTCGTGGGATGACGGGATGGCGTTGGCATTGGAGCTGGGTTTGGAGAGTTCCTTCATGACTCCTTGTGACTGTGTGCATTGTTGATGATTCGGTCCTTGAAGGCGGTTCTCTTGGCGGCTCCGATGAGTTGGTGGTTTCTGCGGATGGCCTTTTTGAAAGCTATGAGGTTGTCCAGAGTCTGATCTTGTTGCCACTTTCTTTCGAGTCTTCAGCAGCTTTGCTTAGATTCGTGGTCGGCGGTACACCAGAAGGCCTTTCTGTTAGTGCGTCTGTTGGAGGGATTCTTGATTGGTGCAAGAGTATTGGCACAGGTGTTGACCCAATGCCTGAAGTTGCGGTCAGCTGCATCAGTGTCGGTGGTGTCGATGGGTGGGTTCTGGGAGAGGGTCGCGATAAGTTGATCTTCGTTGACCTTGTCCCAACTGCAGTGGGGGATCCGTCGTGGGTGGTGGTGCGCTGTAATTTTCTTAAAGGAGAAGTCGATGTTGCGGTGGTCTGTCCAGTGGAGTTCGGTGGTGTGGCTTAAAGAGACTTGATTTCTGGTGGAGAAAATAGGGTAGAGTGTTTGTCCTGCGGAGTGGGTTGGTGTCGTGACGAGCTGTTTGAGGCCAAGGTTGGAGAGTTTGTCGAGCAGGGTGGCGGTGTTGTTATCGTTGGTCTTCTCGAGGTGGAAGTTTAGGTGTCCGAGGAATATGTAGTCAGTGGATGCGAGAGCGTGCGTGCTGATGATGTCAGTAATGGAGTCGCTGAATGGCTGATGCGGGCCGGGGGGCCTGTAAATGAGAGTCCCTCGGAGGGTGGTGTTTGGGTCAGTGTGGATTTAGAAGTGCAGGTGTTCAGCTGTGCTGAGGGTGTCTTTGGTGTTGGTCGTGATCCTGAGGGTGTTCTTGTGGATGATGACGATGCCTCCTCCTGGTTTATTGGAGCGGTCCCTGCGGGTGATCTTGTAGCCGTCCAGGATGGCTATGGCGATATCAGGCGCTGAGGAGGGGTTCATCCAGGTCTCGGTCAGGAAGGCGACGTCTGGGGAGGCTGAGTCAAGTAGATTCCATAGTTCCACTGCATGCTAGTGTGTGGAGCGGGTGTTGAGGAGAATGCATCTGAGATGGTTGTCTTGGTGGGTGGGTCGTTGGCATGGAGGCTGGTGACTGTGCAGTTCCGGCAGGACAAAGGTCCGTGGGTGGTCTGCGGGGAGGCTTGAAGGCAGGCGGGAGAGCGGCCGGTGTTGACGGCATGGAGGGTGGCAGCGTCTTAGTGAAGATGTGCTTGGCAGCAGTAGGGGGGACGGGAGCCAGGGGTTCTGGTGCTGGGCGCGGTCCAGGTGTGGACGGGCGCCGACGGGCTTGCCTTTGGTGTGGGTGTGCCCGCTGCATGTGTCGACAGCATGGCCACGCAGCGGCTGCCATTACGTAGGGAGGTGGGGGAGAGGAGAGGACAGCTGGGAGGTGGGAGGTGGATGAAAAACGGTGTAAAAAAGGGGTGGGGCAGAAAAAGCGGGCGGACTGTGGGGCAGCGGGAGAGAGCCCAAGTGAGAGATAGAGAGCGGAGTGAGAGAGAAACGAGGAAAGGGAGCACTAAGGGACAGTAGAGAGCAAAGCAAAGCAAAGCAAAAGGAGGAGAGAGGCAGAAGGTAGCCTAGTAGGAGAGCAGATCTCTCCCACTAGACAGCAGGGATGAGACGCAGGCAGAAGCCTGCGGGTGGAGGAGGGCCTCAAACTCCTGACACCCCAGTCCTGGTCCCCTGGAAGTGAACCTACGGTGCTTGTTCCAGCAGAACCAATACGTTCTCTTCTATGGGAGCAGAAGTGACTCATCGCACAGGTGCGTGGAGAAAATTGACATATCACCTCTACTGCGTGGGTGAGAACCGGCACAACTAGGATCAAATCACTGCTGCACCTTGCAGCTCGAAACCAGCACTATGCTCTAGGAACCAACACTGTAGCGGTTTTCTCTGTGGAAGGTCCTCGCACTCCCATTGACAGCAGCCTTGATGATGATGCCAAAGCTCTGCATTGCAACCTCGGCGCTCATCAGAACTGACACATCACCATGAAACAGCCTATTCAAGTGCAAGTCCCAGTGTGTCCAGCTCCTCCCTCCCTCCCATCCTACCCAGGATGACCTGTCAGGACACAAATGGCCCAACAAGTCACACCTAAGCTCCCATTTGTGTATGGCTACCTAGGAGAAATACACAAAGCCCAGCTGTCCACCACCCTGGACATGTGATCAGAGACAGGCAGGAGGCTTCAAATGGCTATGGCAAGATTAATGCCAACTTTCTAAAAGTAGCATTTTCAGGATTGCATTTTGAAATCAGACCTCACCATAATTTGTGATGACAAATTCTGATTCCAGAGACACCAAACTGGAAAAGTCTATCTCTTCCAAATTGTTAATTGCACTTAAAAGATGTAATAAGGTAATCCCAATGTTAACCTATGAAAGAGTTTGACCTTGCAGTGGTGAAAAATGAATTTAAGAGTTTTTTTTCCCACCAGGACATGGAAAACTTAAATGTACATGGCCAATGTTTTAAAGACACAGCCTTAGGGGCTGTCTAGGGCCTATATTTGGGGTGATACATATATTAAAAAGGAAGGTTTGAGCCTGGCAGGAGGTTGACTTTCTCAGACCAACATGGCTATTTAAAACTGCACACACAGGCACTGCAGTGTAAGGTTTGAGACCCCTTTAAAGGGCTACTTAAGAGAGTGGCACAATCAGTGCTGCAGGCCCACAACTTGCATTTATTTTACAGGCCCTAGGCACATGTAGTACACTATACTAAGGAGTTCTGTATTGCCAATTGGGGATACACCATTGTTACCAGGTTTGAGGGAAAGAGCGCAAGCACTTTAGCATGTGTTAGCAGTGGTAACCTGAGCAGAATCCTAAGGCCAACAAAAATTAAGTCATCAAAACAGAAGGTCTTAAGGCAAAATGTTAAAGTAAACCATGCCATGGATGCAAGGTCTAACAGTATGATAAGACAATAGTGAAGAATAACCCCTGCCCTAAATGCCCTAAAATAATTTTTTGGGAGGTAGTCAGCTTCACATGGGCAACCCAACTCTCCAACGTTTCTAATTGACTAATATTTGTCTTCTCCATACTGTTGCTTTTTTGAACAAGGGGACAGCATGTTAAAAAATGAGTGAAGAATAACTTCTACCCTATCTGAATTCCCCTATCACTACTTGGGTCAGTGACATATTTGTTTGTCACTATACGAGAGCCTCATAAATATTAATTTATGTCCACTGGCTTCACCCCGTATTATATGGGTGTTTTGTAATATGTACTTGAGGGCTTTTACTGCTGTAATTTAACGCGCAAATAACTGAGTTTCATTTTATCATTTTTCCTTTCATATACAAAAGTGGATGTGTTGTCTTTCAGCAGTAACATATTGGGTAAATATATAGAACCTATTCAGGTGAACTCTTTTGACAGAGTGGTATGGGATAAGTTAATACTCATAGAATCCGAATGAGATGAAGTTTAAACTAGTTGTATTAGGATAATTACTGTTATCTGAATACGATTTCATCTTTCTTTAAAGAAAGACAAATAACTAGAACAGCAGATATGTGGTAACTTTGTCTTACATTTTTCTATTTAAGATTTGTGTTATTTAAATGTTTAGGAAATATCTATTGCTTGTGGTTTGCTGCCGATTGCCCTATCAGTACTACTACTTCTGATGAAGCACTCGGAATGGTGAGAAATGCACAGAGTTTTAAGGAATGTACAGTGAGATTTGCTATAAATGGAGTTTGATCATCAACATGAATAAAGATTTTTTATGTATAATAAAAATAAACTCCAAGACATAATTTACTGATATTCTGAGGAACAAGCCCTATTCATGCACCACGTGAAAATTGTGGAAAAATAGTTGTACCAGGTTCAAGAGTGCACTGGCACAGTTGGATATTACACCAGAGTATTCCGCTTCCAATGCAGTATTTCCCCCAAATATCAGAGTTGGCCTCATCCATCTGCCTAAACTATCGTGCTTGCCTTTTGCTGTTGGTATTCTCTTCATCTAATCCGAAATCTCTGTCTCTGTTTTCCAGCTCCAAAACGTGGTACGTATGGGCAGATGACCAGCTCAAGTTGGAACACAAAGTGCAAAGCCAGATGTCCCATTGTGCAGCATAACGTGTGGAGAAGTAATAGGAAAACGCAAGTGACTCTGTTAATTGAAAGCTGATGAGTCTGTTAACTATTCACCTGGAGATTCAGGGGCATATTTATACTCCGTTTGCGCCAAATTTGCGTCGTTTTTTTCGACGCAAATTCGGCGCAAAACTAACGCCATATTTATACTTTGGCGTTAGACGCGTCTAGCGCCAAAGTATGAGTAAAGAGCGTCATTTTTTTGCGTGAACGCCTTCCTTGCGTTAATGAGATGCAAGGTAGGCGTTCCCGTCCAAAAAAATGACTGCGACGCAAATGCGTTGTATTTATACTCCCGGGCAAAAATCACGCCCGGGAGTGGGCGGGGCAAAAAAACCCGCATTTGCGCCTCTTTTTAACGCCTGGGTCAGGGCAGGCGTTAAGGGACCTGTGGGCTCAAAATGAGCCCACAGCTGCCCTCCCATGCCCCCAGGGACCCCCTCTGCCACCCTTGCCCACCCCAGGAGGACACCCAAGGATGGAGGGACCCACCCCAGGGACATTCAGGTAAGTTCAGGTAAGTATAAAAAAAAAAAAATTATATATTTTTTTTGGCATAGGGGGGCCTGATTTGTGCCCCCCTACATGCCACAATGCCCAATGACCATGCCCAGGGGACATAAGTCCCCTGGGCATGGCCATTGGGCAAGGGGGCATGACTCCTGTTTTTACTAAGACAGGAGTCATGTAAATGGTGTCTGGGCGTCGTTAAAAATGGCGCAAATCGGGTGGAGGCGATTTTTTTGCGTCAACCTGACTTGCACCATTTTTAAGACGCCCTAACGCCATTTTTCCCTACGCCGGTGCTGCCTGGTGTACGTGGTTTTTTTCCACGCACACCAGGCAGCGCAGTTTAGCGTCAAAAAGTATAAATACGGGCCTCAATGCGCCTTGAGGATGTGCACCTACTGACACGTATCTTAGCCTTGATAAGAAGCTTTCCAGCAAAAAGACTGTGTGCAGTGGGTCATAACATAACACTATGTTTTATCCACAACTTTTATGAGGTTGATCATTTTCGTTTCGTTCTTTGCGGAGGCTGCTAAGTTTTACAGTTTTAGTTCAGCCATGCAAATCATACCTCTACATGGTGATAAATGTTTCACACACTTCAAGCTACTTGCGTATGTTCAATAAAATTGCATGCTGCAAAATGTATGCAGAAAATTTCTATGTAAGCTTACATTTGTTCAAGCCTGTCTTTGCACAATGCACTTGTGAAGGAAAGGAATACTATTATCTGTAAAATATAATTCTAAACACCAGTTGTCATGCTTTAAGAGATTACATATGCAACATTAGGGGGGTCATTACGACCCCGGTGGTCTTAGGACCTCCAGGGTCACAGTGGCAGTCAGACCACCGTCAATGTGGCAGACCGACCGCAACATTACGACCGTGGCGGTAGTGCCACGATCAGACTGCCAGCACTGTCAGTTTTCCACTATGGGAGGAACTGGCAGTTCTGGCGGTCCTAATCCACCAGGGCTGCACTGCAAGCAGTGATGCCCTGGGGGTTACGACCCCCTTATCCGCCAGTGGTTACATGGTGGTAGCACTGCTATGTAACTTCTGGCAGAAGAGGGTTGAGGGGGCCCCTGGGCAGCCCCTGCACTGCCCATGCACTTGGCATGGGCAAAGGAGGGCCTACACTGGCCAGCCCCATTGCGATGTTCACTGGCTGCTCTGCAGGCAGTGTACATCGCATGGGCAATGCAGGGCCCCCCTGGACAGCCCCGTTGTGATGTTCACTGTCTGCCCTGCAGACAGTGTACATCATGACGGGTGCTGGTGCACCCTACGCATTACAGCATCGCCACCAGCTTTACTATGAGCCCACATCAATGCTGTAGGCTGTTTCCCACTGGGCCAGGGGCAGAAACACCATTTCCACCCGCTTACCCAGTGGGAAACTCTTAAGGGGGCCCGCGGGAAGGTGGCCACACTGGTGGCAACCTGACCATCGCGACTTTGGCAAACAGCATTTTCCATCCACCGAAGTCGTAATGACCCCCAAATTATTCCAAAAGTCATGATTTTTACTGGGGGGTCCCAAAGCAAAAAAAATGGCAAACAAACCAAAGTTCATTTTTTTTCCATCAACAATCATACATGTTGTGTAACTTTGGAACTTTTGGAACTTTGCACACTATTATACATATGTTAATCACCTTGTGACTTTGTATTGTGTCTTCAGTGCCTTATATTGTCTGCCTTTTTACAGAGATTTTGGAGCTGTTGTCATATAGTGGCGTACTCCTGTAACATTTTCCTCAGAACCAATACCACATTTCATAACTTTAATGGGAGACTATAAGGGTTATTGATGCTTCCTAATAGTATTACTCTACCTCAGAGTACAAACAATGCTCACTTGACCCTTGCTAGTGCTTCCTGATCGTAAGTGCCATGGCTCTGAGGGTACACACAGTGCTCACCTGTTCCACTCTGGTGCTTCTTGTGAGTCAGTGCAATGGCTCGCTGGGCATGGACAATGCCACCCACCTGATCATCTCTGGTACTTCCTGAAGGTCTTTGCAAAGGCTTGCAAGGCACACACAATGCCACCGACCCTCTCTGGTGCTATCTGACAGTCAGCGCTATGGCTCAAAGGACACACGTGGTGCTCACCTGATCTACTCTGGTTCATTCCATATAGGTCAGTTCAGTGACGTACAGGACACACACGGTGCTTACCTGATCCACTCTGGTGCTCCCTGTATGTCAGTGCAGTGGCTCACAGGACATGCACAAAGTCACCTAACCCTCACTGGGGCTCCCAGATGGTCAATGCAATGGCTCACAGGGCATCCACAATGCTCACCTGACCTTCCCAGAGCAACCATTCTACTTTGGTTCTTGTAAACTGGTGACCTGGCATAATATTAGATAGTATTTGTTTGTGACGTTTTTCATTACTATTACCAAATAATGCTTTCTTGTTTCTCTGTGTGCAATATGACATTCCCATTGCTTGATGAGGGTATGTCAGCCCATGATTAATGATGAATTGGTAAACATGATGTAGCAGAGGCTGCCTTATTATGTCTTTGCAGCTTGAATAAATGCTGCACTCTCAAAGCATCTTCTACCTCAAAATGTTTATTGGATCGCGCTTTCACACCAGTTTTAAAATTAAACTACACAAATCTGTTCAATTTTAGCACATTCCTGGAAGTACAATCTAATGTGATTAAACGCGATTGCACACAAGAACCCAAATTATTTCTTTTGTCAAATACTACAAGTGACCACAATGTGATTAATGTGCATTGAATTACTGGAAGGGCATCTAGAATTTCTGCACTGAAACAATCCCACATCTCATTGAGAAAACAGCTGCGTCTCTCGAACGTCACTGGGGCGCCAGCTTTAATTACGTGAAGAGAATGTATCCCCCGTGCTCTCTGTTCACCTGCTTCAAATTTATGTTTGCATACTGCTGGTGTAGAGAAGCTTTTCTCCCCCCTCTCTGACCCCATCACACGGCAAATCCACCAATATTAGATTTTGATTAACTTGTGATGTTTATACAGATGCGACACTAGTTTGGAAAGATGACAGCAGAAGCAGCAGCCAGCGGTCTCAGCACCACTTCCACAGAAATACTCTAATGAATGCAGAAAGGTTTCTGGAGACGTGTAGAGGCTGAGTTAGAAATGTAAAATATGAAGGAAATGCTGGGCATATGTAGAAATTACACACGGTCGATGAATTAGAAAGACATTATCGACCCAAGTTTGAGGTGAAGAAAAACGCTCATGCGCTGATCCTAATTTCCCAAACTCAAATTACCCATGAGCGTACACTCCTGCACAAAACATATTCTCTAATTTAAATTAAACTCGCCCAGTTTCAGTGGCAATGGCTGAGTGCATCCAGTTTAGAAGGTAGATTGGCGAAGCACAGACTGAACACTGTCAGAACCAGGACATACCCTTGCTCGAGCCTGGCCTCCAAATGAATTTCCTTGGTTAATCTTCATTTGCCATCAATCACAGCGTGGATCGAATTAATATTTATTCCAATGATTAGCTTACTTCACATGGTCGTCTGGTCAACTGGATTAAATGCGGACCAGATATTGATGATGCAGCAAAAGCAATGTTAACCTTTTTGCTCCGTCGACTTTAGGACAATTGACCACACTGAAGACCAATGGTTCAATGTGAAACACCCCTTAAGTAACCCCTGTAGTTTTGATGGGACTAAAGAGCTGCTACGGGACACTTATTTTGCTGGAGACTGGTAGTTTTAGGGTAGAATTTGGCTGTTACAAACTTTAGAAGAATCAGTCTAGAGTTAGAAGTTAAGCTCAGGACATCATTTTTAAGATGGGCTTTACCATGGTGACAAACCAAGGCTGTGGTGTGAAACCTTTAAAGAGTCTTCTCTGAAAGATCAACAGCTTTGAACTTTAGCTAATACGTTTTCTGCTTGTTAGATAGTCTATCCCAAATCAGACCAGAACATCGCTCAAAGCATCATTAAGGATAAAACGTGGCAAATGAATAAAGAAAATGCTGAAAAAATAACTGGAGGATAACTGTGAAATCCACTTCACATAATTATGGAAGCTCTCTACTGAATCCAAAATGTGGTAAATTTGGTGGAGGGTGTGTCCACTTTAAAAGTGCACATCAATGAATATCTTTTGTGTACTGATCATTTAAGGGCTCCATATGAGCATGTTTTAATACATTTCGCAGTTTTGTTAGCAAAACCTGATATTTGAAGTAGAATAATGTTCATTTAATGCAAGACTTCGATGGTAAGGTGACATGCAGAAGTGTGAGAAGATGACTAGCTTTTGATCAACCAATAGAGAGTAGCTTATACAACTCTTTTTTCATCTAAAAATCCAATCTTCCTTTCCATCTAGAAACTCCGACTGTGGATGTGGACAATTGGAAGCACTCTGGAGGATCGAAGAGGTGGTTACATTTTTCTCAATGGGATTTCACACAGAAGGTGTCCAACCTCATGGTGCCGTCCGGCCTTGCACTGCTGGAATATTTTGAATTCTAAGTTCAGAAAATAAAACCTGAGAGCTGTAAGAAGCAGCAAAGGGACCCAAGCAACCAAGAAGATGCTCATGTTGAGGAGCCTTCAATCCCAAAACATCATGATTTTAGCAGGACTCGAAATCCAAGGTATCCAGAGAAAGTATCTATTCCGCAGTGTCTAAAAACGGCCCTGTCCCAAATATGGACTACAGATTTGAAACTGGCTTGTTTGGAGGTTTTACAGACAAATATGAAGGTGTCAGAGGGACCCTGTAATGGACAAATCACCCTTCCTTAGCCCAGTGGAAGATTTTGACTTCTGTCTCATAGACTAAGCCCAAGGTAATACTGTTGAATGGAGCAAACTGCTGGGATTTCACTTACCAATGCTGTATTGCAGACAGCCTCAAAGGGAACCTACAGCCTGGTCACACATGGACTATAATAAACCTATTTTGGCATGGACTTTCCCATGGATGTTGCTTGCTTTTTCTTTAAAAAGTCGTAACTCAATCTCTTTAACAGTTGTTGATCTATGTTGTCATTCTAATCATTTCATTTGTTTATTGACTCCGACTTGGTTTGTGGTCTTTACTGTTTAATGTTATTGGGTTCCGATAACAGGCAATGTCTTTGAGTTAGGTTTGTCACTTAAGGCTACAGCTACAAGGAGTGGACCAGGATCCTTCATTGATAACTTCATTGGAACTTGGTTAATTAACTTTCTGGGATCTCATTGCTTAGTCAAACATAGTCGCCTGCAAATTATTAGTAGTTTGCAGTAATTCTAAAGAATGTAAATCAGTGATGGACTTGGCATCCTTAGAGGGGTTTCCCCCAGCATTTTGTTTTCCACCCTTTGTGTTTGTTGACATCATTTCTGCTGGCTTTAGGACTCTGTACACTTTACCAGTGTTGACCAGTGCTAGCATGCTTGTGCCCTCTCCTTTAAAGAAGGTAATAGTGGCTTACACCCAATTTGCACATTTAATGTACCTGTAAGTCCTTAGTAAAATGGCACTACAAGTACCTAGGGCCTGTAAATTAAATGCTACGAGTCAGCCTGCAAGACTAATTCTGCACCCCACTTAGGTAGCCCTTTAACCATCGCTCAGGCCTGCCATTGCAGCCTGAATGTTCAGTTTTAGACTGCTGCCGTTTCCACCTGGCAAGGTAAACCTCTTACCAAACCCAAACTTCCCTTTTATTACATATAAGACAATCTTAAGTTAGGCAGTAGACACACCAGGGGGCATGGTACAATGTATTCAAAATGTTGGGCATTTACTTTTAAGTTTTACATGTCCTGATAGTGAAAAAATCTACGAAATTCCCTTTTCACTATTGTGAGGCCTACCTCTCCCATAGATTTACCTGTGATTAACTAATTACATTTAATAAGTGTTAACTTTCAATTGGGAGCAGGAAGGAATATCAAGTTTGATGTCTAAAGAGTTGTAATTGAAAGCCCTCTTTAATGGTGAAGTTGGAATTAAAGTACCAAACTAGAAAGTTGCCATTTTCTTGTCCTAAACATTTTGTGACTGCAGCCTGTGTACTGGGTGACATGACAAGGTGTGGTTGGCAGTTGGTCTTTGTGTATTGCTCTTAAACATTGAAACAAAGGGCCATAGGTGTTGGCAGGATGGGTGATCTCTAACTTGACGAGAGGGAGGAGCTGTCAGCAACTACATTTGCACAACACAAAGGGTCTGCCCAGCTGAGATCCCAGCAGATCCGACACAGTGTGATGCATCGTCTCACAAAACTCTGCATCAAAACTGCTGTGCAACACATCCCTATACAGGCCATCATATTGCAAGTTTCTCGTTGACTGCAACTTCAACAACAATGCAGGACTCTGCATTGCAAGCCCCACAAGTTCTGTGGAACCAGCCAGTGCACAATGCATCGATGACACAGGACTTCACGTTGCAATACCCACATCAACAGCATGCTCGACAATGATGCAGGAACTCGAGTCGCAGCCTCGCAGCACTATGGAACCACCACTGCGTAATGCATCGTCTCACCAGGACCTTGCATCACCTCCGCTGTGCAATGCATCCTCAACACAAGATCTTGCATTGTTCCTTAACCAGAATCTAAGGTACTCTTGTTCAGTGGGCCTAACTTGGTCCTGTGTCTGGTCTGAGCTACAGTGCAGTCTTCCTGAACTTGTCACATTGTTCCGGTCGAGCACAACCAGATAACCACAGTTGGCATTTTCTTTTTTTGGTGGTATTTCACTTAATTGTTTTAAATTGCACATCTTTGGTTCTACTGATTGGAGTTTTGTAATTACATTCTATTCTATTTTGTCTCAATTGGTGTGGAATTGTTCTTGTGTTATGTTTTCACTCTATCACTATTCAAAATACTTTACACATTGCTGCTAAGTTAAGCCTGACTGCTTTTGTGCCTAGCTACCAGAGGGCTAAATACAGGTTAATTTGTGGTTTAGTTGTGTTTCATCCAGACAGAGATTGTGGTTCCTGCTTCAGTAGGGTTTCACCTCCCCCAGCCATTTACCCAATTTCCCACATTCAGGATGTCAATGCTCTTCCTGGAGTATTTAAATCCTTTGCAGGAATCAATGCTCTTGAGGCCGACAGATCTTTGGACCCTACGATAGGGTGTGGTAGAACCATACAACTCATTTTCAATACAAACCAAATAAGTTAAACAGTATGACCCATTAGGCCATACAATAACATCTCTAGTCAGGAATAAAGTTAGGGGGTTTATTACAACCTTAAGCTCAAAGTAATGTAAATAACTTCCCGGATAAAGTTATAAAGATACAGTATTACCAAGGGTTGCCCAAAGTGATGAAACAGATTCAGGTGGATTAACATTAATAAAACAAACCATTCAATAAGGCAAACACAAAACATTACCAGAAGCAATTATGATACAGAAAGTAAATATTGCCCAGGCTGAGCAAGCCCCAGTTGGTTTCAAATCATTAAAGTTAACAGTTTCCAGCTGAGCAAAGGGAAAACCCTACCATGCCAAATTAAGAATAAACATGTGTGGGGTGGAACACATGTGTGCAAAAGATAAAAAAGACAATAAGGGCAAAAATAATTTAGAAAAAGGATTTTTTAGGCAACAAGGTAGTAACTAAGGTCGGCAAAGGATAGAGAAAAGGGAAAGCGTCAGCATGTCAGAAGCTCGATCAAGAGTTTTCTGAGGGGGATAGGGAGAAAATCTCTAAGTCTCAGTGGGGCATATCAAAGAGGCAAAGCAGAGAGGAAGGGTCTCAGCATTCAGGGATTCTTCATCAGCAAAGGTTTTGGAAATCAGGAGATCTGACTAAAACCCAACTGGTCAGCAGTATATTAAAGTTCATAAAGCAATTTCATACACTCAGAAAGACAGTCCATATTAGGTTGAAGGGGCATCATCCAATAGTAATCAATCACACAATTGTAACATTGACTTCTGTTCCCAGGTCCATCATTGAAACCTCATCCATCCATGTAGCTCCATACAGGATTGAAACATTTGTATAATTTGTTAGTCCATTTACTCAGGATGTTCCGAACTCAGGGACATAATTGCACTTTTTCTCTAGGTCTAAACTATAGAGCCTATTAATAAAGCTAGTCTTCTCATGGAAACAAAGTCTGAAAGAAAACTCACGTTATGAAAATGAATCAGCATTTTCTGCACAATCAGGAAATACAAGACTAACAGGCCTCACTTACACTAAAGCAAGTGAATTAAAGCAAAACATTTAATTAATATATTTTAATGAACAAACTTTTAATATGCAACTTAAGAATTCAATATTAATAATGCTTCAATAATATGCATGTTACATTCATTTTAAATGAAAATCCTCTGTTACTGCATTTAAATTAATAAAATGCAGAACTGCATTTCTTTACTTTTGCACACATACTTAAATCATTAATCTTTAGAATTTTAATATTGTTTCAATACATTCTGTTAGTCTAAGGTCTAAATTATAACACCATAGCAATTACATCTTACAAACATTTGATTTATAAGCCGTACCACCAGAGTTTCTAACACTAGTTTAAACAAATACACAGTTGGAACGGTTTCTCATTGCATTTTCTACATCCAAACTATTAATACTTTGGTTAACATATGCATATGTTGTCACATATAGATAACTTCTGTGGCATGAGGAACAGAACTAAAATTTTGACTACATCACTCTATATTCTTAAAATCCCTCACAAAGCGTGTCTTATGGCTTTAAATTAAACAAAAGCCCAATTTAAAAAACTGACTGTTCTAGTAATTATGTGATTCATTTTGTCTTTTGAGATAAAAAGACAATATCATTATTGATGTTTTTGCAGACTTTTATGTGATGTCCTGTTTATATCGCCAGAAATATATCAATGCTGTGTGATAGTTGAAACACTGCTTTGGATACCATCCAATTACTTTTGGTGGTTTACCTGATAAAAAGGTTAGTGGGTTTAGTAGCTTCTTACTTTGATCACCCACTAAACATAGCTTTGTGTACCTTATGGGTGTCATGTTCTATTATTGAGAGGGCTGCATTTATTTGTATCTGTAGAATTCTTCTATCACCAGGTTGAAGGCATTACATAGTTTGCAGTCTATTTAGGCTCAACACCATTTTTTTAGTTTTTAGATCCATGTCACCAAGATATTGGTGCAGCACAACTCTTTGGAAAAAAGGAGCAGTTCTATTGAGGCCAGAAGTTAAGGGTGGACCATGGGATTCTGCCCATGTCAGATTACAAAATAATAGAAACACAGCTTATTCATTATCATTGCACATTGTAAATTAACCACCAATTGACGTTTAGGCAGCTGACCCTTGAAACTAGAGCAGGAAACACATCCTAAAAATATGTCCGGAGACTGACTACTACGTGTGAGCCATTTGCAGGTGTTAGCTCAGGCAGTTTGCAGAATGTAAAACCTGCTGTAAATCTCTGGCGCAAATAGCAAGCATGCAATTTATTGACAATGGAATGGGGAATGACAAGAGCTAATAGAAGCATCCATTATACACAACACGGAGAAGTGTTTGGAGTTGCCCCAAAAAAACAATTATTAAGATATAAGCAGAGCTGTACTAAAGTTTGTCTGGAGGACCCCGATCGTAAATGACCAGCAAGTATAAAGTTAAATTTGCCCACCTACATTAGCATTTACAAATGGTGTGCAAATCAGCAGGTATGCAAACTAAACCCATTTACAAGTTTGGAAATGTTGTGATGAAGAATGATGTTTCAATACTCAATTTATGGTTCTCAATTTACCCACCTCAGAGAGATGGAAAGCTGAGTCCTCCTTGCGAGGATTTGAACCCAGGACCTCCAGAGCACCGCAGTTGTCAGCTGTGGGCACTCAGCTGCAGAAGCATCCTTCTGTCATTACTTAGCAAGGAAACATTATATATCTCAAAACTCAGACTACCAGATGGTGACATTGGCACACCACTCCACAAACAAGACAGAGAGAATGAAACACTTGGGATGAGAGAAACGAACGGAGTACAAAGCACATTTGCATTTACAGATAAGGGTAAGCACCGCAGGTGTGCATCTCCACATCATTTGAAATTTGCAGCCTGTGATTATCTCATAGGAACTAATTACAAGCTATTAACTGATGCTCTCTTATTTTTGAATGTGCAAGCAAAAGCAAAGGAGGCGATATACTGAGAACATTTGTCTGGGTAAAAATATCATATTATTTGGCATATAGCTCGCATAACAAGCATTTAGAAAAGACATATTAAAGGAAGTCAGGATTACTTAACAACGACTTCCTGTTTTGTTTTGCTGCCCTAAGTTATCAGTACCTAGCTCTGACAAGTGTCCAAATAATTAATTGTATTAGCTTCAGCCTGGCTATTTTCAAGTCACAGATTCTTAGTTACCCTAGATTTTTTAATTGACCTCACACCAGTGCTGGAATTGGAAAATAATTACTCCTGGATATTGGGTCAAGGTTTGGAAGAGGAGAAGGGGTACTTTCATGAGGGAAGGGGCTTGAGAAGTAGAGTCTGACAGTCACCTTAAATAGTTTTTTTTTTTACAAATCTGCTGCCAAGAAATTGGCAACAAAGACGGACATTACAGTGACTCTGTTCTAGCTTACTTAATGAGGCACAAAGAGGCTGCTTTTTAAAATATTTTATAGGCTTAAGACACATGATGCAATAAGATAACTCTAGTGATTAACAGTGCTCTGTGGGAGTTCTGTGTTTTGTCGTGTTGCAGTTTTTTACTCAACGTAGCATAGACGGTTAATGTGCCTGCTGAAAAACAGATTGTGTCATATGCAGATCACAGATTTGTATTTTATGTTGATAGGCAAGTGGGCTGCTGCTTTTGACACTGACATGAGTTTATTACTTTCAGTTCATAAAGTGTTCTTAAAAAATAGCATAGTGTTCTATTTACTGGCATCAATGAGCTGCATGCAAACTGTAAGTTGTGGGTTTAGACCTTTATTACTTTTTTCCTCAATTTGTTGGTATTGCAAAGAAAGGTTCCTTTGGGAAGTAATAAAGTCTTGTTAGTACTGACAACCACAATCACTGCATTATGTTTCATATCCTGACTTAGGGCCTTAATACAACCTTGACTGAGGGGTTTCCTCCATTACAGATGTGACGGATATCCCGTCCGCCAGATAACAATCCCATTATATTCAATGGAAATCATAATAAGGTGGACAGGATATCGGTCACATTTGTGATGGAGGAAACCCCAAACAACTATATGTGCTGTTGTTGCTGTGATTGACCCTCTGCTCCTTTTCTTACTCCCCCACACTCTCTCTTTTTGTTATCCTGTCTTTGTGTGCATTGGCATCTTCTGGCAAAGGAGCAGGGGCACCAGAGAGTGGGGAGGCTGCAGCGCACGGGACCCAGGAGGCGGAGAGCACAGATGCCCAAGGGACCAGTGGGTTGGAGAGCAAGGGGAGCACCACGGGGGAGATGGGAGCGATGACTACAGACTCAGATTCCTCCTCTGATGGAAGCTCCCTAGTGGTGGATGACCTCTCTGGCCCCTGGTTGTTCCATCCCCCTCCAACTACCTGTTCCCAGTCCCAAAGCCCTCTCCCCCAACTAATCCCATGCACACAATCTGACAAGTATGCACCCAAAACAACAGACAGGACTTGCACAAACAAACAAAGCCACCACACATCACTCCACAAGCACACACAGCCAACACCCAGATGCACATACTACAACAGCCACTGCCTCCACTGTCCCCCCCTCCTCCTCCCTCACAGTCACATCAACACTCACACCTGCATGCACTGCATCATTAGTACCAGATCCTGCCACCTGTACAGCCTTGCCCACAGTCAACACAACAGCTGACATGCAGACATGCACTCCACAAACCACATGGGCAGTCACCACCATCACATGCAGCACACCCACCTCACTTGCAGACACCACCAAAACATACATACACACATCCTATTTGTCCTCTCTCACCCTGTTTGCC
This sequence comes from Pleurodeles waltl, assembly GCF_031143425.1. Taxonomy (NCBI): domain Eukaryota; kingdom Metazoa; phylum Chordata; class Amphibia; order Caudata; family Salamandridae; genus Pleurodeles; species Pleurodeles waltl. Next base: position 813,051,726 of record NC_090437.1, on the reverse strand, counting down.
CCTCCAATAACACATAAATCCTCCCACTCAGACACCCAACAGCCATCCACCTCACACACGCTCACTGTCCATGCACCTGCACCCAAGTCCAGCACACCTACTCATCCTACAACCACTCCCATTCCTCCTCCCAAAACCCCACCATTGGTCCTAAGAAGCTTTTCCTTTCCCGCCTTGACCTCTTCCCTCCCCCCATCCTGCCCGTAAGAGAAAGATACTTCCCCCAGCCCAGTACCTCCAGCTCCCAGTTGACTCCTGTACCTCCCGCTAAAGCTACACCTGCCACTAAGGGGCACAAGAGTGGCACTTCAGCCCCCCTGACCCAAGGGCACTCCTCTACCCCTAAATAGAAGGGTAAAGACACGCTCCCTCCCAATCCCAAGCCCAAGGACCCCCTCACAAGAAGAAACCCTCCCACCTCCTCACCCTCCTACCCCCTAAGGTGCCTGCCTAACATCATCATGATGCCCCTGCCCAGTGGAGAGGATGGGCTGTCAGGATCCAAGCTGGGACTTGGATGTTGCCATGAGGCCATTTATTGACTATGGACTGGACAATTGCCTTTGCAGTATATTTGTACATATGTACATATTTATGTATTCAAAAGTGAGATCGCTGTTCCCACATGATTACAGTGGTTGGACCAGAGGTATGTGTCCTGGCTTTCTTTGCTCCTGGGTTATTTTCATGTTGTTTACTCTGCAGATTGTACTCAGTGTGTGGTGTGTATGTATGGTGTGTGTTGTGCTTGTGGGTATGTCACTCTCTCCTCCCTCCCTTGTGTACTATGCGGTTGTACTCACCAGGGTCGTCTTCATCGGCATTGGTGCTCCTGGACTACCATTGCATGGTACAGCATTGGCAGGACTTCCAGTTTGGGTTCCATGGTGGCCGTGGACTCCTCTGTGTCCCTGGAGGTGTGTGTCTACTTTTAAATGATGTGTTTCTGCCAGGCTTTTGGTGGCAGTGGTCCCACCCTAGAAATCTTGGCGGTCTGCTATGTCATAATATTGTGGGTGGGTCGTTGTCTTCCACCTGCCTGAAGATGGCTACAGCCATGGTCATTGGACAGGCCGCATTGGCGGTTGGGGTGGTACATTGGCTGTCTAACAGAGGCATCACCACCATGTTCATAATTTGGTGGTGTGGCGGGCGTGGCAGTCAGCTGACCACCAATGTCATAATGAGGGCCATAATGTCTACAAGTGCAGAAAATATGTGAGTCCTGACTCTGTGTGTGATCTAAAGAGCTCTGACCCCATCTACTGGGATGAGAAGTGCTTTCAAAGAATTACATTAAAATAATTAGTGATGCTATTTAAATAAAAACATTTATAGACACAAATCCACATAGATAAATCAGGCATTCTTACAGTGCAAGCACATCTCTCTCATAGGGGCTGAACAAAGTCAAACATCTGCCTCCTAGTCCTAGTTTCAGTAAAGTGATAAGCTTTGTGTGTCTTTAAATGCATCTACTGCATTGTCATCTAAGTAGAAGGCTTCAGATAGCTCCCAGTCAGGATGGATGATATTTGCACAAAAGAAGGCCTGTTTAGCTTTTATATCAGGCCTTTGTGCTGAGCTAGGCTACAGGTTGCTGCTGTGAATGGAATGTAGAAAACATTTGGGTTTTGCTGGAAATGTTTCCTGGTGTCAGTGTCGGAAAATTACACCTGGACAAATTCAGCATGTTCCTCCTACTTTGGCTGGATCTCAGATCAGGTCCAGAAAAGACTGTCTAAACCAGGATCTGATTGGCTACCTCTACTTTCTTGCACTTACTAATATGTCATAAAAGATGGTTAGCCCCTTTTCCTGTTCCCACCATGCCATACCAGACGCACTTCAGTGTTTCCTCTCATTCCATCACAGTGTTCAATTTCTTTAGTGAGGTGGTCTTTTTAACCTGTCATTCTTCCATCTCTCTATCTACATCTAAAACAGTCAAGAGATTATAAAGCAAGTATCTTGGTAAATCAAAACACAATTTCAATGAGAAAACCTGGTCTTAGCGCTTTGTAGCTATTGCACAAGCAGCAGGATTTTGCACAGAGAACGTGTCTTGAGTATGTAAGCAGCACCAATGCAATATTAAAGACCAAACACAAACCAATAACACTCTAAAACAAGTTAGTGAAATGGAAACAATTTAATAAGCAGAAAGACACAAAAATTTAAATTAAGGAAATCCCAGACTTTACATTTTTATGTTGTAAGTCAAAAAAGAAAGGGAAACAAAAAGCACCAATGTAAATCAATTTACGCCACAGGGCAAACAATCCTCTGCCTCTGTTTTGTAATTTCCTTCCTCTGATAACTTTAAGTGCTTCCTACAAGAAAACGTCTTTCAGAGCACAATCTTTCCAGATAAGTGTTTTGATTGGCAAAAAGAAACTAGATTGCATATTATTTCAAGAGGGGATCGTTGACAGTGCACCTACACTGACACCCAAGCACCTTAGTTCAGTAACACTTGGAGGAGGTGTTAATCCGTCCCAAATGTGACGGATATACCACCAGCCGTATTACGAGTTCCATAGGATATAATGGACTCGTAATACGGCTGGTGGTATAGCCGTCACTTTACCTTCACTTTTGGGACGGATTAACACCTCCTCCAAAGTTGTAATAACCCCCTTACTGTCTTATATTTCTGCTCGTTTTTAAATCATCTGTTCTCTTTGACTTGGTATTTGACCCTGCATAGAGTAGAAGTGGTTGACTTGGCATATTAATTATGTTAATTATATCAATTGGCATTTTCTTTCTTTTTCATGTCTTTACTCTCAGTCTGAATCCATTAATCTTTTTTTAAAGTGCTCCATGATCCTCACCTTCACCTTGAAATGTTGCGCTTTTGATGCTGTCACAATAGGCTGTCCTGTTGCAGATCACTTCATAGGGCTTTTAAGCTAAGAGCCTGATGTGCAAAATTTCCATTTGTAAAAGGTGGTTGCAAATTGTGTACTGACTTTTTGCGAATGAAAAGGAATTTTGTGAACTGATCTATGTACCAACAGGTTGGGTCACAAAATTCTGAATCATAGTGAGTAGCAATCTAACCTACCTCATCAATATTCATAAAATACATCGTAAATTGTGACTCAATATGAATGGATGCCATCACAAAAATGGTGGCCTGTTGGAGTAAACAGACCACTATGCTTGTGATCTAATTTTGAATGAGGTCAACTTTAATTTTTTAATGCAAACTGTTTTCCTTAAAGGAAACAAGGCTGTATTTAAAAATTTTTTTTTTTTTTGTTTGTTTAATTGAGAGTTGCCTGTGTTCCTGTGGACTACTGCATACACTCTAACAAAAGGTCCTGATGAAGCATCACTGGATCCGTTTGGACCACCAGGATGAGAAACATGTTGACCCATGAGAGGGTAGACTTTGGAGAATCCCCAGACTCCTCTCTTTGATATTTTCTTCGCTATAAGAGTGATTGATCTTAATTTCTTTATTCACTCTTCTGACTTTATTTTTTAACCTTGGCCCTGACCGTCCATCTGGTCTAATAAAATCTACTGTCTCAGTGGCGGTTTTGAGAGTCAATTTTAAACCACATTCTCTTCTGATCTCCGTTGACACTTCAGTCACCTTTGGGGTCACGGCACCACCATATATAAAGATCTCCGGCAAAGAGCACCCCCACCAGGGGTGGTGCCCGTCAGACATTGCAGCGCCGGTCTGACGAGGAGCAGTGCCTATGATGAAGCATGACACCCCATGGGTGTGTGAGGCCTCTTGCTCCTAGAATTTAGGACCCCGGTCACTATTTTCTGTTTTGCATGGTTGGAACAGTGTATCACTTATTTTCGATGTTTCCACAAGGAGGATATACACTGGACCATAATTCCTCCTGATCCCTCCCTTATTTTGAGTGTCAACCAAAGACCCCATTTCTAACACTATCATATTGTCTATTGTCTCACTCTCTGGCTCTTCCCATTTTTAGATACTTAAATCTTGAAAGCCTGCCACTTGTTCTATTTAGCAACTCCTGCCAGGACAATATGTGACACCTTATTCAAAGATCTCCATAGATTCAAGGAATCCCAATAAGTTTACCTGGCACATATCATGCTCTTAGAGCAGATGTAAGTATCTCCAACCTAACTTTTAAAAAAAACTTTGGGCTACCTAATTTCAAGAGGAAGTTATCCTGACTGTACTCTCCTCGCATAACTGAGAAGAAATACTCTATTGTGGAATTTCTAGGAGATGTACATTGCTTGCAGAAGTTCTTAAAATGAAAGGCATATGCATACATTTTGAAATCTGGCAAAGCCAGGGCGTGGGCTTTACTTTACTCCAAAGCTTTTCCCATGACATTCTGTAATCCATTTACTTTGAAATATTAATGTTGTGCAATTAAAACAAAAGGTCCACTTGGAAGAACCATATTTTTTTTCAAAATTCACTCTAACTTATATAGATTTAGGAGGAGGTTCTTCCACTTCCATAATATACCATTAATTTCCTTGGCTACTTTAGTTACCTCTCATTGATTTGTGGCCCCTAAATATCTCATTTGTTTCTTCTGATAAAGTGCATAATCGACCCAGGCCACAACATTACCTCTGTTTCATCCTGAGTTATTTGATATCTCGAGAGCTGGCCAAAATCCTGGCCTAGTGCATACATCCTAGGAACAATAATAGGTGGGATTGTGGTACAGACAAGAATATCGTCTGCATGCAATACCAACTTTAATGACAAAGATTGTGATGTAAAAAGGGGGAATAGTAGTGTCTTTTGGAATTTGCAGGGCAAACTGCTTTATATAAAGAGCAAACAGCAATGGTGACAGAGGACAACCCTAGCGGGTACACCTGTCAATGGTCATTGGTCAGGATAGCTCATAATTGACTAATACTCCCAGCAATTGAGAGCTGTACAGCTTTTGAATTGTTAGAATCATTGATTCTGTGAATTTAAAACATCTAAGCATCTCCCACAGGTAGGCCAATTGACATGGTCAAAAGTTTTGGCTGCTACCAAGGTGCCATCATTTGTTGCTACTCATATGTGATGGCCATATCGATGGTTACAATTACCTGATGAGTGAGCTCAATTCATTGCCTACTTGGGATAAAGCCCTTTTGTTCTGGATGTATTAAATGATGTAAGTGATTCACCATACGACCTGCCAGTATTTTTGCGAAGATTATATAATCATTATTTAGCCAGGATATGGGGGGTATACATCTGCACTAACAAGTCATTTGCATAGTTTTCCAATCATAACAATGGTTGCCTCTGCCCAAGAAGAAGGTGGCAATAAGCTGTGAAAGAAAATCTGGCTGAATAAAGCTCACGTCTGGGACAAGGACTTGGGCAAGCGATTTATAAAATTCTGCCAGTAATGCATCTGGCACTGCAGCTTTGCCATTCTTCAAAGACTTAACCTGAACCACGAACTACTCCTCAGGCATCACTTGTGATAACTCTTGAATTTAACAGTCTGACAGCTGAGGGAGCCCTTTCCCAGCAAGCCATCTCTGAATGTTATCAGAGTCTGGCATTAGATCTTCCTGGTACACCGAAGCAGACTGCTGGCGAGCTCCTCATTGATCTCTGCTGTTGTGGAGAGCTTTACTGCTGTTTCCACCTGTTCATTCACTTGAATGTAATGTTGGTGTTGTCAGAACTTGCTTTCAAAGTCAGGAGCTTCCCATAGTCCTATGCATAGTCAAAATGCTGTAATTTGCTAGCTGTCTATTTGTCAAAGGATTTCTTATAAAGAAATGCTTTATACTTTTTCTGCACCTGCTCAACCTCATAGCTTAATTGATCAAGGGTGCCCGTGGAAGAAGGAGCCATTCCCTGTAATGACCTAGTTTTTAAGATCAGAGTCTGTAGCAGTTCCTCTTCCACCAAACATGCTGGTCGCTGATTCAAGCAGTCGGTTTTATTAATATCCTGTGCATTTATGTCCTATAGGTATCCCCACCACAACCAGGATAGCAGAGCCAACATTTTCTTTCATATAGAGCTAGGTCTGTGAAGAAAGATTACTGAGGATTCTTAAATCCAATAACAAAGTTCTATCCAGAGGCCATCTGTGTCCCGCTCTTTGGATGTGGAAAGCAATTTCTAACGTGACTTCCCCATGATCTAAAAGTAGAGGAGTGTATTGATGCATTGCATGTACTAGATCCCAAAAGGCATTATCAAGCAAAAACTAATCATTGTGAGAATGGGAGCCATACTTCTTGATGTAAAAAGTAAATACTTTACAAGTGCAACATTGACGTCAGGAAGTATCGGTAATACCAAGCTCCTTCATAAGTTCATGAGTTTTAATTGCAAGTTCTTCATTACAGCTCCCTAATGTTTAGATTTACCATCAAGAGCCTCATTCAGAACAACATGAAAGTCACCCCAATTTGACCTGGTAGACTGATTTTCAAGATTTTCTGTTAGATAATATTTAGATATGTGGGGTCACCTTTATTCAGACTATAGTAGCCACGACACAGAAACTCTTTCCCATCAACTGCAAGTTTTCAGAGTAACCATCTACCAGATGCATATGTCCAGTAACCTGGCAATTTCAGGTCAGTGTTTTTTTGTATAATAACTGTCACCACTTTTGTGGCACCAAGCTGTTCCCACGCGATAATCACCTGAAACCAGTATAGCTTAGCAAAGCAGGTGAGACAATCCCCCTCTCTAAATAAGTCTCCTGCAAAATGGTACATCAGCATCTCTGATAAACTGCCCAACTGAAACCTGCTTCTTTCTCTCCTACAAACCATTAACATTCCACTATAGAAATTTAATTGTATTATATAGCAACACCGTTATCTCTTAGAACTGTCAGCACAGGGCACAGCTGAGAAATAACTCATTGAATTGAGGATTTATTTCTTTTTACCCCTGATTCTCCACACCCATGTGCTCCCTTCCCAAAGAATCTGGACCATTACTTTGGCAATACCTTCTTGCCATTTGGATAGTAGAATGGGGGGAGAAAAGATTCAGAAAAGTGAAAAAGTAAGCAAGAACAGCAAAAAACAGAGTAATAAAACTTAGCAATGAACCATGCAGGAAAAGAGAAGAGAGACAGAGCCAACTCATCATAGAGACCAAAACAGTTCTCCAATAGTTAAGAATTCAACTTAACCTGCCTTATTAGATCATCTAAATTCTCAACCCCACCAATATTATGCTTCTGGTTGTGCCACATTATTTTGAGCTCAGCCAGGAACTTGAACTGAACTGAGAGGCCCAAAGCTCTCAGTTCCACCATTTTAGCCTGAACTTCCACTGTTGTTGGTCAGTAACCAGCCCAACATGTGACCTGATCTCATAGGTGAAGGAGCCACGCTGGATACCTTTCTTTTTTTTTATGCTGCACTAAGTATTCTTTCTTTTAATGTGTAGGTATGAAAGTTGACTAGTATCTTCTTGGGAGATGTACAGGCAGGACTTATACTAAAAGAATCGCGATGTACCCGTTGAATATTGTAGGAGGCTGGACTGGCTTGTAGTGAGTACCAAGGGGTACTTGCACCTTGCACCAGGCCCAGTTATCCCTTATTAGTGTATAGGGTGTCTAGCAGCTTAGGCTGATAGATAATGGTAGCTTAGCAGAGCAGCTTAGGCTGAACTAGGAGACGTGTGAAGCTACTACAGTACCACTTAGTGTCATATGCACAATATCATAAGAAAACACAATACACAGTTATACTAAAAATAAAGGTAATTTATTTTTATGACAATATGCCAAGGTATCTTAGAGTGTACCCTCAGTGAGAGGATAGGAAATATACACAAGATATATATACACAATAGCAAAAATATGCAGTATAGTTTTAGAAAACAGTGCAAACAATGTATAGTTACAATAGGCTGCAATGGGGAAACATAGGGATAGGGGCAACACAAACCATATACTCCAAAAGTGGAATGCGAACCACGAATGGACCCCAAACCTATGTGACCTTGTAGAGGGTCGCTGGGACTATTAGAAAATAGTGAGAGTTAGAAAAATAACCCTCCCCAAGACCCTGAAAAGTGAGTGCAAAGTGCACTAAAGTTCCCCTAAGGACAAAGAAGTCGTGTTAGAGGAATAATGCAGGAAAGACACAAACCAACAATGCAACAACTGTGGATTTCCAATCTCGGGTACCTGTGGAACAAGGGGACCAAGTACAAAAGTCACAAGCAAGTCGGAGATGGGCAAATGCCCAGGAAATGCCCGCTGCGGGTGCAAAGAATCTTCTACTGGACAGAAGAAGCTGAGGTTTCTGCAGGAACGAAAAAGGCTAGAGACTTCCCCTTTGGTGGACAGATCCCACTCGCCATGGAGAGTCGTGAAAAAGTGTTTTCCCGCCGAAAGAACGCCAACAAGCCTTGCTACCTGCAAATTGTGCGGTTAGCGTTTTTGGACGCTGCTGAGGCCCAGGAGGGACCAGGAGGTCGCAAATTGGACCAGCAGAGAGAGGGGACGTCGAGCAAGACAAGGAGCCCTCTCTGAAGCAGGTAGTACCCGGAAAAGTGCCAGAAACAGGCACTACGAGGATGCGTGAAACGGTGCTCACCCAAAGTCGCACAAAGGAGTCCCACGTCGCCGGAGACCAACTTAGAAAGTCGTGCAATGCAGGTTAGAGTGCCGTGGACCCAGGCTTGGCTGTGCACAAAGGATTTCCGCCGCAAGTGCACAGGGGCCGGAGTAGCTGCAAAAGTCGCGGTTCCCAGCAATGCAGCCCAACGAGGTGAGGCAAGGACTTACCTCCACCAAACTTGGACTGAAGAGTCACTGGACTGTGGCGGTCACTTGGACAGAGTCTCTGGATTTGAGGGACCTCGCTCGTCGTGCTGAGAGGAGACCCAAGGGACCGGTAATGCAGCTTTTTGGTGCCTGCGGTTGCAGGGGGAAGATTCCGTCGACCCACGGGAGATTTCTTCGGAGCTTCTGGTGCAGAGAGGAGGCAGACTACCCCCACAGCATGCACAAGCAGGAAAACAGTCGAGAAGGCGGCAGGATCAGCGTTACAGAGTTGCAGTAGTCGTCTTTGCTACTATGTTGCAGGTTTGCAGGCTTCCAGCGCGGTCAGCAGTCGATTCCTTGGCAGAAGGTGAAGAGAGAGATGCAGAGGAACTCAGATGAGCTCTTGCATCCGTTATCTAAAGTTTCCCCAGAGACAGAGACCCTAAATAGCCAGAAAAGAGGGTTTGGCTACCTAGGAGAGAGGATAGGCTACTAACACCTGAAGGAGCCTATCAGAAGGAGTCTCTGACGTCACCTGGTGGCACTGGCCACTCAGAGCAGTCCAGTGTGCCAGCAGCACCTCTGTTTCCAAGATGGCAGAGGTCTGGAGCACACTGGAGGAGCTCTGGACACCTCCCAGGGTAGGTGCAGGTCAGGGGAGTGGTCACTCCCCTTTCCTTTGTCCAGTTTCACGCCAGAGCAGGGCAAAGGGGTCCCCTGAACCGGTGTAGACTGGCTTATGCAGAATTGGGCACCTCTGTGCCCAACAAAGCATTTCCAGAGGCTGGGGGAGGCTACTCCTCCCCTGCCTTCACACCATTTTCCAAAGGGAGAGGGTGTCACACCCTCTCTCAGAGGAAGTTCTTTGTTCTGCCATCCTGGGCCAGGCCTCGCTGGACCCCAGGAGGGCAGATGCCTGTCTGAGGGGTTGGCAGCAGCAGCAGCAGCAGCTGCAGTGAAACCCCAGGAAGGGCAGTTTGGCAGTACCAGGGTCTGTGCTACAGACCACTGGGATCATGGGATTGTGCCAACTATGCCAGGATGGCATAGAGGGGGCAATTCCATGATCATAGACATGTTACATGGCCATATTCGGAGTTACCATTGTGAAGCTACATATAGGTAGTGACCTATTTGTAGTGCACGTGTGTAATGGTGTCCCCGCACTCACAAAGTTCAGGGAGTTGGCTCTGAACAATGTGGGGGCACCTTGGCTAGTACCAGGGTGCCCTCACACTAAGTAACTTTGCACCTAACCTTTACCAGGTAAAGGTTAGACATATAGGTGACTTATAAGTTACTTAAGTGCAGTGTAAAATGGCTGTGAAATAACGTGGACGTTATTTCACTCAGGCTGCAGTGGCAGGCCTGTGTAAGAATTGTCAGAGCTCCCTATGGGTGGCAAAAGAAATGCTGCAGCCCATAGGGATCTCCTGGAACCCCAATACCCTGGGTACCTCAGTACCATATACTAGGGAATTATAAGGGTGTTCCAGTAGCCAATGTAAATTGGTAAAATTGGTCACTAGCCTGTTAGTGACAATTTGAAAGAAATGAGAGAGCATAACCACTGAGGTTCTGGTTAGCAGAGCCTCAGTGAGACAGTTAGGCACCACACAGGGAACACATACATATAGGCCACAACCTTATGAGCACTGGGGTCCTGACTAGCAGGGTGCCAGTGACACATAACAAACATACTGAAAACATAGGGTTTTCACTATGAGCACTGGGCCCTGGCTAGCAGGATCCCAGTGAGACAGTGAAAACACCCTGACATACACTCACAAACAGGCCAAAAGTGGGGGTAACAAGGCTAGAAAGAGGCTACTTTCTCACACAACCCCCCCCCAAACGAAGGACAATAAGGCTAACCTTGGCCAGTTGAGACTTTATTGTCTAAGTGGTGATAAGTAGAGAGTAGCTCTGCAATAGACTGGTTACTCCCTTCATCATCCACTATATGGTTACTTCCCTGTGGGGATGTAAACCACCCTGTTTGAAGTTTTTTAGCTAAGCAACAATGTGAAGATGTATTTTCAGAATTTCTATCAGTAAGTTTTAGTTTAGAGCAGTGGGAATTGTCCACTGAACCTATTTGTAGTGATGGAAATGCCAGACAGGGATGCTGTCTCAGAAAAGCCATAGCTGGGCAAAAACGTTGTCCATATGGCTGGAAGAGAGAACAGGGATGTTGTTTCTCTTGAGTTGGAGCAGGGCAGGGATGCTGTCCTATGAGCTCCACACTAGGGCAGGGATGCTGTCCTAAGTGTTGTGAGGCAGTGCAGGGTTTCTGCACTAAAGTTTCTCTGGGAGGGTTGGAGGGATGCTCCATGTTAACTAAAATGGTGCTCTTTTTGTCACCAATGTTAGTTATCCCACAGAGAGGTACTTCTACCTCAGGGAGTCCAGCTTTGCCAGCTGATGATTCCCTTGGAACAGGTGCCACCCCAGGAGAGGTTTCTCCCACCACAGGAATGGTATCCTGAATGGTAGGGTGGTTAGGGGATACTGTGATACCCTTTTTACCTGTTGATGGAGAGGGATCCTGAGTTTTCAGGCCTTCTCTCCTTTGCTTTTTCATTTCAGTAGAAATGAGAGGGAACAATTCCTCAGGGATGCCCAGCATGGCTGCATGGGCATAAAACTCTACATCAGCCCAACCTGAGGCCTCTAGGTCATTACCTAAGAGACAATCTACAGGTAAGCTAGGTGATACTACCACCTGCTTAGGGCCAGTAACTCCACCCCAACTAAACTGAATTATAGCTAAGGGAAGAAACTTAGTGGAGTTATGGACATCAATAATTTTATACTGTTGTCCAATGATGTGTTGATCAGGGTGCACTAGGTTTTCAGTCACCAAAGTGATACTGGCACCTGTGTCCCTGTAGGCCAAGGCCTCAACACCATTTATTGAAACTGTCTGCCTGTACTTATCCATTGTAAGGGGACAAGCAGCAAGTGTGGCAAGGCCAATGCCACTAGGTGTGACAGAAACTGTCTTGGGACTGACTACCCCAGTTTCTACTATGGACCCATAAGTGAACCCAACTACACCCTTAACTTGACTGTTGCCAGCAGTCCCACCACTAGTACCACTACTGCTAGGGGCACTAGAGCTTGATGTATTAGTGGTGGTAGGCTCAGGGGGTTTACCTGGGCAGGACTTATCCCCTGGCCTATGGCCTCTGTTTTTACACACAAAGCACCAAGGCTTTTTAAATTGTGTAGGTTGAGAAGAAAAGGAAGAATTTGTTTTATCCCCACCCCCTGAAGAGTGTTTAAGATTTGAAGTGGGATCTTTGGTTTTACCCTTGTCCCCATGCTTATCTTGAGATTTTTCACCATCTTTCTTCTTAGTGTTCTCTTTGTCACCCCCTGTATGAACTTTTCTGTTCACCCTTGTTCTGACCCATTTGTCTGCCTTCTTTCCCAATTCTTGGGGAGAGGTCAGATCAGAGTCCACCAAGTACTGGTGCAACAAATCAGACACACAATTATTAAGAATATGCTCTCTCAGGATCAAGTTATACAGGCTGTCATAATCAGTAACTTTACTGCCATGTAACCACCCCTCCAAGGCCTTCACTGAATGGTCAATGAAATCAACCCAGTCTTGTGAAGACTCCTTTTTGGTATCTCTGAACTTTATCCTGTATTGTTCAGTGGTTAAGCCATAACCATCCAGGAGTGCATTCTTAAGAACTGTAAAATTATTGGCATCACTTTCTTTCACAGTAAGGAGCCTATCCCTACCTTTTCCACTAGATGATAGCCATAGGATAGCAGCCCACTGCCTTTGAGGGACATCCTGTACAACACAGGCCCTCTCAAGTGCAGCAAACCACTTGTTAATGTCATCCCCCTCCTTATAAGGGGGAACTATCTTATGCAGATTCCTGGAATCATGCTCTTTTGCAGGATGACTATGGGGAATACTGCTGCTGCCACCATGGGTTTCTAAACCCAGTTTCTGTCTCTCCTTCTCTACTTCTAAAGTCGGTCTATCCAAATCCAGCTGTTGCTTCTTGAGCTTCAGTCTGGTTTGTTCCACTCTCAATCTATTGAGCTCCCTTTCTAACAATCTGTCATCAGGGTGGGTGGGAGGGACATGCCTTGAAACAGAAGTATGGTGAGAATGGACAGAAGGAGACCTGTCCCTTACAGAAGCCACCCTAACAGCTTGGCTAACAGAAACATCACTACCAGTATGGTGAGAATAAATGCTTTTGCTATGATGTGAGACAACACTATTTATATGGTGTGGCTCATCATCATTACCAACTATGCTAGACTGTCTAGTAATGGGCAGGCTAGGGAGTTTCTTTCCTGAATCTTTTCCTGGGGGAGTCCCTGGATCAGATTGAGAACCATTAGCTACTTTTTCAACAGATGGGGCACTTATGGCCTTATCCTGTACTCTAAGCATGTTAATTAACAGTTCTAAGGAAGGATTCTTCCCTACACTCAAACCTCTCTCTATGCAGAGACTCCTTGCTCCTTTCCAGCTAAGGTGATCATATGCAAGTTTGGACAGATCAACATTTTGGCCTGTGCCAGACATTTTTAGAGAGAGTTAAAGTGATAGTAAAAGATAAAAAGTTTGTCAGAGCTTTTAGAAAGACAGAGAAAAAAAACTTTTTAAACTTTTTAGAACTTTTTAGAAAGTTAGAAGTACTTTTCAGCACTTAGAAAAGAGTGAAAAGAGGAAATGCAAAACTTTTTGGCTATGTGTATATACACTGACCTTGTTTTGTATATTTTTCTCTTATGAAAAGTACAATGACAAGAGTGGTAAGTAGTCTCAAAGCACTTATCCCACCGCTGCACAACCAATGTAGGAGGCTGGACTGGCTTGTAGTGAGTACCAAGGGGTACTTGCACCTTGCACCAGGCCCAGTTATCCCTTATTAGTGTATAGGGTGTCTAGCAGCTTAGGCTGATAGATAATGGTAGCTTAGCAGGGCAGCTTAGGCTGAACTAGGAGACGTGTGAAGCTACTACAGTACCACTTAGTGTCATATGCACAATATCATAAGAAAACACAATACACAGTTATACTAAAAATAAAGGTACTTTATTTTTATGACAATATGCCAAAGTATCTTAGAGTGTACCCTCAGTGAGAGGATAGGAAATATACACAAGATATATATACACAATAGCAAAAATATGCAGTATAGTCTTAGAAAACAGTGCAAACAATGTATAGTTACAATAGGCTGCAATGGGAAACATAGGGATAGGGGCAACACAAACCATATACTCCAAAAGTGGAATGCGAACCACAAATGGACCCCAAACCTATGTGACCTTGTAGAGGGTCGCTGGGACTATTAGAAAATAGTGAGAGTTAGAAAAATAACCCTCCCCAAGACCCTGAAAAGTGAGTGCAAAGTGCACTAAAGTTCCCCTAAGGACAAAGAAGTCGTGTTAGAGGAATAATGCAGGAAAGACACAAACCAACAATGCAACAACTGTGGATTTCCAATCTCGGGTACCTGTGGAACAAGGGGACCAAGTCCAAAAGTCACAAGCAAGTCGGAGATGGGCAAATGCCCAGGAAATGCCAGCTGCGGGTGCAAAGAAGCTTCTACTGTACAGAAGAAGCTGAGGTTTCTGCAGGAACGAAAAGGGCTAGAGACTTCCCCTTTGGTGGACGGATCCCTCTCGCCATGGAGAGTCGTGCAAAAGTTTTTTCCCGCCAAAAGAACGCCAACAAGCCTTGCTAGCTGCAAATTGTGCGGTTAGAGTTTTTGGACGCTGCTGAGGCCCAGGAGGGACCAGGAGGTCGCAAATTGGACCAGCAGAGAGAGGGGACGTCGTGCAAGACAAGGAGCCCTCTCTGAAGCAGGTAGCACCCGGAAAAGTGCCAGAAACAGGCACTACGAGGATGCGTGAAACAGTGCTCACCTGAAGTCGCACAAAGGAGTCCCACGTCGCCGGAGACCAACTTAGAAAGTCGTGCAATGCAGGTTAGAGTGCAGTGGACCCAGGCTTGGCTGTGCACAAAGGATTTCTGCCGGAAGTGCACAGGGGCCGGAGTAGCTGCAAAAGTCGCGGTTCCCAGCAATGCAGCCCAGCGAGGTGAGGCAAGGACTTACCTCCACCAAACTTGGACTGAAGAGTCACTGGACTGTGGGGGTCACTTGGACAGAGTCGCTGGATTCGAGGGACCTCGCTCGTCGTGCTGAGAGGAGACCCAAGGGATGGGTAATGCAGCTTTTTGGTGCCTGCGGTTGCAGGGGGAAGATTCCGTCGACCCACGGGAGATTTCTTCGGAGCATCTGGTGCAGAGAGGAGGCAGACTACCCCCACAGCATGCACAAGCAGGAAAACAGTCGAGAAGGCGGCAGGATCAGCGTTACAGAGTTGCAGTAGTCGTCTTTGCTACTATGTTGCAGGTTTGCAGGCTTCCAGCGCGGTCAGCAGTCGATTCCTTGGCAGAAGGTGAAGAGAGAGATGCAGAGGAACTCGGATGAGCTCTTGCATCCGTTATCTAAAGTTTCCCCAGAGACAGAGACCCTAAATAGCCAGAAAAGAGGGTTTGGCTACCTAGGAGAGAGGATAGGCTACTAACACCTGAAGGAGCCTATCAGAAGGAGTCTCTGATGTCACCTGGTGGCACTGGCCACTCAGAGCAGTCCAGTGTGCCAACAGCACCTCTGTTTCCAAGATGGCAGAGGTCTGGAGCACACTGGAGGAGCTCTGGACACCTCCCAGGGGAGGTGCAGGTCAGGGGAGTGGTCACTCCCCTTTCCTTTGTCCAGTTTCGCGCCAGAGCAGGGCTAAGGGGTCCCCTGAACCAGTGTAGACTGGCTTATGCAGAATTGGGCACCTCTGTGCCCAACAAAGCATTTCCAGAGGCTGGGGGAGGCTACTCCTCCCCTGCCTTCACACCATTTTCCAAAGGGAGAGGGTGTCACACCCTCTCTCAGAGGAAGTTCTTTGTTCTGCCATCCTGGGCCAGGCCTGGCTGGACCCCAGGAGGGCAGATGCCTGTCTGAGGGGTTGGCAGCAGCTGCAGTGAAACCCTAGGAAGGGCAGTTTGGCAGTACCAGGGTCTGTGCTACAGACCACTGGGATCATGGGATTGTGCCAACTATGCCAGGATGGCATAGAGGGGGCAATTCCATGATCATAGACATGTTACATGGCCATATTCGGAGTTACCATATGTAGTGCACGCGTGTAATGGTGTCCCCGCACTCACAAAGTTCAGGGAGTTGGCTCTGAACAATGTGGGGGCACCTTGGCTAGTGCCAGGGTGCCCTCACACTAAGTAACTTTGCACCTAACCTTTACCAGGTAAAGGTTAGACATATAGGTGATTTATAAGTTACTTAAGTGCAGTGTAAAATGGCTGTGAAATAACGTGGACGTTATTTCACTCAGGCTGCAGTGGCAGGCCTGTGGAAGAATTGTCAGAGCTCCCTATGGGTGGCAAAAGAAATGCTGCAGCCCATAGGGATCTCCTGGAACCCCAATACCCTGGGTACCTCAGTACCATATACTAGGGAATTATAAGGGTGTTCCAGTAGCCAATGTAAATTGGTAAAATTGGTCACTAGCCTGTTAGTGACAATTTGAAAGAAATGAGAGAGCATAACCACTGAGGATCTGGTTAGCAGAGTCTCAGTGAGACAGTTAGGCACCACACAGGGAACACATACATATAGGCCACAACCTTATGAGCACTGGGGTCCTGACTAGCAGGGTCCCAGTGACACATAACAAACATACTGAAAACATAGGGTTTTCACTATGAGCACTGGGCCCTGGCTAGCAGGATCCCAGTGAGACAGTGAAAACACCCTGACATAAACTCACAAACAGGCCAAAAGTGGGGGTAACAAGGCTAGAAAGAGGCTACTTTCTCACAAATATCCTTTTCCAGATTGAAATTCCCAACTTCCTCTAAAAAGTCATTCTGCAAAATTTCGATGACAAACCCATTAAGGTCAGTGCCTTCCATACTATCTGGCACATGCAACAGCCTTACATTATTGCTTCTGGCGTGAATCTCCAATCTCTTGATGTCATTCTGAAGTTGACGGCTGGCCTCCTTCATTTCTCTTACACCCTGCACATTTTCTGCTAACAGCGATTTTGCAGAAGCCATCTCCTCCTCGAGAACCCTAGTGCTTTCAGGTAAGGCATCTAATTTAGCCTCAAGCATCTCAAATGCCTTGTGTTCTGATGAGGCAAATTTCTCAATCATATGGGACTTTAGTTGAAATAAAAGTTCTGGAATGAAGAAATGTTTGGTGTTCTGGTCCAAGGTACCCAGCACATTAGGAGAATGACTCCACTGCTTGCTCTCTCACGAGCCTCCAACAGAGTCAAAGGAGCATATCTGTTTGCAACGGTAAGCATAGAGGCCACATCAGGGGCTGTGATTAAAGTGGAGGGTGCCAAAGAATAGGTTGACCCCATAGGACCTAGAGGACGATCTCCCGGGAGAGCAGCCCCTGCAGATGTTGACTTGTCCCGTACAGGTACAGGTGGTCTAGGGTCCAGATCATGCAGTGGAGGGGGGGGGGGGGGGGGGAGGGCGCATTAGGTAAAACCATGCCTGATTTTGCTTTATTTTCCATTACCTTAATAAAGAAATTAAGAGAGGGAGCAATACCCAGGTAGGTTTCGGGCTGTAGAGAAGCAGATAAGAAAGCACCCTTCCTGCCGCTTCTGACCCCTCTCTGCTTTTTAACTGTTATACAGGACTGTCAAGCTGAGGCGAGGCTACTTGATCTACCAGCACCCTTTTGCTCCAGATTGCCCACCGGTTTCAGCTAAGTCAGGGCAGTAGACCTGTAGCGCATATCTGTTCCATGGAGAGGGTGTGTAATATGCAGAGCCCCTTTCTGCTGACCTTTAGTTCCCCCAAAAAATAGTCAAAGGGTCTAAGTCTGTGCCTTTCGATCTGATATGAGCAAGGAGTCTGAATACCCTTGGGACCCCCAACATAGGTAACTGCATGAGTCCTCCAGAAGCGGGATCCACAGATAAAGGTCTTTCACCTGGGTCCTCTGTGACTCCCCAGTATTGAATGAAATGCTGACTGTCCTGTAGGCCCCTCTACCCGGGAAGGAGAACCTTGCAGCAGCAAGCCTGCTTTGCCTGCAAATACACGACCCCAAGTGGCCAGGATAGGGAGACAACCCGATCTCCAGGAGGTTTGCTGCTGGAATGACTGCAGTATGGGGACGTCCAGAGCTGTACTGCATTGTTGGAAAAGATGCGTTTATACCACAAAAAAAAATACAAGATCCTGCCGCCTTCACTGCAGACTCAACTGGCCTCTGCTCCGCTATCCCATCTACAAGGTCAGCTCCCGCTGCTCCACACTCTTCTGCGACCGACTTCAGCTTGCCGCCATGTTCTTCCTAGTAGAATGTAGTATTTTTTGTCATGTGCTAAAATACATGAAATTTAGAGGGTTGTTTCCTCTATAATTATTTAAATGCTGTAGTTTAAGCCTTAGAGTTTGGTAAACAGGTTTTCTCAAAACGAAGTGGATGACACCTTGGCTGGCTTTAGAGTGTCATTCACCCTAATGCACTTGCAATGCAGTAGACGTGACACTCAGAACAATAGTGGTCGAGTACCCCAACTGCCAAACTCGAAATAAGGCCCACTCTTTTGATTTGTTTTTCAGGAGCATTGTATAATTTCATGATATTTTTGCTCAATTTGTAAATATTTTCAAGTTTGAGTTTATTTTATTGGTAACCATTGTTGTGAATAAAGAGTAGGGTATGCATCATATTTGTCATTTAGTAATTAGTTATCAGGTATGTAATGTATGTACGTGTTTTATATATTTTTATGGAAGAGGCTCGATCTCTGCTCCTCAATACCTTTTCTGTGCATATTGTTTAAGTGTTTCCAGTACTTTATTTTTTTAAAACAAGGCTTGCATCTTCTTTTACTTTGAGTTATCATGTGAAATTATTGTATCAGAAACTCCATATGGTTTGAGTTGGTGTGCGAGCATATCTGTATTGAACTAGGGCTGAGAGGTGAACTCCTCTCCTCCAGTGTAATTCGCAGAGTTTTGCCCACTCCGTTCTCTGCTTGGAGCACGGAGTGCGGCAAAAACTCTGCCAATCCCCATGTGGCAGAGATTTTCTCAAGCTCAGCTCGCCAAAGTTAAGTTCTTGAGCATGAGTGATAAAAACTGAGCGCTAGACCACGTAACAGTAAGCTTTTTCAATGCAGGCGGTGGAAGCAGGTTGCTACCACTCGCATTGAGAACCTTGCCGCTCATGTTGTGAAAGCTGCTGCTCAAGTACAAAATCTACACAAGTAACAGAAAGAAGCAGGGCTCCCTAGTGCACTGAGTGGTGCCATTTGCACTGCTTTTACAGCTCGGGAGAAACTCCCTGTGCTAAAAATCAGTGCAAACAAGAAGGAATTCCGCCATTCATGGAACTCCACAGAATCTCTCCCAGTTTTTAGGTAACTCCACGAAAATCAGTGGAGTAAAACTCTGAGTTCTGCCACTCCTAGACAGCACATGTAGTAATGATATGCAGACAGGTGTACTTGCAGCCAGCTTGCCTCCAAAATCTAACCAAAGGGCTCGATTCTAAGTTTTTCAGATTGAAGATGCTGTTTAACTTACATGGTAATATCTGTTACCATGGGATTCAAGCATTCTTTGGGTGCAATAAATAGCACCTATTTCGAATATGGGGGCATAGCATGCTTATTTTGGGTGCTTACCGCACCAAAAGTCACATGGGTAGGTAAATACCAAACCAAATTCCAATTTAAAAGGGTACTTAATGCACTCGGTAGTTAGGTGTCAGGTGTCTTAAATAGCACCATACTCGGAATTACAACTCCTGACCAAACAGGGGTTTGAGCAGAGATCGGGAACCCCACACAAACTTGGAATCAGGGCCAAAATCTTTTTCGATGCTTGTTGCTTGTGCCAGGAGCTTGACAGCTCACACTGGTCATTAAAGTTTGCCTTATATTTTTTCGTAAAAATCGGTACCTTTAGTTTAATATTGCCCTTGACGTCATAGTGGGAGTCTCCATAACACTCTAATTAAAACATAATTTTATTCTAAAACCTAATGGAACACGTTTTCACACCACAGGCTGATGAAAGTGTGTCAGGCTGGCCTCATCGAACATGTAATAAGCATGCTTTAGACGAAGAAATAGCAATTCAATCATCTATACAAACATCATCTGTGCAACCACATATTCTTGTATCTAAAATGTTTTTTTTTTTTTTAATTCAGAACCTTTTATTCTGATTGCTGGATTCAGCAGAGCTTAAAAGCATGAGTGGGTGTTGTAGGCACAGAACCTCTTCCTTGTTCCGCACGTTCGGAAAATCGATGAAAGCCATTAATACGGGACCTGCATCAACAATTCAGTTTCTGAACTAAACTGAGATATATTTTCTTTGACTGCTCAAGGATATACACCAGCTAAACACTTATACAAGCAGAAAAATGAATACATTAATATACAGAGCCAGTTGTTTACGAATAAACCGTAAAAATGTAACATTTGATTCGCAGAACCCTGGGATCGAAAGCAAGCGTCTCAAAGATTATTTGCAGGTCAGAGTGACTCTCTTCTAGCTTGAAGCCCCAGTTTTTTAAAATGTGGCAGTAGACAGAGCACGGCATCGATCATGAGAGGAGTATTTGATAGCAGAGAATTTAGACTTGGGGCCTGATTTAGAGTTGGGCGGATGGGGTTACTCTGTCACAAATGGAACAGATATTTCCGTCCAGCAGATTAGGATTTAATTATGTCCTATGGACATCGTAATACGGTGGACGGGATATCCGTCACATTTGTGTTGTGGGATTCCATCCACTGAGATCTAGATCAGTTGTTAAGAATGAAGCTCATACTCTGCCTTCAATCCGTTTCCAAAGGTTGTTTATCTGCCACTGAGCAATCAAGCGATATTGTGCTCTTCGGCCCATCTCCAAACCCCTCTGTTTGTTCCTTCAGGAACTCCCACTCACCTTTGTCCACCCACAGCAGATGATTTCCACAGTCATTAGCCACTGGCTGGTATCTTGATATCTGCTCTGGTGGTTTGTATGGGTTGTCCAATGAGTGTATTGCCTTTTGCAGTTATTGATTTTTCAGGGCATCACCAATACAACTGACAACTTATCGACATTTCCAGTTCTTTGACACCCACTTCCCAGCACCGGTCACTACTACTTACTCAAAGGGGTCACTGGGGTCAGCTCTCTGAAGCTCAGCAGGAATGGGGATTCTCTTGTAGTACATTTCCCAGTCGAATGCTCCCCGCATGGCATCTCCAGCCTGCGCCTCATATCCAAAGTGATTGTGGTCAATGACGTCAATCATGGGGCACACAATGGTCCTGTGGTTTAGTGCAATCTGATCTGAAAAATGAAAGCATCACATGAAAAAATGTGCATTCACATTGCCACCAGACGATTAATCATACTCTAGCTGCAAGAAGCCTGAGGTTTTCAAGTGGAGGAGCAACGCTCTATTGTCTATTAGTACACCCACTAGAAAGCAAGTCATATCTTTTCCTTTTTCTAATCAACATGAGACCCCTTTCAGAGGCCGGACTTCATGCAGCAAGTCGGGGATTAGAAACATTTATTGTTGTCAAGGAAGTTCGGTAAAACTCAAGTCATCTACATCTGTGTCACTCGGCTGCTGGAAGCTGTCCTCAATCTGTCAGCTGAGGAGACAGCGTGCAAAGTACAGCGGTGCATACACAACAGTGCTTTTTCTGGCATCAAAAGAGAATAATGCTGAAAAAATAAATGTCCGCTTTGTTTTGCTGCATTGGGGTTTAAAACTTTTAATGGCGAGGAGCTAGTTTTCTAAACTTTGTGTATTCGCTATACATTCACTATGGCACATATGGCAATTTATTATGACATTTGAGGGATGCATTACAGTTGTAAGTTGAGGTGGTCTAGAGATCTCTAAATTGATCCTCCAGGTAAAAGATCACTAATTATTTACTGAAGGGTTTTGCATTTGCACTCACTTAATCAAGCAGTAGAGTAACCTTGGTGTCACAATACATCACGGGCAATTTGCAAGCATTTGGACAAACGATGGAAATGTTCATGCTCATTAACGTGATGAACTGCGCACTTTGGAAGATGAAAATTGAAAAGCATAGACAAACTGATTATAGGCCCTCTGAAGCTGGGGCATTAGACATAGCAGAACAGGCTTACTTGAAGATAGCAGGCACAAGCACACTGCATTTCACCATGTCTTGGGAGAGAATGGTGGGCAGCCTCTCTTGGATGCACTGTTGGGACAATAATTTGGGGCAACGTGTGCAACTGTCTTCCGAACCAACCATCAACCTTTGGAAATACATGGGAAAAGGTAGCCTATTTCTAGCATTGTTACCCCCACTTTTAGCCTGTTTGTGAGTATATGCCAGAGTGTTTTTACTGCCTCACTGGGATCCTACTAGCCAGGATCCCAGTGCTCATAGGGAAAACCCTATTTTTTAGTGTGTTTTATATGTCTCACTGGGACCCTGCTAGCCAGGACCCCAGTGCTCATAGTTTGTGGCCTAAATGTGTATACCTGTGTAGTGGATAACTGTGTCACTGAGGCTCTGCTAACCAGAACCTCAGCGCTTTTGCTCTCTCTGCCTTTAAATTTGTCACTATAGGCTGCTTACCACTTCTACCAATTTCAATTGGCACACTGGAACACCCTTATAATTCCCTAGTATATGGTACCTAGGTACCCAGGGTATTGGGGTTCCAGGGGATCCCTATGGGCTACAGCATTTCTTTTGCCACCCATAGGGAGCTCAGACAAACCTTTACACAGGACTGCCACTGCAGCCTGGCTGAAATAACGCACACGTTATTTCACAGCCATTTTCACTGCACTTAAGTAACTTATAAGTCACCTATATGCCTAACCTTCACTTGCTGAAGGTTAGGTGCAAAGTTACTAAGTGTGAGGGCACCCTTGCACTAGCAAAGATGCCACCACATAGTTCAGGGCTATTTCCCCAGACTTTGTGAGTGCGGACATGCCATTACATGCGTGCACTACATATAGGTCAATACCTATATGTAGCTTCACAATGGTAACTCCGAATATGGCCATGTAACATGTCTAAGATCATGGAATTGTCCCCCCATGCCAAATCTGATATTGGGGTTCCAATCCTATGCATCCCCGGGGCTCCACTGTGGACTCCGGGTACTGCCAAACCAGTTCTCTCGGATTTTCTCTGCAGCTTCCGCTGCTGCCACCCCACAGACAGGGTTCTGCCCCCCTGGGGTCTGGGCAGCCCAGTCCCAGGAATGCAGAACAAAAAATGTCATCTGTGAGAGGGTGTTACACCCTCCCCCTTTGGATATAGGTGTTAAGGGCTGGGGAGGGGTAGCCTCTCCCAGCCTCTGGAAATGCTTTCAAGGGCACAGATGGTGCCCTCCTTCCATAAGCCAGTCTACACCAGTTCAGGGAACTCCCAGTCCCTGCTCTGGCGCAAAACTGGACAAAGGAAAGGGGAGTGACCACTCCCCTGTCCATCACCACCCCAGGGGTGGTGCCCAGAGCTCCTCCAGTGCATCCCAGACCTCTGCCACCTTGGATCCATAGGTGTGAGGGCACTCTGGAGGGCTCTGAGTGGCCAGTGTCAGCAGGTGACGTCAGAGACCCCTCCTGATAAGTGCTTACCTGGCTCGGTGGCCAATCTTCCTCTTAGGGCTACTTAGGGTCTCTCCTGTGGGCTTTTCCTCAGATAACGACTTGCAAGAATTCACCAGAGTTTCTCTGCACCTCTCTCTTTGACTTCTGCCAAGGATCGACCGCTGACTGCTCCAGGATGCCTGCAAAACTACAACAAAGTAGCAACAAGACTACCAGCGACATTGTAGTGCCTAATCCTGCCGGATTTCTCGACTGTTTCCTGGTGGTGCATGCTTTGGGGGCTGCCTGCCTTCATCCTGCACTGGAAGTCACGAAGAAATCTCCCATGGGTCGACGGAATCTTCCCCCTGCTTCAGCAGGCACCAAACTTCAGCGTCACCGGTACTCTGGGATTCCTCTCATCCAGACGAGCATGGCCCCTGGAACACAGGTGGTGGACCCAAGTGACCCAGACTGTCCAGTGGTCCAACTGTCTAAATTTAAAGTAGGTAAGTCCTTGCCTCCCCTCTCTAGGCAGTAGTCCTGTGCACTACGTGAACTGCAGCTGCTAGGGCTTCTGTGCACATTCCCACGGAATCCATTGTGCACAGCCTAGCCCAGGTCCCCAGCACTCTGTCCTGCATTACGCAACTCTCTGAGTTGACCTCCGGCTTCGTGGGACCCTTTTTTGCAGTATTGAGACGACAGCTGTGTTCAGACTTCTTGAACATGTGTTCAAGGACTTCCGTGGGTGCTACCTTCCTGTGCAGTGGCTCTCTACATTGCTGAGGGCCCCCTCTGTCTCCTCTCCGAAGTGGCAACATCCTGGTCCTTCCTGGGCCTGGGCAGCACCCTTTTTCTTTAACTGCAACTCTTGCAGCTAGCAAGGCTTGTTTGTAGTCTTTTGCCAATGAAACAACTCTACATCTTCCAGCACATTGTGGGACATTATCTGCATGAAGGAGAAGTTCCTACCACCTTTCGGTGTTACAGAATCTTCAGCTTCTTCCATCCGGAGGCAGCCATTTTGCACCTTCATCCGGGGTTTAGTGGGCTCCCAGCGACGCTCTACCCACTACACTAGCCTAGGGGTCCATTCGTGGTTCGCATTCCACTTTCTTAGTATATGGTTTGTGTTGCCCCTAGGCCTATTGCATCGTATTGTATTCTACAGTGTTTGCACTATTTTCTAAACTATTTTACTTACCTGATTTTGGTTTGTGTGTAAATTTTGTGTATTTGACTTACCTCCTAAGGGAGTATATCCTCTGAGATATTTTTGGCACATTGTCACTAAAATAAAGGACCTTTATTTTTAGTAACTCTGAGAATTGTGTTTCTTATGATATAGTACCCATATGATATAAGTGGTATAGTAGGAGCTTTGCATGTCTCCTAGTTCAGCCTAAGCTGCTCTGCTATAGTTACCTCTATCAGCCTAAGCTGCTAGAACACTACTAATCTACTAATAAGGGATAACTGGACCTGGCACTAGGTGTAAGTACCATCAGGTACCCAATATAAGCCAGGCCAGCCTCCTACAATATAAAACTGTAAACCTCAGTAATATTCTACTTTAGCACTGTAATACTCTAATACTGTAATACGTTTTAACACCGTAACAGCTTACTTTGCCAGTTGGCAAGACTCTATAACAAGTTCTTCACTTGATTTAGATATTGCCCATTTAAATCTATGAACGAGTTTCTCTATGTCTCCTCTAAGAAAGCAGAACTAATAAAAATGCACCCATTAAAAACATTGCAGCTAGGATAATGAAGATAAATACAATAATTATTCTCGACCAGCTACAATAGATATTCAAGGCACAAGATGCAGAGACATTAATTTGTTGCAGTTATTTATTTCAGTGGCTTTTTAAAACTTTAACTATGCCCTAAAGTGACTCAGAATATAAAACATATGGTTATCCTCAGAGGAATAGATTATATCTATGTAGGACGATGAAAAATGTATCAGCAACTTTCCTTATAAGTTGTTCAAATATACTTTCAATGCTTTGAATATTCTGACACTGCACAAACTTCCATAATTCAAAATGCATTCACACAAATCATTTGTTTACAAATTCAAACACATACTACAATATTGATTATTTTTATTTGTAACAAAATATTATCTTGCTAATTCACTTTCTTTCTTTTGCACAAATACACGTATTGAAAACCACCACCAAAAGTATTCTTAAGTTACTTATTGTGTACTTTTAAGCGAACACTCCATAAACGTTTTTTTTAATAACAAGTTGAACGTGATGCTCAGACTAATTGAGCGCTCATTGTTTCACACTTTTCAAATAAATGGTCAGCTAAACTTTAAGCGAGCTTGCTGTATCAATGATTTTACTAACTACCCGGCTCCTTTTGGTAGGGTAGGTGTAATTACCATTGACAACGATTGTACTGATTAGATGGTCAGGATCATTTGATGCTTCACTGCGCCAGCTACTAGTGCTTATGAGGGGCCTAGTTTCCTTATAGTTAATAAATAGCTCACCATTCTTGGTTTGAGATCTGGCAACGTTTTTGTATGAGTATGCAATATGTGTTAAATGTAACACC
This sequence comes from Pleurodeles waltl, assembly GCF_031143425.1. NCBI lineage: Eukaryota > Metazoa > Chordata > Amphibia > Caudata > Salamandridae > Pleurodeles > Pleurodeles waltl. The sequence goes on along the minus strand of NC_090437.1, from coordinate 813,025,766 downwards.
AAATGATTAAGAGAAATACATTACACAAAGAAAATATGATACAAAATATTGTCTCCACCATGTAATATCAAATCATCAATTTGTTTGATTATGTTTATTAAAGCTTGTCCTTTTGAAATGCAAAGCTATAAATGCAATCTGGATTAATGTAATAACACCTTTTCTGCAGGACTATAGGGACACCCGTTACCTTTATACAAAAACGACTGAGAGCTGTACCCTAAGACAGACCCCTACAAAATCCAATATAAATGCATGCATTTCAGTAGTTCATAAAACTTGATTTCTTTGTGTCAGCACTCCGTCCATCGTCCTTTTGTGTCGCTAAAGTTGCCCTAAGTGGGAAGGGTATGTCCAGACGTGGGTCCTGTGCTCACAGTGTCACTGGGTTCAAGCTAGCCTGGCTGATGAAGGGTGATACCCTGAAATCAGTCCCAGGATGCTTGTTTCCGGTCCATAGAGGACCTGGCTTAGCAGTTTGGGCTGGACTGTTCCCACGAGGAGCAAGATCAAGACTGATTTGCATATGGCTAGGTCCAAATTGGGGTGGCATGGTGAGTAAAAGAATGATGGATTAAACCCAGGTCTGTGACTAGGGGTGAGTGTTTGCATTGTTCAGCACCCGTCCATTATTCTTTTGTGTTGCTTTGTGTCAGGCATTAGTTGTTAGTGTATTGCCGGAGAAGGCATGTTTGTATGTAGGTGACCCCCACATCATACCACTTACAAGAGCAGGTAAAATACATTTGCAAAAAATAGAATGTTACTTAGTATGACACCCCTTTCAGATCTGCTCTTATATGTTGAATTATTAATACAACCCACACCCTTGAAACAATTAAGAATTGCCACTATTTACAGGATAAACAGATTTGAAAAGAATTTTGACACTGACACATATCGGGATTCTATCATTCTGCCACCAGGAGGCACTTCCAAGGGCATTGAAGTCCCTGAATCCATCCCAGTTTGCAATACAGCACCAGCTGACACACTAAAAACCTTGCTCAACTTCTCATTTCTGTCTTGGCTGTTTTTTATGCTAGCATATTGATGCACGCTGATCCATGTAGTGCATTGCTTCATGAAACCCTACCAGAATCATGTTGGGAGGTGGATCTCAGTTTCTAGTGCTTATGCATTCTCTAATGCTTATATGTATTTTTTCCTGACTTAACTGTCTCAGCTTTGATCCACACTCAATTTCTAGTTTCCCTGTTAGCCTTTGTGTGCCTTCTGTAGTCTGTCTTGGTCTCTTCAAGTCCCAATACAACATTCTGATTTCAGCAACTTGACTCATTGCGTTTAATTGGCCCTCCCTCTGCACCTGTGCTCCTCTCCACGGCTGCCACGTATATCTTTCTTGAGTTCAGTGCTGAGAGTTCTTTCAACTTTATTACAACTGCTATTTTCCCTATTCCTAATCTGACTTGCTGCTCTGCTTGAAGGCCCATTCTCATTTTATGTGAGATTTTGTACTTTGAGTCCTTGGTTTTCCAATACCTGCTTTGATGCTATAGCTCCTCTCTCTCTATTCCCCGATATTTAGCTTATGTTGTTCCTTGTCATTTTTCATTTTTCTAGCCCTTTTCTTACATGCACTTGTTACATCCTCACAAGAGCCTGCACTTATGTATCTGTCATCCCCACACTTACAGGCACCAGATGGGAAGATACCAGGAGCACCAGGCTAAAAGGGCTGTAGGGGACTCTGGAATTCATCACACAATAAAGGATATCAATCTTGGGCTTCTGCCTGTACCAAATAAAATTATGCCTTTCTGAAAACTGAGATGGCCAAGACATTACGGCTCTGTTCTCCTTCCTGATGTCCATGAGAGTTTCATGCCCTGCTGATTTCTTCCACAGTAATCTTCATGTTCAATCAAGAGCAGAAAGCTTGCTAAAGAGGTCGTTTTGGATCCTCTTAAAGGGACAAAACACTTTTTGAATGCACTATTCTGTGCTGGGTGGTACTGTGGCTGTTAGTAGGAGCCACACTGTCCATGGGCAATCGAGAAAAGGACTTAGCAGACCTTCTCAGTGTTGAGTCCTCCAAAGATTGTGACGCCAACGACTCCTTAGGTAATGTTCTGAATCATCCCCAGGGGACCTTGCATGACAGTTACAACAATTGCGGCTTGATACTTTGGCACTAAGGAAGACCCCAGCGTCACAGCTTAGCAAGATCCCAGTAATCCTTTCAAAGTATTTCATGTTTTTTTCTGGGGTTTCAGTGAAGTCAAGAGAACATTTGCATTATCTTATGATGAAATCTGCTTTTCCTCTGCACAACTGAATAAAAACAAAGACATAGGGCCTGATTCTAACTTTGGAGGACGGTGTTAAACCGTCCCAAAAGTGGCGGATATACCACCTACCGTATTACGAGTTCCATAGGATATAATGGACTCGTAATACGGTAGGTGGTATATCCGCCACTTTTGGGATGGTTTAACACCGTCCTCCAAAGTTAGAATCAGGCCCATAGTGGTTTACATGATTAGTTGTCTTACTTGATCAGCCTTGGCTTTGGCAAGTCCTTTAGGAACCAATTTGGATCCTTGTTTACAGTCTTATGATAACTTTTTGTGAGCATTTAAGATGAAGTTACAATATCTTTGCTTGGAGTACTTGACTGTGGATTCATTGTGTGATATTCAATATGGTGATACCGATTTATTATGTGCCTCATTTCCATCTGTTGGCAAATGAAACTAACTGGATTGAAAGTACTATTTTTCAACATGGAGCAAAAGAATACCTTCAGCATGAATGGGTAGGTCTGCAAAACCTTACTTAATTTTCTGAACTTGTGATGTAGAGCTGCTTCATGAGAGCAGGTTATGGGAGACGAGAAACAAAAGAAGTCCGGAGAAAGCTATTCTAATTTTTCAAATATGTCTTCTTCTGGTGAATCAAAAGTTTCAGGGGAGCCATTGTCTCAAGAAGGGAATAGGAATGAGTGAACTGTGATGTATAATTTGACTAAAGTAAAAGAGAGTTTGCTATATGGTTGACCTAGGTCTCATATCTCCTCAGAGAATTGCCACATTGAAGTGGTTGAGGGGCTTGCGTGTTTCAATACATGGAGAGCTATGCTGGCAGGAGCTTAGTCTCCTGCAAGGGTGACGTAAGCCAAACAGGAGAAAAGGTGAATCGCGATCTTCTGGTCATCCAGGTTGGGGGTCAGGCACTAGGCTGACAACCTTGTCCCATGAAATGCATTTTTCACAGAAAGGGAAAGCAAGAATCATTAAATCTTCTGGGCACAAGGAAATTCCAGAGTCTCTGCATGAGGCGTGCATGACTGAGAGTACTCAAAGCCACGAGAAAACTATTGACAGTCTGACTGAACTTCTGAGTACCAAGTGCTAGACCAGAATCAGATTCTGGAAATTATAGACTATCTATGAAACAGTAAAGTAGGTGGACAGCATCTGGCAGAAAGAAAACCAGTATAGGAGAGAAGGTACAACACTCAGGAAAGGATGAACACCACCATCAAGAAGGAGTAGCCATCATTCTGAGAAAGAGTTCAGAGAAATGCCTAATTGAGTGGAGGTCAGTCAACAGCAGAACTATGACAGCCTGGTTAAAAGGCAGACACATCAACACCATCATTATACAATAAGTAATGCAAAGGAAATAGTCATGGACATAGTTTAACAACAGATACAAGCTGAGCGTGATGCTGTACTGGATAGTGACCTGAACATTTTGATGGGAGAATTGAATGCAAATGTGGGAAATCCCAACACAAACATGTAGTCCTGGCACCTTGATAGACCTCCAGAAAAAAAGAAAATGTTCCCCAGAGATTTTCTTTTCTGATTTCTGTTTTTGTACCATTCAACAAGTAATTTAGCTTGGGTTGTTTTATTGGGCAGATTTTTTTCTGGGTGACATTTTTTGAATTGGCGGATGTGTTGCAGTGATTGTGTAATATTTCAGGAACCATGAGAAATATATACTACATTGTGGTGTCAAAACAGATGTTTTGGGGGTCAAGTAGTCTTATAGAGACAGAAAATAACTCATCAGAGCAACCCTTCTGTCATTTTCCAAAACAGCAGCTCTATATTGATGTGTTTTAGCCATTATATTGGTAATATATGTTAATACTGTTTTTGTTTCTGATTTTCAATTGATTCAAATTCGTAAACATGATAGAAGCAGGTGGTAGCAGAAGGTCTTTACCTCCTGACAGAGTGTTGCTAACTACAAAATCTGAGGACTCCTTCAACAAAGAAAAATGTGTCATATGCCAAACTAATCCAAAAGAAAAGCTAACATCAACTGTGAGAGTTCGAGATGCTGCAGAAATACAGCAAGACGAAGTTCACAAAAGATTGAAATTGATGGGTGAAGGGGATCAAATATTTTAACATTTTAACAGCAGTGCTGCAAGTCAAGTACAATTGAAAAAAGCCTGGAAGAAATTGTCAAAAAATAGCAGAAACCAGTGAATCACAACAAGAATCTGAGTCTTCTGAGAAAGCGATAACAACCAAACCTAATGCCCATCTACTTAGATCGATGGCTACCCCTCATCCACCTCCAACAGCTAATAAGAAAGCAGAGGATCTTCAATGTGCTATCTGTGGTTTCTCTAGAACAAGTGCCAAAGGGATTGGTGAAAGACCAAAGTGCTGAGTATGTGAGTCTCAAAGAGCAAATAAGTTTTTACCTGCAGCTAGTTTCTTCAAATATTGAGTTTTCAGTTGAGTAGCTGATCTAAACCACAAGGTGAATATATCTGCAGCAGATTTGTAGGCCTACCCGAACTGCATGTGTGCATACATTCAAAAATATGAGTATACAATGAGCTCCCAGCAACAACGTAACAGCCAGCCTTCAGTTAAGTTTGAAAAAACAAATCAAGTTTTAAAGCCACTCTTGAGTGCTGGCTACGGGTTCACACTGGGTGAGATCAGAGAAATAATGATCAACATTGATGAAACTGCATTGATTCAAATTAATGAAATTAAGTTTTTTCTGGTGAGAATGTACAATGACAGAACTCGTTTTTGTCAGTCAAACAAAAACAATGAGCCACTTATGGTTTTTTCAGCTGATTTGACTCCTGAAGTTCTTGCTGCCAAAATAAGATCAAAGGATGCAGTAAAACCAGCAGGAACCATTTTAAGAAATGTCCTGAAAGATTTAGATTTTGGACTTAATGACAAATTTTGTTATACCCCAGAGCTCCACAAATCATGGGCGTCAACAAAAATGCCTGAACGTGTCTTAACATTTTTTACATCATTGTTTAAAATCAGCAAAGCTATTTTAGTGCAAACTTAATTTCAAATTTATATTTTGATGCTAGACCCGTCTAGCGTCACAATATTGGATTTAAAGTCATTTTCTGGATGCGTGAACCTACTTTGCATGAATGACATGCAAGGTAGGCGTTCCCATCCAAAAAAAGGCCTTATTTATCCTCCCGTGCAAAAATGGTGCACAGGGGGAGGCAGGCCTAAATAATGAAGCTCAGCCTGCTTAGCACCATTATTTAACGCCTGAGTCAGCGCAGGCCTTAGGGAACTTGTGGACTCATTTCCTTTGTCAAACACCATTGAAAGAGCCCACAGGTGCCCACCCCAATCCCAAGGAACACCCCCACCCACACCAGAGGGACACCAGGGGGTGGGGATCCCCATCCCAGGTAAATATAGGTAAGTACAGGTAAGTGTTTATTTACATTTTCAAGTGCCATTGGGGGGGCCTGAAATGGACTCCCCTATATGGCACTGGGTGCAATGGCCATGCCCAGGTGACCCTTGTCCCCAGTGGGGCCATTGGGGTGGTGGGCATGACTCTTGTCTTTTCCAAGACAAGAGTCATGTGGTATGGATGGTTTTGCAACAGGAAATGGGGAAATGGAGCTAGGCTGGTTAGAGGCATTTTTGTTGCCTCTAACCAGCCTGACGTCATTTTTTGATGCAAAATCCCCTTCCCCCATACCGTCACCCCCACCCGGCTAAAGTAATTTTCTTTGATGCTAGCCCACCCTTTGCACCGGCTTGTGGGATTCCATAAATATGGAGCCCAGCTGGCGCCCTGGAATCACGCATGCCGGAGCTATACTTTTTGACACAAAACTGCGTTTGCGCAGTTTTGCATCAAAAAATCTAAATCTGTGCCTAAAATTCTTGAGTTTGAAACAGAAGCAGATGATGGCTAAGAAGATATGAATGAGGAAGTGGAAGACAATCCAATTAACCAACATACTTATGCTGTGCAAATGTACTGTCTTTTCCAAATCATGTTTTATGAATTATAGCACAGTAAAAATTAAACTCCGCTACATATGATGACTGGACATGCAATCTTTGACAAGTGCAAAAGTAGCGAGCTCATCACTTCAATTAATAGGATTGGAGTATCAACAAGTTCTAATGATATAGCACAGAGCAGGAACTTGTTAGCAGCTCATGCTGTAAAATCTTGCGAATCCAACAGTAAACCATTTCCAAAGCACTTTAACAGAAAAGGATTTACAATTGCTGCTCTTGACAATTTTGGTGTTGACTACATCTCTTCTTTGCCTGGAACATACAGCACACATGATACTGCTATGGTGCTTTTTCAAGACTGTACCAATGAAGTAACTGCTGGAAAACAAGCTGTGTCAGCTGTGGGCATAAACAAACAAAGCTGCAAACCTATAACCCAACTGCCTTGCCAACATATCCAAAATCACCGCAAGCCATCAACGTGTCCTAGTCTACCAGAAAGTTTCAAATTGGCTGAGGAAATGTATCTTCTTCTACCTGATGCCATGGTCCGCAAAGACTGAAGGATAAAGAAAATCCAGTTATTCTGTAGGCTGGAATGCTTGCTCTGATCTCCCTGAATACATTCCCACTGAAGAAGGTTGGGTTTTTACCAGCAATACCATCTCCAGTCACAAACCACACAACAGTATACGTAGCTTTAAACAATTTCCAAAATGTGAATGCTAAACTTGAAGACCAGCCTATCCTACCAATTTTCTGCGATTAAGACGTTTTCCATATTGTAGCTTTTATGAGCAATCTAGTAAAATTTGATGGTCGTTTTCTACATGACAAAATTTGCATTGCGAAGTTCAGTAAGTTATCTCAGTAGATGTGGCATAGATGATGCACTTATTGAGGCTGAAATCCTTGGAAGCAAAACTGTGCAGTCATTATTGGGCGGAACCCATTATGTTTGTTCATTACAATGTATGCTCATCATATCTGAGGCTACAGACACATTGCATTCTGGAACAAGAATGACAAACTAGGCTTTGAATATCTTATCTCAGATGTGAACAAGGCAAGCGGTGTACTTCATTCAAAGTACATAATTCAAAGCAACGTCATGTTCAATGCACTTAGTCCAAAATCAGAAAACCTGAAAACCAAGTTTGTAGAGTTAGTTAAAGAACATGAAGAAAAACCAGAGCTTTGCAAGTGCTGGGGAAATATTTTACACATGCCAGCTCTGGTGAAAAACTTGGTACATGCTGATCGGGAACGTAATTGGAAGCTGCATGTTAAGACTGTGGAGTCACTGATTACTGTGTTTCACAAATTTGATTGCATGAACTATTGGAGTTATGGGCCCTGGTATTTGAAAAGAGTGAAGAAGCTAGAGGTGGAAAAACCATACCTCTACAAGAAATTTATCCAAAGACATTTTGTGTTGAAAGACAGAGACAGAAGGTTCAATGCTGAGGCTCCAGATTTGAAACTAGAACAGATGATCTAGAGATTACAGAAAAGCTCCAAGGGAATTGTTGATCAGACATGTAAGAGTGAATATGTTGCTCAATGACAGCTAGTATGCCATGAAGTCCTTTCTATTTGCAATGTTTTCAGAGAAATGACAAATTCAAGATTAATGGACCATTGTGAAACTGTTCCTCACTGTAGATTTGTGGGAGTGGGGGAGAGGGGAATGTTTTAATAAACATGTTGACACCCGTCTTTTTTTCATGCCGCAGCAAGGAAACCCCTTTGAAATGATTGAGCCTGTGCAACTACACAACTTTGTGACTAAACACAATATAAAGACACATCTACTAGATGTCCTTATAAGATGGATTAAAACTATATGCAGAACTGAATCTGGAGAGATTTGTATTGAAAGAGAAAAAGCTGTTTGACATAATCACTAAAGCCAAACTTCCACGTTTTAATTGTCCTAGTAAGCGTTTCATCCAACCCGCCACTAAAACACAGGTCAGAAAAAATAACTTTTGCAAGCACATGGGGAGATGGATGTAGCAAAAGAAAGGGGTGAATCTATCAAGGGCATTCTGTTGCATGATCTTCTTCTAAAAAATGCATTATTTGATGAAGATGTTGCAGTCAAACCAGTAAAGTAAAAACTCATACAAGAGTTTGGAAAAAGGCTTTTGCCTCAAGAATTTCAATTTGAAATGATGTCCTCATTGAAAACTGCTGTTGTTATGGACTATATGTCATGATTGCGAATGGTCAAGATTCAATCAGACAAAACTTCAGAGAGGTCGTTCAGACTGTTTTACAGATATCAAAGTCAGTGTGCACCTTGGAAGGTCTGCACATTGTCTTTCGCAGTTATCTTGAACTATCTGTCAAATAATGTTAGAGAATCAGAAGGATGTCTGCAAGTGAAACAACTGACCTGGCCTGCATCAACAAATCAACACCTATACCAGTGCAACTTGATAAATTCTGGTCATTAACACCAAAGAAAATGTACTAGGGGATGTTAACACACCAAAACATTGCTGATGCTTTATTGAAAACTGAACTTCTAATTATTGCAAGTAGAATGGTTGTCAATGAGGAGGTGGTGTTTGCAGAGATATATTCAAAAGGTATGTGACATATTGTTCAAGAACTTAACAGCAAATTGGAGGAAGCTAACCTTTTTTTGTGCCATATGATGAGTGGGCTGTTTGAAATAATTCTAATTGAGTCATTGTAATGTCAAATGAAGTTATTATTGTGCTACTTAGATTTGTTACAATGTTCATAAGTCAAGAATTGTCAGAGTTATAGATAGGTTATGGAAGAGGCGAGAAAAGACACTTAATCCTGCTTCATATTCTGTAAAAGATACTTGACCCAAAGATGTCCAGTGTTCTTATCAGGGCACATATTCGTACAGGTAATGACACAATGAGCAAAATTGGCACAAAGCATGGAGCTCTAACTGCTGAACCTGTGAAGTTTCTAAAATGATTTCCTGAGACAGAAGAAGGATGTGACTTTAAAGAGATAGAAAAATACCTTGCGTGTGTGTAAAAAAGAGTTCTGACTGTCACACATTTGACGATCTTTGGTACAGTGAATTCAAGGGATCAGTCCCGTTAAGTGACCTTCCACCGACCTCATACTCTATGCATAGACACATTAAAAGAGTGTTCTACTTGATCAGAAGATGTATAAATGTTTTGGATCATGCATATATAGAGAAAGATCGTGTGGATTTGGTTGGGAAAATATTGATGGTGTGCTAAAACCTACAACATTTCTAAATCCTCTATCCATAGAACTTACATGTACATGTACTTGCAAAATCTGTGCTACAAAAAGATGTCCCTGTCGATCTGCTCTGCTCAAATGTTCAACATTTTGCAAATCTACCACAAGCAATTGCCGAAACAAATAAATAAGGTGCACTATGAAAATTTGTCTCAAACAGGAGGGATAAACATTATTCTTTTCATATTCAGATCACAATAATAGTTTGGTGTATACATAAAAGGATTAAAAACCATTATTATTTGTTCATTTCTATATATGTCTCTTTTTTCTCTATTATAGCTGCCATTTAGGAAAATTGTGGAAGGGTTGCTCTGAGGAGTTATTATCTGTCTATATAAGACTACTTGACCCCCAAAACCTATGTTTTGACAACAAAATTAAGTATAGAAGTCCCATTGTTCCTGAAATATTACATCATCACTGCAACACATCCGACATTTTAAAAAAATGTCATCCAGAAAAATTCAGACTGGATCAGCAATGTCTACCCAAGGTAAATTAATTCTCTAATGATCCAAAAACACAAATGAAAAATAAAGATCTCTGGACAACAATTCTTTTACGGCTGTATATCAGGGGGCGGGATTAATGACCGAGCCATGGTAAAGGAAGCATGTGCAACCACAAGTTATCTGGTCATTGGTGGGATTCTCTTACTCCACTGTGATATTTAAAAACTAACTTGGTGCTCACCAAATGGCAGAGAAAGGAACCAGATTGACCAACTGATGATAAGCGGCACCTGGAGACACTCACACAATGTCAGAGTGAGCAGGACAGTGGATGTAGGCAGTGCTCACCACCTGGTGACTGCTCTTGTAAAGCTAATGCTCAGGAAAACAGGACAGAAAAACATAAGGGCAACAACAATTCTATGTAGCAAAATTACAGGGACCCAAGACTGAGAAGGAATTCATCTTACAAATAAAATACATTTTCTAATTCCTGGCAGACAATGAAGATCAATCTGATCCAGCTGCAGTTGCAGTCAGGAAGAAAGGGAACAGTTCTCTTCAATATAAGTGCCTAACAGTGAAACAGGCATGAGTACCAAGACAGTAGAGAGAAAAGAGTGCATAAGGCAAGACACATGGCAAGGTATTGAAGACAGGAGGGAAGAAAAAAACCTCATGGATGCCAAATCTAAGAGGCTGAAGTAGAAGTACAAACAGTACATACAGGTAAACAGAGAAATTAAAAGAATGACAAGAGCAGACAAGAGGGAGTACATGGACAATGTTGCCAGCCAAGCAGAGGAGACAGTAAGAAGAGGAGAATGGGGAAGGTCTTTAATGTTAGAAAGATAGTCAGTGGTATATGTTGTGCAACATAAAAACCCCTATCATGGACGAGTAAGGTAGATTACTCACAACAGACAAAAAGCAGAAAGCATGCTGTTGCAAGCACTTTAAAGGAGTCTGACTATTTCCAACATGTGAAGTGGATATCCATGAGGAAGCAACAGACTTGGATATGAACACTGCCTCCCTAAAGAACAAAGAAATCATTTCTATTATCTGATATCTCTGGAACAGAAAAGTTCCTGGTCATGAAAACCTGAATGCAGAAATGTTCGTGGCAGACACTGAAACATTAGCCAAGATCCTTCGACCGTTGTTTACATTGATTTCAAAACAATAGAACAAAGGCATCATCAAGATTCTACGGATAGGAACATTATCTTGCAACACTCAATATCTGTCAATCCCTGTGTAAATCTTGGCGAAAGCCATTAAACAGTGCATTTCTGAGCAGCTAAGAAAAGAACAGGCTGGGTTACACACAGGTATAGAGTGTGTTGATCAGATCCTTAATCTGTGCAACATCATAGAGTAGTGCAAGGAGTGCCAGAGACTACTATATATACAGTTTGTCTATTTTGTGAAAGCCTTTGGAAGTATGCACTAAAAAGCCTCAGAGTATTCAGAGGATCTATAGCATACCAAAGCAGATAGTTCTCCTCATACAAAACATCAATGATAATCTTACCTGTAAAGAGGTAGATAGTGAGCATAGCTTTGAATTAAAGACTAGTGTGATACGGGGATGGATGATGCCAGCATTGCTTTTCAACCTAGTCATCGAATGGGTGTTGCGATGTACATCCGAAGACAAGGCAGAGGTATCAAATGGACCTTATTCTCTACACTGGAGGACCTCAACTATGTGAATGACCTAGCTGTGTTCACATACGCAGCATATGGAGGAAAATTAGTCTCTCCTCAAAATCTGTGCACAGCAAATGGGCCTAAAGATAATCACAAATAATCAGAAGTCAAGCCACTCAACATACCAAACCCTTCACCAATCAAGGTGGATGGAGAGGACCTAGCAATGACTGGAGAGTCCATCTGCCTAGACAGTGCTTTAAGACATGATGGCGGGACAAGCAACGACCTAGCCATGATTGACAAGTTGTAAATTTGCCTAGACAGTGTTTTAAGACAAGATGGAAGGACAAACAGTGACATCAAGAGCAGACCGAACAAGGCCAGGAATGCCTTCAGGATGCTGACAAAAGCTTGGAGGCTAACTCAGTACAACACTAATCTGAAGCTTTACCAGAGTTAGTTCTGTCTACACTCTTGTATGGACCAGAATGATGAGGAAAATATGGAAATGGATAAAACAAACCATCAGAAGAGAACAAGACTCCATCAGAACAACACTTCTTCTATAGAATCCATATGGTAAAAAGAAGAGAGGTAGGCCAACGAATGCCTGAAGTAAACCGTAGATGCAGAAATAAAGATCTTGACCCACAACTTGGGCACCATACAGAAACTTGCTGAACACAGAAAGATGTGGAGGTCCTTTGTGGCTGCCATAATGCCAGTTGGCATAAAGGGCAGTAAATAAGTGTGTCTATATTGTAGTTGCGCTGGAGAGATGATTAAAGCCTGTGTTAAATCTCAGTGGAATGCTTTAAGAAACTTCTCAGAAGAGTGGTGCACAATAATGTTTTTGAACCTCCACTGGAGCACCAAAGAGCTCACAGACTTAAATTCCATTTAAAAGATTATTTTTGACTAGTGAGCAGATATCTATATAGCACTTTATTCTATTGATGAGCATGTGCAGTTGTTATCTTGTTAGTAATGAACTTGGTTTTATATAATTTATGATCAGTATATATTTATATGATGTATTTATCTTTTTTATGATGTACTTTTATGGCTTTGAGCTACAATACATTTTGATCTTGATCTTTAAATTTCATTATTGGAAATTTAAAAAAAAGAGTCAGGCAGGTGATTGACATGTGTCCTCAGGCATCAACAAGTATTCGTAGCAGTAAAAAAAACGTGGGTCATTCCACCATTGCAAGCACATGACTTCAAGTTTGAGAGCAACCTGAAAAGATGCAAGTTTCTTTTGCTTTAGGCAAGGCTAAAAGAAGGGGACATGTGCTTTGGACTTGTGCATCATGCAAGCATACTAATAACAATTAATGAAAAACACAATCATTTAAAGACTGAGAGATGAATGAAAGATTCTTGTATACTAGATTCAACCTCAATTGATACAGCACAACAGGCCATGGAGAACACACCTCTCATAGTCAACAGAATGGTAAGAGATCGACTAGAAGAGGTTATGCCGCTCTGAGCCAAGGGAGGCAGTCACATTTTGTAGAAACATGCAGGCACTAGATGCAAGTTGACTTCACCACTTAAAGTACCATAACAGCATGGCTGTTAGGATGTCCTAAGACATGCAATGGTTAAGGATAATATTTGTAAGTAAAATGACTCTAATGTAACCACCGGGATCAAGGTCATGAAGGGGAACTGATAACCCCGGAACGATAAGGACAAGGGGACTCAAGGTATAAACTTGAGTTAGTATCCAAGCTCTTTGAGAGACAGAGATGCACCTGTTAACCCAGATGCTGTCTACCAGAAACTGTTTATAAGGGCTACATGGAAATAATTCAGGGGTTTTGGTCCCCAAGATAAATCTCAACAAGGGATAAATCAGGTACATACTACTGAAAAAAACTCAGCAGATGTATTAACAATCTTGGTAATCTGAAGTCAACTCAGTTAAAGAGCAAGTGGGAGAGATAGGTCTTACAGTAATGAAAAACAAATTTAGGAGTTTTTCTCTAGCACGGCATGTAAAACTCACAGCCACTTATACTACCTTTTACATATCATGTACCCTGCCCTATGAGCTTTTAAAACCTACCATAGGGGTGACTTAAATATTTAAAAGTAGGTTTAGGCCTGCCAAAAGGTTTATTTTGCTAGGTCGAAATGACAGTATAAAACTGCACTACTGGTTGCAGCGAGAGGCCTGACCCATGTTTTAAAGTCCTACAATGAGTGCTGCAGGCCCACTATTAGCATTTAATTTACAGGTCCTGGGTACATGTAGTACAATTTACTAGAGACTTACAAGTAAGTTAAATGTGCCAATTAGGTGCAGGCCAAATTTCCCAACCCTATGATCCACAAATACTGGCCAAAATTAAAAAATAAAAGTGGTGTTCTCCTTCCATTTTTATATAACCCTGGGGTTAGGTAGCGTGTAGGGGCTGGCACTATTTTTATAGAGAGAGGCATGTAGCCCCTCGCTTAGCCTTTATGAGTCCCAAGAAATCCCATCCTCCCTCCCAGAGCCTGAATGAGGCCCTTGGGACCCCATCCTCCTGAGGCCGGTATTTTATAAATGGGGAGGGATACACAGCCTCCGCCCGAAAACCTCAATGAAGCCCTAGAGACCCCATGGAGCTGGAATCGTCAAATTAGAGAGGGTGTGCACAGCCCCAATGAGCTATGGTATGGCCTCAGGGATCCCATTCCCCAAGGATGGCTCAGGGAAGGTGTCCGGGGACCTCAAAACCCAAAACCGCCTTCTGCCCACTCAAGAGCTCGAGGAGGAAACTGTAATGTGCCCCTATCTGGCGGGAGCAGTAGACTGCTCTTGCCTGGTTTGAGAAGAAAACTTTTTCCTTGCCCATGTTCTTTGGTAGGGAAAGTTAGAATTGCTCCTGCCTGGCAGGAGGAAAAGAATAGCTTCTCCTTCCAGGTGGAAGACATGCCAGCTCCCACTAGCACCTGTGATAGGTGTAGACAGGCCAGCCACTGGGACCGTTAGGGCCTTGGGTCTCCCCCCCACAGCCCACAATTAACCAAATAGTGTGTGGTGGCCGAGGTAGGCACTGGTCCACCCCACAAAAAAATAAAAAAAATAAAGTTGCCAGCTTCTGCGCTAGGAAGGAGTTGGTAGGGCAGCAGGGGTCCCATGACTTCCCCTGTAGCCCTCAACATACAAAGTATGATGTGGAGTCCAAGGGGAGCAACAGGGCACCCCATGATTAAAAAATATTGAGTGTTGCTGGATCTTGTCGGCCCCATGGAATTGGGTCCCCATCAAATATTATTAAACTTGTAGGAGGCACTGGGACACCCACAAAATCATAAAGAAATTAATAATAAATGACCGGCTGGAGCCTTACAATGAGCACCTCATAATGCCCTGCAAGAGCTTTTTAAATATGTATTTGGCACCTGGTGGTGCCCCTAGAAGGGGAAGGAGAACTACCAAGCTTTTTTTGTAATGTTGTGGGTGGTTGCAGGGAGTTGAGCAGCCCCAAAGCAACATAAGTCCACGCCCCCAGGAGAGATTACCATATTATTTTAAAGCCCTGAAGCAAGAGAACACAGCCCACTTGTGGTTGGTTCTGTCACTGCACATTGAAGCTTGAAAACTGTTAAAAAATATGTTTTGTTTAACAGACCTTCATGGCATTTTTTAATGACAACCATTTTTATTAAACATTGCACTGTGTGAATTAATGAAATATGAATTTGGCTATTATTGTTGATGATTTTCTGAGAAAGACGATAGGTGTGCTTTCTATATGTTGATATACTGGCCCTTTCATAAAGCCAATAGACCCACATTTTATATTTTGGTGCTCTGACCCATTGAGAAACTGACTAGGTCTTCCTTAATTCAAATAACACCCTTTACATTGTAACATCACTTAGTCAACCATGCGGCATGTTCCCATGGGTATAAGATCACCATGCCCTGTGCCCTACCCCCTCACTGCACATGGCTCATACACAGCAAGCAGTGGGGCACCCTTCAGTTTACATAGCATGCATGCCAAAGGCTGTGGTTTGTGTGGAGTTGACACTCTGAGGGATGTTGGACACAGGGTCTGGCCATAGGTCATGTGTGGCATGGGGTTAGAGTATGCATGATAATAAAACATTATTTTACATTTAAAACAAAACTATGGATTGACTGCAAAACACACACAAAGGTTAAAGTGACATTATAGTTACGTATGGCAATAATATCTTAGTTCAAATTAAACAAACCTGCCTGCAACATGTCTCTGGTCACATGACTGTGTGTAGTTGGACGTTAGGCTTTTTGTATTCCTCCTAGATAGCCACACACAATGGGAGCTTAGGTGTGAGTTAATGGGTCATCTTGGGCAGGATGAAAGGGAGGAGCTGGACACAGCCTCTCTTCCCCCTGAATTGGTTTTATCCTGTACACTCACAAAGGGCTTAATAACCTTGTATAGTCATTCCAGTCAGCTTAGTGCTAGGACAGGGGAGGCAGAGATCACCTTGCATTTCAAAGCCACTGTCTAGAAGTTTCTCCCATCTTCCAGAGTCAGGGCACCAAGCTTTAAGTACTGGACCTCATAACCACCACTCCAGCACACTTTTCGACCTGTGGATACTCTACCAGGTATAAGGACTGTTGTACTGCTGAAGGACTGCCACCCTGCTGGACTTCACTCTGTTGGAATCATGCTTTGCTGTGCTGACCTGTTTCCTGCTGCCCTCTTGCCTGGGAGTGTGAAGGACTGGACCTGCATCTCTCCAACCCTGATCCACAGTGAATCAAAGGGCTAGCTGGCTCTCCTCATGATCTGACGTCTCCAGGCAATAATAAGACTTCCAGCTATTCTGTTTCTGCACCTGGACTCTGCCATCTTTGAGTCTACCCTGCCATGTGGCGTCACCTCAGTCCTAGACCCTTGGAAGTGGTCCTAAGGTGATTCCCAGTGTAACCAACACATTCTCTCTTCTGAGCCGTGCATCCCCAAGCAGAACCGACGCATCTCCTCAGCTGAGAGGCGCATCCTTGAGCAGAACTGAGGCGACGGATCCTCAAGCATAACTGATGCATCTCTGATGCTGCATTAGTTGGACCCGGCATATAAAATGTGCATCGCCTCTGCATATCGTATCTTGGGTTTGATGCATCACTCATGGAACTGCTGATGCATGACATTTCCTGTGACTAAGGGGGTCATTCTGACTTCGGCGGGCGGCAGAGGCCGCCCGCCTAAGTTCCCCCGACAGAATACCGCAGCGCGGTCAAAAGACCACCGCAGTAATTCTGAGTTTCCCGCTGGGCCGGCGGGCGACCGCCAGAAGGCCGCCCGCCCGCCCAGAGGGAAACCCCCTTCCACGAGGATGGCGGCTCCGAATGGAGCCGGCGGAGTGGAAAGGGTGCGACGGGTGCAGTTGCACCCGTCATGATTTTCAGTGTCTGCTATGCAGACACTGAAAATCTTTGTGGGGCCCTGTTAGGGGGCCCCTGCAGTGCCCATACCATTGGCATGGGCACTGCAGGGCCCCCCAGGGGCCCCACAACACCCGTTCCCGCCAGCAAGGTTCTGGCGGTCAAAACCGCCAGGACCAGGCTGGCGGGAAGGGGGTCGGAATCCCCATGGCGGTTTCCCTTTTCTGACCGCGGCTTTACCGCCGCGGTCAGAATTGGCCTGGATGCACCGCCAGCCTGTTGGCGGTGCATCCGCGGTCCCCGGCCCTGGCGGTCATAGACCGCCAGGGTCGGAATGACCCCCTAAGTCTTCACATCCCTGGTCGATGGCATCTTCAATGACGGTGCTAAAGGCCTGCATCACTACCTCAATGCTCATCAGAGCCTGTGCATTACCTTGGCTGCGCAACACATACCTAACAGCTTCCAAATCACAAGCCTCATCAACTGAATCCTTGATGTCAATGCAACAGGACATCGCACCATAACCTTGCTGCATCTCAGAACCAATGAATCGCACCAGCTATGTGGCGCATCTTTGACTCAGATCCAAGCAATGCTCTGCAACCAGGATTTAAGGTACTTTGTTCAGCGGGTCTAACTGGGTCCCTGTAGCCAGCCCATGCTCCATCACGGTCAGCTTGAACTTTTGACTTTGTCCTCGTCCGATATGACCAGATATCCCTAATTGATGCTTTTTCCATTTAGCTTATTTTTTTTTTTAATTCATATCTCAAGCTCTACTAATAAGATTTTTGTCATTTTGGATTGGTTTATTTATTACAACCCACTCTATTGTTTTAACCTGGTGTGGGACCCTTTTGTGCAGTGTTTTCATTGTTTTACTGTTTCAAGTGCTCTCTGCCAAGAACCCAGAGCATGAGCACAGGTTAATTTGGGGTTTGTGACAAGAATTGTGGTTGTTGCTTGATTAGGGCTCACACCCTAATCAAAGGCCCACACCCCAGTCAACCAACAACCCAATTTTAGGTTACTATTCTGAAAATAGCACTTTTTGGCATTTTTTCTGCCTAAACCAAATGTGTTTTCTACTAGTGCCCAGTGTCACATGACTGCGCATGGCTCTTCTGTGGTATTTTGTGTATTCTGTCCAGACATGGGGACAAAAGAGGACTAGGTGTAGAGGTAGAGGGTCTTCTTGACAGGATGCTGGGTAGGAGTTGTGCCCTGCCCTTAATACACTTCAAAGGACTCTGTCTGCAGCACACACATAGGAACGTGATTCCAGGTCTGCCCTTGCCTTTGTCACCCTAAACAGTTAGGTGCCAAACCCAGGAGAAGATAAAGCAACACCTTCAGGATCTCTCATCAGAATACTCATGGACCTTTGGAGGATTCAGAAGAAGGACTGCCCTGTTGTCTGAAGAATTAAGACTGGACCTGCTTGCCTTAAGCCCAGGCTCCCCAAAAATGACTCCAGGTGTTGGTTGGCTGGCCTCCTGTTTGAGTTACAGGGATCCAACAATCTTCAAGAGTCCTCCCTGCAACTGCTGAGCTAACCAGCATGGCATGGTCCTGCCTGGTCCTGCCTGAGTTCTATTGATGGTCTCTGCAGGAGTGACTCATGATGCTCAAGAGGTTCCCCCCAAGCCCTTGACAGGCATGCTGAACTCTAGATAACAGTATTGAGGTTTTGACCTTCATGCGACCACCAAGCAACCTCTTCATGCCAAGATACAACCACACATGTTGACCGACCACCAAGGAGACCATCTGCAACAACCGACAATGCAAAGCTCTAACAAGACCTTCACTTTGTGTCGACAGCAACAGCCTGTGTCGACTGCCAATCAATCAATCAGCTGTTATTTGGATAGCGCGGCTTGTCACCAGAGTGGGCATCTAGGCGCCAACACAAAACCGATTGACGACTGGCTCTTCATGCCAAAACAGAAACCGTCCATGATGCCCTACCTACTCTTCTCACCAGCAAAGACATCCAACCTGAACACCAACTGCTCATGTGGACCTGAGAAGGTAACACTTCTGCGGGATGAACATGAGCTTCATTGCAGTTGCCCTGAACTTGTAACTTTACCCTAGATAAGCAAAACCACAGAACTATGATTGGCACTTTGTCCTTTTTGGCCATACTTTCACCTAAAACTATATTCCATTATTCAATATTGGTTTGGGATTTGTCTTGTGTTTTGACATTATTTCTGTTTAAATGCTGCATAAGAACTTTACACATACCTCTAAGTTAAGCTTGGCTCCTTCTGTGCCATTATACCAGAGGGATAAGCACAGGTTTAATTGCCTATTTCCCTGACAAAGTTTACATTTACAATCCTCTCCAATTTGTTACAAAATATATATATATAAAACCCAGTGGCAGTCCCCAATGGGTAGTGATAGTTATAGTTAGGTTATCTGTTCCAAAAGAAAAGAGTTTAAAAACTGCTGATTGAAATCACACAAAATTTGTCAGGAAGCTAGATTTGTGTGCTTTTTATGATTCGGTGTAAATCCACTCAGTACTTTTTGAGAAATTAAGGCTAAACAATAATGAGACGGTTGGGTCTGCCAGAGGCTCAAGAGACTCTCACGGAGCAGGATATTTAAAAATATAGGCCCTCATTACGACCCTGGCAGTGAGTGATAAAGTGGCGATAATACCGCCCACAGGCTGGCGGTCAGCACTGCCAAATTATGACCATGGTGGTGATAACTCCCATAGACAGCCAATGTACCACACCAACCACCACGAAGGAAACAACACTCACCACGGCAGTAGCCAGCAACAGCCACGCAGAAGACAATGTACCGCAGACGATATTAAGACAAACAAATTTGCCACCTTTTCCGGAATGGTACCAACACCATCAAAAACCTGGCGGAAACAGAGCTCAGAAAAGACAGGGCTCACCATCGAAGAAGGGAAGAACAACGCCACCATGGAACCCGAACTGCAAGTCTTTCCAATGATCTTCTACGTTATGCTCCACCTGGAACACCAACGACGACGAAGACGATGACGGTGAGTACGGCGGCCAGGCACATAATGGAGTGAGGGAGGAAAACGACAGTGACACACACATGCACAACACACACCCAACACACACACACACCATACACACAACCAGCTGCAGACGTAAACCAATGGCACACGACACACAGCAGAATAACACAAGGACCAGAGTACGGATTACAGAAAATGTATTAGCATAGCAAAACCCATCACACTAACCAAATATACATAAATTCTCAGAAAGGGCTAATGCTCAATCCAAAGTCATAAGAGCACACAAGGCCAGAGGGCACAGTCCAAGGCCCAACTTGTATCCTGACATCATCCGGAGAGAACACTGCAGGGGCATCATTTTGCAAGTGGGCAGGCACCTCAGGGGCATCGGGGGGCACCTCAGCGGACTGGTTCTGGAGGGGGCTCCATGCCCATTTTTTCCGTGCTGGAGAGTCAGAGTTCACAGTCTCTGAGCTGGGGAACATGCCCACTGGTTCCCATTTGTCTTTACTGGGGAGTGCCAGGTCATAGTCTCTGAGCTGAGGAGAATATCCACTGGTTCTGGAGAGGACCTCTTGTGCAGCAGTCCCTGGAGGGTGGCCTACATGTTCTCTACTGGTGTTGATAGCTACACTGCCTCAGCTGGTGGTGAGGGCTGCTCTGTGGCAACAGGTGATGGTGCCTCCTAGACTACCTCTGCTGGCAGTGATAGCTGCACTGCCTCAGCTGGTGGTGAGGGCTGCTCTCTGGCAACAGGTGATGGTGCCTCCTGGCCTGCCTCTGCTGGTAGTGAGGGCTCCGTGACCACAGGTGGTGGCGGTGGTGGTGGTGGTTTCCCCCTCCCAGCCTCTGATGGAGTTGAGGGCTTCATTCCCTCCATGGCAGGAGGTGCGGGCACCTTCCCCTTCCTGGCTGTAGGTGTTGTGGGCTCCTTCACCTTCCTGGCTGTAGGGGTTGTGGGCTCCTTCCCCTTCCTGGCTGTAGGTGTTGTGGGATCCTTCCCCTTCCTGGCTGTAGGTGTTGTGGGCTCCTTCCCCTCACTGGCTGTTGGAGTGGAATCCCTCAAAGTCCTGCCTCCACAACTAGGAGGTGCCTCCACTGTCCCCATGGATTGTTTGGCTGAGGTGCTGGGCTGGGTAGTTGGCACCCTGGTACTATGGGCAGGACGGGGGAAGGGGTAGGAAAGAGGTGAAGTTGGGCAAGGAAAAGCTTCTTAGGGATGGGGGAGGGATGGGAGTGGAGGTTGAGGGAGTGGTTATTGGAGGTGTACGTCTGCTGGACTTGGGTGCAGGTGCATGGGTAGTGTGCGTGTGTGATGTGGATGGCTGGAGGGTGTCTGTGTGCTTGCGTTTGTGTCCTTTAGGAGGGGGGACAGACACAGTGGGCGAAGACACAGGGGACAAGTGGATGGACGTTGTGGAGGTGTCTGCTAGTGAGGTGTGTGTGCTGCTTGGTGTGGTGATGCTGGTGGTGGATGTTGATGTAGTGCCTGCAGGTGTGAGTTTGGATGTGACTGGGAGGGAGGTGGAGAAGGAGGAGGAGGGGGAAACAGTGGAGGCAGTGGATGTTGTTGTGTATGCAACTGTATGGTGTTTGCATGAGTGCTTGTGGGATGAAGTGTGGTGCTTGTGTTTGCCTGTGCCACTCTTGGGTGTTATCTTGTGTGCATGCTCATCTGTATGTGTGCTTGGGATGGGTTGGGAATGAGGAGAATGGGACTGGGAAGTGGTAATTGGAGGGGGGACGGTAGAAACAGGGACATTGGCTGCCATCAGAGAGGTGGCCAGAGTCTGAATCGATCTCTGTTGGACCCCCAATCCACTGTGAATGCACTCCAGGAATGCATTGCTTTGCTGCCTCTGGGATTCCAGCCCCTGGATGGCATTCACAATGGTTGATTGCTTTACAGAGCTGGATCTCAGGAGGTCAATAGCCTCCTCACTTAGGGCAGCAGGGCTCACTGTGGCAAGGGTTGAGGTACCTAAGGCGAAGCAGATGCCCACCCTCCTGGGGGAGCAGGCATGGGCAACTCGCTGAGGGGCTACTGGGAGTGCGGTCCTGTAGCTGGGGTGGTCACAGAGGTGTCAGCCACCACCAAGGAACTTCCAGCGGAGAAGGTATCTGAGTCTGTGTTGTCTCCTCCAGTCTCCGCCGTGGTGCTTCCCTCACCCTCCATCCCACTGGTTCCCTCGGCGTCGGTGGACTCTGCCTCCTGGGTCCTGTGGGATGCAGATCCCTCTGTCACCAGTGCCCCTGCTCCTCCGCCAGATTATGCTAATGCACACAAGGACAGGATGACAAAACAAGAAAGGGGGGAGACGAAGGATATACTGGGTCAATGACTGCACCAACACCACTATTGGCAGGCACATCACTATCACACACAGTCTTAAGCACTATGCATTGCACTACCAGTGATATGGCTAGTCACTAAGGCAAGATGAGGACCACACACCCACCAACTGCAGCACTCCTGGGACCCACAATGCCCTGGCTGAAATGTACTGCTAACAAGCTAGTTTACCTGTATTTGCCATACACCAATTACCCTTCAGTTGAACCACACTGCAATGTTTGGCCCGGCCTTAGGGGCACTCACTAACACACATCAACCACCCGGATACCACCCCACCAGCCAAAATATATATTTATACCCACTGTACTCACCCCGATGAGGCTGCTGTGATTCCCTCAAGAGCCAATCCAGCTCAGGGTAAGCCACCACCAGTATGCGGGCCATCAGGGGGGTCAGGGTCCAATGGGCACCCCTTCCTCATTGGGAGGCCATACCCAGCTGGGCCTCTGCGGTTTTCAGTGCCCAGCATTTCAGGTGCTCCCACGTCCTTGGCGATGGCACACCATATTCCATTCTTTTGATGGGCGCTGACCTGCAGAGGCAATACAGACAGGAGGACACCATTAGGCAAACAGTCCAGCCTGTCACACAAATGGCCCAACATACCCATTTCCATCATCCGGCACACACATAGCCCAGCGCACAACATGTACACCACCACTAGACATTCCCCCCACCCTGAGCCCCCCTTACACAATGCTTTCACACACACCACCATGCATCCTTACCACATGCATTGTGCACAAAACGTACTCACCTGTTGGTCTGGAGGCCCATACAGCTGTCCGTTCTGGGGTAGGACCCCATCCACCAGTCACTCCAACTCCTCCGAAGTGAAGGCTAGGGCCCTTTCCCAGGTGATACGGGCCATGGTAGGTTCCAGACACAGGTCGCAGCAGCACACACAGTGTAGGTGTTCTCCTGTTGAAGGTCAGTAAACAAGTGAGGAATCAGATTGAAGACTGCGGTCACATCTGTGGTGGTGTACACCGTCTGGCGAAGATACCCATTGGCAACTGTACTCCATAGAGCCCCATATTATCCAATGAGGAGTTGCACAGTGGTGCAAGACCCCCCTCCGTCACGACTCCCAACTTCGGCGGAATTACCTCACTTGGGGGGGGAACAGGCCTATTGCCAATTACTGAGTCACAGATTAGACTGGCACATACTTCACCATCTACATTGTCCCAATACATAAGTGCACCATGTGGACAGCAGTTGTGGTTTTATTGTTCCAAATGTGACAC
The DNA here is from genome assembly GCF_031143425.1 of Pleurodeles waltl. Lineage (NCBI taxonomy): Eukaryota > Metazoa > Chordata > Amphibia > Caudata > Salamandridae > Pleurodeles > Pleurodeles waltl. The sequence continues at coordinate 813,002,120 of NC_090437.1, read as the reverse complement.
CCTACTCACACTTGTGTCCCTTAGATACCTACCGCTGCAGATGAATCGGAGGTGGAGACACCCCCGTGTACAGACCTCTGGTGGACTTGGCTACACTGGAGGAGAGGCATATAATACTCACCTATTGACTGGACAGGGCCACTATCACAGACCTGTGTGCCCAGTTGGAGCCTGACCTGATATCAGCTATCTGTCATCCCACTTGGATTCCCCTCTCTTGTGCAAGTGCTATCAGTGCTCCATTTCATGGCAACTGGTTATTTCCGGCAACAGGAATGTCAATGTTTTCAATCGTGCTGGCAAGAGTATTGTCTGCCCTGGTTAAACACATGTGCAGCTACATAGCTTTCCCCCAGGTGGAAGATTTGGCCACTGTGAAGGCCGGATTCTAATCAGTGGGACATATCCCCATATTATTGGTGTGATTGACAGGACACATATTGCGTTTGCCCCCCCCGCCATCATGAACTGGTGTTCAGGAATCGTTAGAGTTTCCACTCACTGAATGTGCAGATGGTGTGCCTAGTGGACCAGTACATCTCCCATGTCAATGCTAAGTATCCTGGGTCAGTGCATGATGCCTTTGTTCTTAGGAATAATATCATCCTAAATGTGATGGGCCAACTACAGAGGCACAGGGTGTGGCTAATAGGTGAGCCTTGGTCACCACCCACTGTATGTTAGAGTATGCCTCTGGTGTCAACCCCGTAGGATTGTGCGTGGCTAAATGTTGTCCCTCAATACTTTCAGGTGACTCTGGCTACCCAAACCTATCATGGCTGCTGACCCCTGTGAGGAATGCCAGAACAAGGGCTGAAGAACATTATAATGAGGCACATAGACGAACCAGACGGATCATCGAGAGGACCTTCGGCCTCTTGAAGGCCAGGTTCAGGTGCCTTCATCTGACAGGTGGATCCCTGTGCTACTCTCCCGAGAAGGTCTGCCAGATAGTAGTGACATGCTGCATGTTGCACAACCTGGCCCTCAGTGGCCATGTATCTTTTCTGCATGAAGAAGAGACTGGAGATGCCCCTGTGGCAGCAGTAGACCCTGCTGACAGTGAGGATGAAGAGACAGAGGATGAGGACAACAGAACATCAGTTATCCATCAGTACTTCCAACGACACACAGGTGAGACAGTGCAGATTAACATTTCTATGACTATTGGTGTATACTGTGTGGCTGTGGCATGATGGCATTTATTTCCTTTTACCTCTACTTACTGTCACATATGGTTTGTCATTTTGCAGATGCTGTTGATATAACAACTGATTATTGATGTGCTGACTACAGCCAGCTACAGGTCATTATTTCCATACTCTCACAATGTACAGTACATTTGCAATGGATGAAACTGTTTCCATGAATACACATTTTCAACACATGACATACAAGTAGTCGGGATGTGTCAAAGGGTGTTTATTGTAGTGCTAAGAAATTGAGGGGAAGTGCAATGGAATGGGGTGATGGTGGAGGAAAGTCCAGGGTATTGTTCCACTCTCTCAGTAGCACAGGTCCAGTGTCGAAGGGGCTATAGGAAGTAGAGCACCAGCAGTTTAAAGTGGAAAAGGTGACCGTGTGGGACAAAAGGGTGACAATCAGGAGAGTCTAATTTCCTGGAGGTGGTCTTGGCAAGTGTCTCTGGCTCCTGTCTGGGTCACAGGGAACATTTGCGTGGTGGTTCACCTTCTGCAGAGGGAAGGATGCTGGTGGCCTGTGGGTCCTGTGGCAGGGGCCCCCTGCCCTTAGCGGCAGTGGAAGTGGAGGGCTGGCCGATGGACTGGCTAGTGGTTGGGGCCCGCTGGTGTGCTGATGCCTCCCTCATGATGTGAGCCATGTCTACCAGCACCCCTGCTATGGAGATCTGAGTGGTGTTGATGGCCTGCAAGTCCTCCATGATCTCCTGATACTGCCCCTCCTGCAGCTTCCTGTTCTCCCGCACGTTGTCTAGGATCTGGCCCATCGTGTCCTGGGAATGTTGGTATGCTCCCAGGACCTTGTAGAGTGCCTACTGGAGAGTCGGTTCCCTGCTCTTGTCCTCCCCCTGGCACACAGCAGTCCTCCCAGTGTCCCTGTTGGCCTGTGCTTCTGTCCCCTGAACAGTGTGCCCCCTGCCACTGACCCCAGGTCCATGATTGTCTTGGGGGTGAGGTGTGGCCTGGGTCCCTCTACAGGTGGGCACACTGCTGATTGACGTATCCTGGGGACAGATGTGTGGGTACGCTGGGTGGGTGCTGTCGTGTTGGATCATGATTGGGGAAGTCTGTGGTGGTCTGTGAGTGGGCTTGGGTGACCGGCTATCCAGCGGTCCCTGATGGGCCAGGTAGGTCATCCAGATCCAGAAGTCCAGAGTTACTGTCATCACTGGGGGCATCTTCTGTTGGTGGACTGGATAGTCGTGACACCTCCTCTCCACTGACATTGGCTGGGGTACCTGTGGGGATGTAAGTGATGTATTATGCTTCATTTGTATGACATATTGTACATCCCTGGCTTCCCCTTTATGGTTGCTGTTGCCCTGCCACCTTTTGTTTGTGTTTGGTGATGTATTGTGGGATTGTTAGTTTCCATATGCTGTGCATGCTTTGGTGATGGGTGTCCATGCAGGGCTGGGAGGGGTGTCTATGCATTGATATAGCATGCAGGGGTGGCATTGGGGTTAGTCATATTTGTAGGTGCAGTGCGTGGAATGGAGTGGAGTGATGGGAGTGAGGGTGAGGGTGTGAGATGGCATGCAGGTATGGGGAGGGTGATAGGTAGTAAATGTAGACTTACTAGTGTCCAGTCCTTCGGCTAGTCCAGCGAGTCCCTCAGGATGCAGTAATGCCAGTACTTGTTCTTCCCATGCTGTGAGATGTGGGGAGGAGGTGTGGGTCCACTGCCAGTCCTCTGTATGGTGAGCTATTGCCTTGCTGCTATCGAACATACCTTCCAAGTAGGTTGTTCCACCTCTTCCTGATGTTGTCCCTTGTTCTTGGGTACTGTCCCAAAGCGTTCACCCTGTCTACGATTCTCTGTCATAGCTCCATCTTCCGGGCAATGGAAATCTGCTGTACCTGTGCTCCAAACAGATGTGGCTCTACCCTGACACTTTGCTGGGACACCTTGGTGGTGCTATGGGTGTTGTATGTTGTGTGTTGGTGAGAGTGTGTTGAGTAATGTGGTGGGGTGTGTGATGTGGGGTGCGTGAGGGATGTATGAGTTTAAGTGGTGTGTGTGTAGTTGTCTCTGTGATGTTGGTAGCTAACTCTTGCATTCCTTTGGTGTTGGCAAAGGGTTGTGGGTAATGTGGGTGTCTGTTTTATAGTGGTGTGGGTGTGTGGGTGTGGTGTGTGTATGAATGTCAGGTGTGTGTTTTTAGTATTGGCCAATGTAGTGTTGTTTTGTTTGTGGGTGTCCATTCTGAGCGCAGTGGTATGTACTGCCAATGGTTTACTGCCATTGAATGTCCACCGTGGCAATTCATGGGTCATAATGTGGTGGGCATTGTTTTGTTGGCGTAACGGTATGGGTGTTGGTACTGCCACTTTAGCACTCACCTTTGGGCTGGCGGATTTGTGTGTGTGGCAGTATTCTGTCGGATTGATGTGTGTGTGTTATAATATGGAAAGCGGATATCCGCCACCACGGCAGTATGTTGGCGGCCGTCAGCGTGGCGGTAAGGGGCATTTACCACCAATGTCAGAATGAGAGCCATAGTGTTCTGATTGGCCCACAAACTTTATTTTCCTTTGGCCATCTCACTCCCATGGGAGTCATGTTTTGATTGGATGTGGTCAACCTAGGGCCTTGGGGCCAAAAACTGAAAAAATGGCTAAAATCACAGCAATCCTGTAGGATTCCCTGGGATCACAAAAAAACAAAAACAAAATGGCAGGAGGACTACAGTCAATAAATATGGGACCCAGGGATCCCACCCTTGTGCCCATGTATGATAAGAGGGTGTATGGCCCTCTTCCCCAAGTCATTAAAGGTCCTGAGTGGCCCACTTTCAGGGCTGAAATCATGAAAAAAGGGCAGTGGGGCTGCCCATCTAGGGAGCCATTCCCAGGGGCCATCATTTACATATAGGGGTTGGCGGCCCCTTCCTGTGCCCCCAGAGGCTGATTTGAATGATAAAAGGGAGAGAGCCATGCAGCCCCTCTCTCTGAGCCTCTAAAGGTCCAGGGGAGCCCATCCCTGGGCTGAAATTACTGCCCCCCTCCGTGAACCATTAATAGCCCAAGGGATTCTATCCCCTGGGGCCAGCTTATATGCTATCTCCTGGGTTACCCACCCCTGGTACATAGTAGTTTCCATGCCTTCACGAGCATGGACGAAGAAACCTGTGTTTGCCCCTGCTTAACAGGAGCATTTTTCCATTTTTGTCCAAGCTGGAGCAGACACAAAGGGGGTGATTCTAACCCTGACGGGCGGCGGAGGCCGCCCGCCAGAGTTCCCCCCTCCAGAACACCGCTCCGCGGTCATAAGACCGCTGTGGTGATTCTGGGTTTTCCACTGGGCTGGCGGGTGACCGCCAAAAGGCCGCCCGCCAGCCCAGTGGAAAACACCCTTCCCACGAGGACGCCGGCTCCGAATGGAGCCGGCGGAGTGGGAAGGTGCGACGGGTGCAGTTGCACCCGTCGCGAATTTCAGTGTCTGCTGAGCAGACACTGAAATTCTTTGTGGGGCCCCCAGGGGCCCCACGACACCCCATACCGCCATCCTGTTCCTGGCGGGAGAACCGCCAGGAACAGGATGGCGGTATGGGGTGTCAGAATCCCCATGGCGGCGCAGCGAGCTGCGCCGCCATGGAGGATTCATTTGGGCAGCGGAAAACCGGCGGGAGACCGCCTGTTTTCCACTTCTGACCTCAGAATGCTCTGCGGGGCACCGCCAGCCTGTTGGCGGTGCTCCCGCCAACCCTGGCCACGGTGGTCCATGACCGCCGGGGTCAGAATGACCCCCAAAGTCTGCTCCTAGCAGGCAGGAACTTTGAATATTCTTTCGCAAGCTGGAAGAAGTCTTTTGATCTGTTTCTCTGCCCGCAATAATGCAAGCAAATATGCTAAATATTGCTCCCGTCCAGAGGAAGCAGCATAAATAACTCCTTCCTCTGGGCAGTAGCAATGCTGGCCTCCACTGTATGTGGGAAAACAGCGAGGGTCTCAGGGTTCTTGAGACTCCCCCAGAAACCTTCAACAAGGGTATGGTGGGCGTCCTGGTTGGACAACAGGGCACCTATCATTAATAGTGCGTGACCCAGGGGATGGGCTCCCCAGGGTCAGAAAAATCTTGGGGAGAGTGGCTGCATACTCCCCTCCCAATTAATTTTCATAGTGGCCCTTGAGGATTGGGTCCCCAGGACCTAACAAGGCTCAGGGGCACGTGGCCTCCATCCCCTTTAATTGTAGTAGTGGCTTTAGGAGATAGAGTCCTCATGGCCTAGGAAGGTTCGGGAAGAGGGGCCAAAAGGCTCCCTCCTCTTTAATGTAAAAAAAACAGCCCTGGGGCCTGGTGTCCCCAGGGCTAAGAAGGCTCAAAGGGGGGGGGGGGGGGGGATGGCCCTCTTCCCTTTTATTGTAGTGGTGGCCTTGTGGTATTGAGTCAACAGAGCGTAACAAGGCATGAAGAAGAGGGTTGTGCAGTCCCCTCCTCATTTATTTCAATCAGTGGCCTTGGGGGATGGGGTCACCAGGGCCTAAGAAGGCACGGGAGGGGGCCACACCACTACCCTCCCCTTTAATAGAAAAAGAGACCCTAGGGTCCTTAGGGCCTAATGAGGCTTGAGGAGGAGGGCCATGTGCCACCCTCCACTTTAATTAGAACAAAAATAGCCCTGGGGCCCCTTTGGCCTAATAAGGCTCAGGTAGGGAGACCACGTTTTGACACGTTATAGATATATATATATATATGTGGTGAAATTGCGTGAGTTTCATAATAAATCCTAAAATAAATTTAGCACAACCAATAAAAATCATTGGGTAAGCCATTATATTTGAGAATGTGCTCCTTTGTTATGATCCTCAAGTTGCACTCTACTACATTTTTATGGAAAGCTCATGTTAATGTGATAGAGCATGGAATGCAAACCCCACATTGTCGAACGTCAAATGTGAAAATGCCAATTGAAGGAAAAATGAGGGCGATCGCTCAAATGAATAAAATGTATATATAGTAGACATGTCTGGAGTTACAAAAAAAGTTATTTTTCAGCCATAGAATCAAAACGATTCCAGGGCATTACGTTATTTTAAAAAACATATTTGCCACAACAATATGTAAGTGACCTGCCAATAAAGGGAATGATAGGTTTATGGCACAGGCAAGTCCTGCAGGTGTATGGGTCTGCTATCTAGAGACACCTAGTTGCACACACACACACACACTCACTGACTCATGAATTGGCTAATAAAAATGTCAGGTAAGAGAATTTCAAATATGCCTGCCAGCAAACTTTATCATTCCTCGAAGGTATGCCAATGGGAATTTTGATTTGTTTGGAGCACTTTACAGATAAAAATACGTTTTTGACATGATGTGTCCAAGAAGAGGAAGACATCTCCCCATTGTTGCTTTGTAGTTGTCCAGAAAGCCTTTCTTCAAGGTTTTACTTATGCTCAGTGATCAATGCGGCCTGCTGCATGTAATTGATCAGCTGTGACAAATTGCTCCCGCTGGGTATTCAGGAGGTTTTTACAATACACCTCAAATTCTGAAATAGAAACAATTTATTTGCCAGTAGACAAAAAAAGTGGCTATGAGTCACTGTCTCAGAAAGCTGTAGCAAGCTGAAAAGGAGGCAGCAAGCTGGGTGCAAGTACATGGCGAGGGGTGGCTGGTTTGCAGGGATCTGCGGTATCTTTCTCTGCACACCACCGGCATCTTTTCAGGGAATAATGACCTCATTGTTCCTAGACACCAAAATAACCTTAATTTTAAAAGGATTCTTGTTTTCAGGTAGCACCAATTATTAGGATGGCATAAGTAAATATTGCATATCTCTTTCACCTGCTTTTCTCTTTTACTGTATAACATTATCTGTTAAACTTTCAGTACTAAAGTATTTCCCAGCTTCCATACATAGTGATGTATTACAATGATTGTTAAATGTAACAGGGCTTGGAGACAGGTGCACTCAAAGCATGGACACTTTACATTATCATGCAAAAGATTTAATGAGAATCAGAGTTTTTAAGTATATTTATGGATATTTCACTTTAAACTAAAATAGAAAACAAATATTTTTGAGCACCACCTCACCCACCGCAATTTACCTTTTTTCCCTGTTAGGGACTGTACGAAGCTTGACATGCTACATGCCGCACCATAATCGCGTTCACTAAGATTTTGCCAGATGTTGTGCAGGTCTATTTCAGGGTGTCAGAGTTAAAGTATGCAAATCGAAAAAAGGCCATCAATACCCAGTGGAAATACCACAGAATAATATGATATTTTGATCACCACAAGAACACTGAACATATTTATGCTAAGCATGGCATGAATGTATAACTTTGCTCAAAAAGAGTGCTTTTTTAAGTTTGGTTTAAGTCTGTTCGGTAGTGGTTTTTTATGAAATTAGGATTAAAAATGTACTAGGTAAATTTGTAAGGGTCAGCAATTTTTCAAATATTGTCAGTTAAATTTGCAATTTTGGCAATTATCTCATTCTGGCCATCACGTTTGAGTTTTTCAAGACTTGTGATGGGCTACTCAGGGCTATCAAAACATTTTTCCAGCAACTTGAAAATCAAGAGCTTGGAAAATTCAGAATTGTATAACTGTGAAACAAAACTTAACAGGAAAGGAGTATTATTATAAATACTGCCAAATCCAGAGAAGTTCTAGGAGACACTTAGAGTTGTAAAACATTAAACAAAAAAGGGGAAAAACACAATTGCCAAAGTAAATTGCCAACTTTGCCATTATTAATGACGGTGGGCCCAAAACTTCGTATTTCGGAATAAGTACGATTGTCCTAAAAACGTAGCACATTTTGAAACCTGAACGAGATGTCAAATGAAACAATTAGTAAGGGTTACAGGCCCTTGCGGAACGCAAAGGAAGGTGGCTGTAGAGCCTCCAGCAAACTCCGATGAACATTGCAAATACATGCACTTTTCTGATGCAAGGTATTATGACATAAAAAAGAAATTCACTGAAGATTAGTTGTGTTTTGTGATCAACACACAACTGACACTACAATTAATGTTTGGGGTTTTTCTTGTTGTACTGCCCCCTTGTGCAAATTGCTACTTCTTCCTCTTCTCGAGGTGTATAAGCATTCTGGATGCTCGTTGCCAACTCTGTCTGCCATGGCTCAGATGTAAAATATAGCTAAGACTCTCATTAGCAAACATCAGTCTCCTGCTCTTCCTAATATGGTGGATGTGACTTTTTGATGTGGTGGAAAGATAAGCAAATGTTTAACCAATGACTACCTCATATTTGTTTGAACTAGCCAGAAAGGCTGCAAACTATAGTATGAATCGTCAGACTTTAGAGTCTTAACATCATAACTGCCTGCCAAGTTTCATGCAGATTCCTCAAAGAAAGCCGAAGTTATTAGCGAATTATAATATTTGCACCTTGCCATCTCCAATGCATCAGCACAAAAAAAAACACACAAACAAAAAACTAAACATTTGAATTGTCTAAAGAATTCCAAAGCTAAACATTTAGATGCCAGCAGAAGTTCATGCATGTTTGTTTAGAGGACCCATAGTTATGAGTAAGTTGATACTTTTTTGACAATCTCTTTTACCCACTGTGTCAGATGTGCAAGAACTCAACCATCAAGAGTAAATTAAGGGGCATATTTAAAAGCCCCTAGCACCACTGGAGCTTCACTTCAAGTGACGCTCTAGTGGCGCTAACCTCTGCTCCATATTTACAAGGAGGTGTTATGCCACTTTTTGTGGTGTTACGCCTCCTTGTAAATGTGGGCATCTCTGACGCAGTTTTCTGCGTCAGAGGGGCATGCAATGGGCGTTGCTGTGGGTGTTCCACTGCAACACCCATTGCTTTTGACACTGCCCCAGATTTAAAAGAAATCGCAAATCTGTGGCAGCTCCAGAAACTAACGCCACCCCAGGGGTGGCGTTTTCATGACAAAACGGGGAGGCATGCTTTTATTCCTCCTAATTTTTCACTTTTTCTATGTGAGCTGCATTCTGCAGCACACATAGAAGAAGCAAAATACCATGGATGATTGTTTATGTTCAGGAAGGTGTCCCTTCACATAAACAATCATTCCAAAATGACACTTTGGTACTTCTATATGTGCTTCATTTTGCAGGCTTAACTTCAGAGTTTTAGGTGTAAAGCATTTGTACCAACACACACAGTAACTTAATGAAAACACTACAAAATGACACAACACAGGTTTAGAAAATAGGTAATATTTATCTAACAAAACAAGACCAAAATGACAAAAAAACAACATACACAAGTCAAGTTAATAATTTTAAAAGCAAAAGAGTCTTAAAAACTTGATAAAACAGTAAAAACACTGTTAGTGTTGAAAAGTACCTGGGTAGCGTCAAAATAACATGCACGGTCAAGTGTGCGTCAAAAAAGGTAAGCAGAGCGTCAATTTCTCACCCGCAAGCGAGACCGTGCGTTATTTCTCCTTCTCCAGTCGAGTCGGCGCGCGTCATTTTTCCTCTCTGCAAGAGAGCGATGTGTTGATCCAAGCAAGCACTCGGGTCCGGGCAGGCGTTGCGTCGTTTTTCCGCACCCAGAAAGGTTTGCGTCGAAAATCCTGCTGCACAGTATCAGCAAAACCATGCAATGTGGGTTGGGACATTATCAGCCTCTGTCAGCGAGTGTTGCACGTCTTTCTTCCAGATACGTGCATTTATTTTCCAGCCGTGATGCCGATGGAGTGTGGATTTCTGCCGCAAAGCTGGCGGCTCGTTGTTTTTCAGCCGTGTCTCCGAAGGTGCGTCAATATTTTCCTGTGCGTGGATTTTGAGTTTTGGTTTGGCAGCTTCACCTGTCAAGGCCCCAGGAACTGGATGGGGCACCACTTGGCAGGGCAGGAGTCTCAGCAGGGAGTCCAGGTGCTGGCAGAAGAAGTCTTTGATGGCCCTTAGACTTCAACAACAGGAGGCCAGCTCAGGACAAGCCCTTGGAGATTTCTTCACAAGCAGGAATGCACAACAAAGTCCAGTCTTTGTCCCCTTTCACCAGGAAGAAGCAGCAACTGCAGGATAGCTCCACAAAGCACAGTAACAGGCAGGTCAGCACTTCTCCTCAGATCTTCATCTCTTCTCCAGGCAAAGGTTCCTCTTGTTTCCAGAAGGGTTTCTGAAGTCTGTGGTTTTGAGCGCCCTTCTTACACCCAATTTCTTCTTTGAAGTAGGCCTACTTCAAGGTAAAGTCTCTTTTGAATGTGAAATCCTGCCTTGCCCAGGCTGGGCCCCAGACACTCACCAGGGGGTTAGAGACTGCATTGTGTGAGGGCAGGCACAGCCCTTTCAGGTGTGAGTGACCACTCCTCCCCTCCCTCCTAGCACAGATGGCTCATCAGGATATGCAGGCTACACCCCAGATCCCTTTGTGTCACTGTCTAGTGTGAGGTGCAACCAGCCCAACTGTCAAATTGACCCAGACAGGGAATCCACAAACAGGCAGAGTCACAGAAATGGTATAAGCCAGAAAATAGCCACTTTCTAAAAGTGGCATTTTCAAACACACAGGGCCTCATTATGACCCTGGCGGTAGAGAACCGCCAGGGCCAACGGGAGCGGGAGCACCGCCGACAGGCCGGCGGTGCTCCCTTGGGCATTCTGACCGCGGTGCTTTGGCCGCGGTCAGAACGGGAAAACCGGCGGTCCACTGCCGTAAGAATCCTCCAAGGCGGCGCAGCTCGCTGCGCCGCCGAGGGGATTCTGACAATCCCTACCGCCATCCTGTTCCTGGCGGCTCGCCAGGGATTGTCGTGGGGCCCCTGGGGGCCCCTGCAGTGCCTCCGCCGCCCGCCAGGGTCATAATGAGGCCCACAATCTTAAAATCAACTTTACTAAAAGATGTATTTTTAAATTGTGAGCTCAGAGACCGCAAACTCCACATGTCTATCTGCCCCCAAAGGGAATCTCTCCTTTAATCATTGTTAAAGGTAGCCCCCATGTTAACCTGTGAGAGAGATAGGCCTTGCAACAGTGAAAACTGAATTTGGCAGTATTTCACTGTCGGGACATATAAAGCACATTAGTAGTTCTACCTTAAGCATACACTGCACCTTGCCCATGGACCTAGGGCCTACCTTAAGGGTGTCTTACATGTAGGAAAAGGGAAGGTTTAGGCCTGGCAAGTGGGTACACTTGCCAAGTTGAGTTGGCAGTTTAAAACTGCACACACAGACACTGCAGTTGGAGGTCTGAGCCATGTTTGCCCGGCTAAAAATGTGGGTGGCACAACCAATGCTGCAGGTCCACACGTAGAATTTGATTTACAGGCCCTGGGCACCTCTAGTGCACTGTACTAGGGACTTAACAGTAAATCAAATATGCCAATCATGGAAATCCAATCAACAATACAATTTACAAAGAGAGCATATGCACTTTAGCACTGATTAACAGTGGTAAAGTGCTCAGAGTACTAAAGCCAACAAAAAAAGGTCAGAAAAAATAGGAGGCAGGAGGCAAAAAGATTGGGGATGACCCTGCATAAGGAAAAAAGTCTGACAAAATCTAGCTTCTCTCTGTCTCACTGTCTGGGAGCAATAAACAAAGACCAACTGCCAACTACACTGGTCTTTTGACCCAGGATACAGGCAGCAGATATCAAATGTTTGGGAAAAGAACATGCTAACTTTCGAAAAGTGACATTTTCAGAACTATGACTTAAAATCAGAGATTGCCATTTAAGAGGACTTTTAATTACAATTCTTTACACACCAACCTCTGACTGTCTACATGCTCCTAATTGAAAGTTATCATTTATTAAATGGAATAACATAACCTACTGTTATCTCTGGGAGAAGTAGGCCTTGCAGTACTAAAAAAAGGAATGTAAGTGTTTTTCACTACCAGGACATGTAAAAGTTAAAAGTAGATGTCAAACCTTCTAAATACATTGCACCCTGCCCTCTGGACTGTTTAGGCCTTGTCTAGGGGTGAAGTATATGCATTAAAAAGTAAGTTTTAGGCTTGGCAAAAGGGTGTAGTTTGCCAGGTTGAAATGGCCATTTGAAAATGCACCCACAGGCTGCAATCGCGGACCTGAGACATGTTCAAAGGGACTACTTAGGTGGGTAGCTCAATCAGGGCTGCAAGCTCTCTAGTAGTATTTAACTTACAGGCCCTTGGCGCATGTAGTACCACTTTACTAATGACATACAAGCAAATTAAATGTGCCAACTGGGTGTACATCATTTCTACCATGTTGAACAAGAGAGCACTAGTTCTTTAACACTGTTAGCAGTGGCAAAGTGCACAGAGTCCTAAACAAAGTCAGCAAAATAATTAGGATGGTTGAAAGCAAAAACTTTGGTGGTGACCCTGCAGAGAGGGCTACATCCATCACATCCCCTCCACAGCCAAAAGTCAGGGAAAACTTATCAATAATCTGACGAACTTCCCTACTTATTTAGGAGAACATGGAGAGTGACCTTCTACTGCAGAGGCCCTGGTCAGTCATATGTTGCTGTGAGTTCATTTGGATCCTTCTAGCTACAATATATTGAGCCACTGAACTGGCTCATGGGAACTCCTTCTCCCCACCTGTTACCTTATCTGTGCAACACCTAATCTTACCTTGCTCACAGATGCATCCCTGTAGGGAGACAGTACAATTATGGGCAGCAGACTGATGTGATCATTCTGGCCCTTGGATCAGATATCTGTCCCAAACCAAAAGAGTCAAACGCCAGACTTCAAGCCATCCAGCGTTCTTTGACCACTGTGGTTGTTCAGAGTGGATGGGGGAAGTCCCTGGTGTTTTGCATCCTCTTTTCACTCTCTTCCCCATCAGTTATAATCTCAAATTGCTGCTAACCCATTCGCAAAAAGGGAAGGGGTCCCTGTGGGACCCCTTCCCCTTTGTGAATGCATGCGAAAACATTTTGTCAGAGCAGGCAGTGGTCCCACGGACCACTGCCTGCTCCGAAAAAATTAAAAGAAAGCTTTTCAGTTTTGTTTTCGAAATGCATTCCGGGCTGCATTAAACAAAAGTACTGCTTTATTTAAAAGCAGTCACAGACATGGTGGTCTGCCCACACCAGCAGGCCACCATCCCTGTGAGTGCCACCATTCCCAATGGGGTCGCAAATTGCAACCTACCTCTTGAGTATTCATGAGGTAGGTCATTTGCGACCCCACTGTGAATCACAGACAGTGTCATTGACACTGTTGTACATCCAGATTTGCAAGTCTCAAATTGCGAGTCGCTAAGACTCGCAGTTTGTGAGTCACAAAACTGAATCTTCAAACATGTGGCCCTTAGTTTTTTGCTGACCTTAGGACTATGCACACTTTACCACTGCTAACCAATACTAAAGTACTTGTACTCTCTCCTTAGAACATGGTAGAATTAGCTTATACCTAACTGACATATTTCATTTTCGGATCGGTTCCAGGTAAGGTGGCATTTCATGTGCCCATGTTCTGTAATGGGCCTGCAGCACTTATGCTACCCATTTAAGTAGCTCTTTAAACATGTCTCAGGCCTGCAACTGCAGAGCCTGTGTGTGCAGTTTCAAATTGCCATGTCGACCTGGCAAAACAAATTTGTTGGCAGGCCCAGACCTTCATTTTAAAACAAATTGGCTACCAAAAGGCCAAGCCCTAGACAGCTCAAAGGGCAGTGTGCAATGAATTTAAAAAGCTGTACATGTACTTTAAGTATCCTCTCCAATAGGATAACATTGCAATTACTTTCTTACATTTTGTAAGTGTAATTTCCAAATGGGAACAGGTAACCTCATGTTTGGTGTCTCTGGAATTGCAATTTAAAATACTTAGTTATGATAAAGTCATATTTTAACTTTAAATCCTGAAAAAGCCACTTTTTAGAAAGTTGTTGTTTTCTTGCCTTGGCCATTTGGTGCTTGCAACTTGGCTCTGCGTCACATGACTGGTGAATGTTGAGCTTCTATATTCCTCTTAGATAGGCACACAGAACGTACACTATGAAGGCTTAAGTGTGATTGGCACATTTCTGGCAGGATGGGAGGGTTGAGCTGGGCCTAGCCCAACTTACACTTCAATAGGCTCTGTCTTTTCTCCTAACAAAAGGCTGCATACCCCCTTTAGCTAGTCTGGAGCTAGGGCTGGGAAGGCAGGACACCTGTGCACTTCAAATGTAAACCTCTAGGAGCTTCTCTTCACTTCAAAGGCACAACTGTGTATAAGTACTTGACCTCAGACACCAACTTTTCAGTACACCTCTGGATCTGTGATTACTCTACGAGGAAGAAAGACTGCTGAGCTGCTGAAAGGATTGTTACTGTGCTGGACACAGTGACTCCAAAGGCTTGTGGGGGGCCTCCTGATCTGAAGCCTCACTGAAACACCGGACTTCCAACAATCTTGCATTTGTATATTCACTCTGTGGCCCAGATTTAAGAAGCACTAGTGCCACATTAGCATCATTTCTTTATGCTTATGTGGTGTTAGGCTTCAGAAATCGCCATGCCATATTTACAAAGTGGCGCAATGCATGCAGTGTGCCACTTTGTAAACCCTTTGCACCACATTATGTATACAATATGCATAATCTATGCAAAGGGGGCATTCCCCCGTTAGGGGGTACCGCAAAAATGGGACAGTGAATTCCACTGTCCCATTTTGTGTGGCTACTTTTAACACCTGCTCAGAGCAAGCTCGTGCTCCATCACAGTCGGCCTGAACTTGTGACTTTGCCCCGACCCAGCACAACCAGATATCCACAGTTAGTGCTTTGTGCTTTTTGGAGCACTTTTCACAAACATATTTTGAATTGAATACCTCTAGTTCTAGTAATAGGATTTTTCTTCTGTTGGTCTTGTATTATTTTTTTAAAGAAATTATATTTTTCTAACCTGATATGAGATCCTTTTTGTGTTGGTTTTTTACTTTATCACACTTTAAATTGCTGCACAAACAGTTTACATATTGCTTCTATGTTAAGCCTGACTGCTCTGTCCCAAGTTACTAGAGTATTGAACACAGGTTAATTTAGGGTTAGCTTGTGCCTCACCCTGAGAAAAGATTGTGTTTTCTGCTTGGCCAGTGCTCATACCCCTGTAAACCAGCAACCCAATTTCCCACAGGGTCACTATCTACAAAATGAATAACCCAATATCTGACAGAATTGTATTTAGGAAAGGTTCTTAGATTGTAGTTTGGCAGTTTATTGTGAAAGAAACAAAGGTTTTTTTGAATGTTATGTACATCAAGGCCTGAATCATCATCACACAAAGCTTTATTCAGTCATTGACCATCAAAGCATCACATTACATTCTGAATTAAAAAAGCACATTTAAAACCTTTAACAACCCTTAATTAAAACAATGACTAATAAATACTTTAAATACTACTCGTATAGCCCTTCCCAAGCAATCATCACGGGGTCCTATTTTAAAAACAATTGCGTTCATGCCACACTGTCACTAAAAACTTACTAACTGCAAAAATTAAAACATTAGAGCAAGAACTTTTTAAAACCCTTAGTGCTATATTACATTTCCTCAGCCCCATCTCTCGGCAAATTTTATATATTCATTTTGACCGGGGAAAGGAACAGGCAGGGCAAAACAACATGAGGTGCTCTACTGTTTCTGGGGAGCCACCGCATGCCGGACATGTATCAGCAGTAACAATTAACAATTCGCCCCATCTACATGTCAATGACTTCAAAGCCAGAGTCCCAAAGCGAAATCTAGCATATCAGCTTTTACCTAATAAATCAGGTATCATATCTAGGTAAGGTTCATATTGTGGATTCCACATAAATTCAATAAAAAGGTTTGTTAGTTGACCATGAGAATTTCGGCAAATGTAGTCATTCCGAACAAAAGCCCAATATGCAGATTTCAAAACGGTTTTGTGAGATTTCTCTAATTTGTGGGGAGACCTGAATCATTTGACATCCTGTGATTTGTCCTGTGTTGGAAATCGCCTTTCTACAGGGTCATCCCCCAAACTTTTTGCCTTCCTCCTTCTCTTTTTCTGACCTCATTTGTGCTCTTCTTTAGGACTCTGCGCACTTTACCACTGCTAATCAGTGCTAAAGTGCAAATGCTCTATCCCTAAAACATGGTGACATTGGTTCATACCCAATTGGCATATTTAATTTACTTGTAAGTCCCAAGCAAAGTGCACTACATGTGCCCAAGGGATGTAAATTAAATACTACTAGTGGGCCTGCAGCACTGGTTGTGCCACCCACATAAGTAGCCCTTAATCATCTCTCAGGCCTGCCACTGTAAGGCCTGGGGGTGCGGTTTCATTTCCAATTCGACTTGGCATTTTAAAGTTCTTGCCAAGCCTTAAACTCCCCTTTTTCTACATATACGTCACCCCTAAGGTAGGCCCTAGGTAACCCATAGGGCAGGGTGCAATGTAGATAAAAGGCAGGACATGTACCTGTGTAGTTTATATGTCCTGGTAGTGTAAAACTCCTAAACTTGTTTTACACTGCTGTGAGGCCTGCTCCTTTCAGAGGCTAACATTAGGGCTACCCTCATATACTGTTTGAGTGGTAGATTCTGATCTGAAAGGAGTAACAAGGTCATATTTAGTGTGGCCAGAATGGTAATACAAAATCACTGCTGACTCGTGAAGTTGGATTTAATATTACTATTTAAAAATTCCACTTTAATAAAGTGCACTTAAACCTTCTGTGCCTTACAATCTACGTCTGGCTGGGTTAGTTGGCAGCACCCTTGTGCATTTCACTCAGACAACCCCAAACACAGGGTGCTCAGTCACACCTGCATACTGAATGGGTCTTCCTGGGCTGGGAGGGTGGAAGGCCTGGCACTTATATGTCAAGGGACAGTGGCCTGCCCTCACACAATGGACTGCCAAACCGGGACCCTGGCAGACAGGAGGGACCTGAAAGTGGGCCTGGTGCACTTCTAAGCCACTCTTTGAAGTCTCCCACACTTCAAAGGCACATTTGTGTATTTAAACAGGGCCTCTGACCCTACCAACTCAGACACTTCTACAGACACTTCTGGACCTGAATCTGCAACCTGTCAAGAGGAACTGCCTAGCTGCCCAAAGGACGCACCTGACTGCTTTTCTGCAAACGACTGCTGCCCTGCTGTTGCCCTGCTGCCTTGCTGCCTCTGACTCTGCTGAGAAGTGCTCTATAAGGGCTTGGATTGAGCTTGCCTCCTTTTTTCTGAAGTCTCAGGGCCATAAAGACTTCATCTCTGCAAAGAACTCCTTGTGTGGCGAAATTTCGATGCACAGCCTGACAGAAACGACGTACAGCCTGCATCCCGGTGATAAAAACACCACATGCCGAGCCAGAACGATGCAGCCCAGCTCCCCAAATGTAGATCGAATCAGTGCCAGCGTTGAGACTGGAACTTCGATGCACGACCCACTGGATCGACGCATAGTCGAGCTGGAATGACACAGCCCGACTTCCTGCGAGAAGAGTCGACACAGTGCCTGCCCTGTGACTTCGTCCTGCACGCCCAGGATTTCTCTGCATCGTCCCTGGGGCATCCAAATACCCCACAACCTGAAGAGGTTCCAAGTCTGCATGCCGAAAATCGACACAAGGCCATGTCTGCGTGAAAAATATTGACGCATTTTCTGTGTGCGTCCGGAAAAACGGACGCACACCTCCCGTTTTCTACGCATCTCCTGCTCTGCGGTCCCTTGCTGATAATTTAGATGCAACCCAGATACTTTGTGCTTGCAAGAGACACTTAAAAGCTTTTAAGAACTTAAGGCTCTTTTTATAATTCTCTAAAGTGATATTTCAACATGTACTTATCAAATCTTGATCATTTTGACTTTATTTTATCCAGATAAATATTCTATATTTTTCTAAACCTGTGTGGTGTACTTGTGTGGTGTTTATACTGGGTTATTGCATGATTTATTGCACAAGTACTTTACACATTGCATTCTCAGTTAAGCCTAACTGCTCAGTGCCAAGCTACCAGAGGGTGGGCACAGGATAATTTGGACTGTGTGTGACTTACCCTGACTGGAGTGAGGATCCTTGGTTGGACAGGGGGTAACCTGACTGCCAACCAGAGACCCGATTTCTAACATCCTGGTTTTGTATATGGATGAAAGTTTAACGTACTAGATGCTATGGAGTTGGCCTCCACATCTATAGTGCCATACAGTGAGGTGCTTCAGATCTGAAGGTTATACCCATACCTCCAGCTTAAAGTATCTGTCAAGTATTTAGCCAAGTAATCTCCTTGAAGCTTACTTGCCCACACTGACTGCAAAATTGCTTCTGATACCCAACACTCATCTGTCATTTTCTTTGGAGAAAACACCTCGATGAATCAAAATGTCACTAGAGTCAATGAGCCATAGATATGAAGCTGATTGGGCAGGTTTACAGTTCTAGTGTGAGAAATTGTCTTGTTAGTTGAGAGTGGTGAAACTCTCACTCAAATAACAAATTCAATACTTGTCAAGGTGATCCACAAAAGTCACCTAATAAGCCTGCACTTTCCCCTTTGGTAGCTTCTCACAAAAGCAGGTAAGCATAAATTAGAGTCAATGTGTAAAGTATTTATGTATTAATCAATGGTAATGAAGTGAACATACAACACCAGAAAAATTACATTAAATAAAATGACAGCAAAACAAAAAAAGCAATCAAATGTGTAGAAATTGAGTCATGCATTTTCAAAGTACCTGGCGATAATAGCATCAAAAAGCTCTACTTGCCGCTTCTGGGTATTAGGTAGAACTGGAACCGATTAAAGTTACAAGTTCAGGCCAACCACAATGGTGCATGGGCCGAATACAGGGATCAGGTTTGTCCCAGGGATGACTTTACCTTCTCACAGTCTAAGTTCATGCAGGAGGCTCAGTTGGAGCTTCATGTTCCCCGGGGCCACAAGGGTTCATTGTTAGCGTGAGGAGCAGGTCATTGCTGGGACTTCACATTGGAGGGAGAGGCAGCTGTCGCTGTGACAGTGCTTGTCATAGCTGAGGGGAAGAGCAAGACATCGCTGGAACTTCACTCTGGCAGGAGTCACACACTGTTATTTCTTGGCATGACGATCTTCTCATGGTCACAACAAGTCCATAGCCTCTGGACGTTCACCTGGAGTTCTGATCTGAGGCAGAAGGAGGATACTCTGAAGCCAGCCAGTTGTCCAGGTCCTGAGGGGAACCACTTGAGGACCTTGATTGACTCGAGCAGAAGCCGGTGTCAGGGCTCAAGCAGGTGCAGGTGATGCTGGTCACCTATGCGGGTGTACAGAGACCTCTGGAAGCGTGTTGTGTTCCTGTAGCTCAAACAGGAGGTTAGTGAACTGACCCCAGGAGTCACTTCTTGGGAGCCTTGGTTCAAGGCAATCAAGTCTAGTCTTCTTTTGTCAGACAGCAGGGCAGTCCTTCTTCTGAATCTTCCACAGGTCCAGGTGTGTGCAGATTGGTGGCTCTGAAGGTGCCACATTTATACCTGCTGCAAGCCTATGCTCCAGGGAGCAATTCCTGGTCTACTTTCAAACTGGTTGTGATCAGTTGTTTGACTTCCCCTGGGTTTGGATCTACACGGTGTAGCATGACAAAGGCAAGGGCAGGCCAGCCATCCTGTCAGGAAGATCCACTACTAGCACACCTAGGCCCCTTTTGCCACCAAGTTTGGAAGGTGTAAATAATACCTTGCCAGACAATGAGCTGGGTAGTGGGCTCCTTAATTATAAAATCCTGGTGACAGACCTCTCACACCTTAATTAGCAATAATATAGCAAGCACCTTTGAGTCTTCAATGTATGATTATAAGAATATAACTCCCCCCTCACGTAGTGCACAGGAAGATCCTAAGAGGTCGGGCATACTCAAGGAGCAATGTTCTAATTCAAGGGTACCCGCCCCTTTCTCCACAGCTAGGCAGAAGCATATTCGGAGTGATGGAGCTGAAAAACCTGTGGGGAATCACCCTAGTCAGCTAAGCCATCCTAATATGTTATCTACAGATGGGGTACATCTAGTGATCTTACTAATTACCCCATCAGCTTCACCCTATGACTGTGCTTTAGTAAATGTGCCAGATTTGAAAAACGGAGTAGCAGAAAGCTATATTAGCATTAAGAACAAAGTAGTCCACTGGCTTTCCAGCCAAATCAGTTATTCACACTCCTTGTTAAATAATGAAATCATTATGGTTCAGAGGGTGAGCTGGATTGGGGAAGTAGCAAAAAGAGGGCCTGGAGAATGTATTATGCTAAATTTCAGGAATCCCAGAAGAGTGGACCAGATTTTGTCTAACCCCGTGTGTAACTCCATCAGGGGAAATGGGACCACAATTTGGCTACTGGGATTTTTCTATCACCCGAGGAAATATATCAGGCATCAGGGTGTGCTAGAGGGCTTGAGACAGAGGGCTAAGAGGGCCAATTGGCTATTAATACAGAGGTTCAGCTAAGTAACAGGTTTGATGCCTAACAGGACTTATTGAGCTAAACTGACTTCTGGTAATCGCTGATAGTGGGAAGGTGGTTATAAGTGATAAAGAGCTATCTCCAAGGAGCCCTACCCAGTTTAGGATTATGAGTTGGAACATGGAGGGGTAAGATCTATTTTAGACATTGATCACAAGGTAAATTTGCTGAAGTCACCCCAAATTATATGTCTCCAAGAGGCGTGGGATGTTTCGGGGATGGCTTGCCTTCATGGCTTTTTCAGCTTTTTATGCTCATGAATTGACGTCTCTGTATGGTAGACCTAAGGGAGGGCTGGCAATTTTAGTTAGTTAGTTTAACCCTGGGCTGTGAAATGGAGTCAAGCCATATTGACTTATTGAGTGTACTATTAAAATTTTGTAGGCAAATTTAGGGTCCTTGTGATCAATGTTTATAATTCATCCTCCTCAGGGGAAGCATTAGGATCAGAAGTTTCCATGTTTCTGGAGGGATTCTTTCAGGAAAGTTCCTTCTCCGCTTGGATAGTATTCGCAGACAATTTTAATTTAATCCATGCTATGTGACAATTTAGATAAGGACAAAGTGGCAGCTTGGGAGGAGTTAGAGCAGGTCCATTTTGTCCTTCCTGGCAAGGTGATGTACTCAATATTCTAGCAACAGAATGGTAATTCATCTTTTTAACTTGTGACTAAATCCAATAAATACGAACTTTTAAGGAGAGAGGGTGTAGCTCGGTCATCAGTTCTATTTTGGTCTCGGAAGAGATGTTATACGTGCTTGGCAGTTTTACTGCCAAACGGAATAGTAGTAGTGATCATAGCCCAAAATTGGCCCAGTTTAAATGGTTTGTTGTAGGAGTTAAGGATAGTACTTCATATAAGGAGCCCCTGAAGTTGAAGGAGCAAGGTTGTAAGCTTAAATGGGGAAAAATTGTCACAGACAATTTTTAAGGGACTTGATTTCGAAACTGCAGGCTGATTTCGATAACAGTTTATTGACTGATACCCCAGATCTGGTCATATTAGACTCTTTTATCAATACTGGTAACTCAGTGCCTGCAGCCGTTTAGAGAAAATGTAAAATTGGGGGACGCCCTGGCTCTAAGTGGTTCAATAAGAGTTGCTCTTCAGCTGACAAGGACTTGACGAAGGACTTATATAAAAAACCAAGGGTTAGGGTATTAGTGAAAGTGACCATAAAGACTTATAATCAAGCTTGTAAGACCTATAAGGAAGGCCTCAATATAGAGGTGTGGGAAGACTTAGTGGTTGCAATTGAGAGAGGAGACAGCTCTGCTTTTTTGGAATATAGCGAACAAGCCCTTTTTCAACCAGGTAGCAGTACCAGACTAGATTCAAACTATTCCTGCAGAGGTGTGGTTTAGACATTTTGAGTACCATACCCACTAGCTCTGAAGTAGTAACTCTCTGCGACAAAGAGAGAACTCTTAAGTTTGATGTTAGCAAAGTGGCAGAAACTATAGGGACCCTCCCCTCTAACAAAGCTCCTAGGCCAGACGTTGTGCCTGGGGACCTTTATAGATAATGTGTGGATTTATGGGCCCCTTTAATTACCCAGCATCTTAATGCGTCAGCATGCAGTCATTTTACCCCCTATTGACAGAGGTCTGTCATCATACCTGTTTTTAAAAAAAGGGAATCATACCGACCCATTTATTTAGTGGATAAAGAAGTGAAGGTTGTAGGTAGGGTTCTGCTAAACTGACTGAAGGACGTGGCTGAAAATACAAATATAATTTCTAACATTCAATATGGTTGAATGAAGAGATCTATTAATTACAAAATATGTGAAGGTGAGGACAGATACAACACCTTTGGGCTTCATGGACCTCAGCAC
This sequence comes from Pleurodeles waltl, assembly GCF_031143425.1. NCBI lineage: Eukaryota > Metazoa > Chordata > Amphibia > Caudata > Salamandridae > Pleurodeles > Pleurodeles waltl. The sequence goes on along the minus strand of NC_090437.1, from coordinate 812,979,715 downwards.
AGCCTTTGCTACTGTTGACAGAGCGAAATGGAGAGCTGTGCTGGGACTCATGGGGGCGGAGAAAGCTCTCATCTACTCTCTGATGGACCTGCATGAGGGGTCAGTATCCTCAGTAAGATGAGGTGTAAATGGGAAATGCACTCCGCACTTTCGGTTAAAGAGAGGAGTCCACCAGGGCTGCTTTTTAGCACATAAGTTGTTTATCTTATATATTAATCAATTGGATCCGTTTTTAGTGGAACAGTGTAAGGATGATCTGTTATTGAGGAAAGAGACATGTACCAGCCTTATTGTATGCAGATGACACTGTGCTTATTACACGTACAGCCAATGGATTGCAACTTTTAGTTGATTGTTTTTGTGATTTTAGTAGCAGTTTAGACCTGAAAACGAATCCGTCAAAAGCTTATATGATGGTACTAGGATCAAAAATTGTGAAGACTAACCCGGACAGTTAAGGGACAACACATCAGTAGGACTAATAAATGTTGCTATTTAGGTATTCGGATAAATGCAAGATTAAGTTGGGATCCCCTAAACAGTGTCTATGTGCAGTCCTTCAACAGAGTGGCTTACTCTATTGATGCTTTTGCGAGAAGACTGGGATGCACACATATTAAATCAATAATGGCTATTTTCAAAGCCAAATGTGTCCCTATGGTGTCATTTGGGGCAGAGATCTGGGGATACAAATGTTGTCATGCTATTCAGGTTGCTGAGAACAAATGTTTAAGAAGGATCCTGAGGCTACCACAATCGGTGCCTGCAGAAATTGTCCATGAAGAATTGGTTGTCGAGTGCATAACAGACTATCAACAACTCCAAACTGTATTATTATGGTTGTCAATACGGTTATGGACACCAAATTCCATGCAAATGTTAATTGTATATAACTTTAGATATGCCAGTGTTTTATAGACGCCTTTTGACTTTCCTCCACTTAATATGTTCCCACAGCTGCTGGTTAGTTGGCTTAGTCCAGAGAATCCTGCAATTTGCGCATGTGATGTGACTGCTGCATTAGACACTTTGCATATTGATTTTATTTGCCCAACATTTACCAACCTGAGATATAAGTATATCTGCCCCTTTTTTTATATAGCATGGCTTTTAGCTGGAGTTGTTCATGTTTCTGATTAATGTTTTGATGAACTGAGTTGATTTTAATGATTTATTTGTTGTATGTGATTTTATGATTTAGTATGATAAATCGAATAAAGTGAATTGGACTTAGAAAAAAAGACCAGAATGAGGAATGCCTGATGAAATGTGAATATCTGATTTACTTACATCAATGTCAAGTGTCCACATGTAAAAACAAAAATAAAAAAAGGGGAAGTAATTTGCTTTAAAAACGTAAGTCCCTGAATTTAATAGCTGATGTGGTTATTTGAACTGACTTTGCAGCATGCACATTTTGGGATCTTTTGTCATTGAACAGCAAGTGAAAAATGAGCGAACACATATTAACATTTTGGAATACACTGGGGCCCGTATTTATACTCCGTTTGCGCCGAATTTGCGTCGTTTTTTTCGACGCAAATTCGGCGCAAAACGAACGCCATATTTATACTTTGGCGTTAGACGCGTCTAGCGCCAAAGTATGGGCAAATAGCGTCATTTTTTGGCGTGAACGCCTTCCTTGCGTTAATGAGATGCAAGGAAGGCGTTCCCGTCTAAAAAAATGACGGCGACGCAAATGCGTCGTATTTATACTCCCGGGCAAAAATCACGCCCGGGAGGTGGCGGGTCAAAAAACCCCGCATTTGCGCCACTATTTAACGCCTGGGTCAGGGTAGGCGTTAAGGGGCCTGTGGGCTCAAAATGAGCCCACAGGTGCCCTCCCCTGCCCCCAGGGACCCCCCCTGCCACCCCTGCCCACCCCAGGAGGACACCCAAGGATGGAGGGACCCACCCCAGGGACATTCAGGTAAGTTCAGGTAAGTATAATTTTTTCTATTTTTTTATTTTTTTTGGGTGGCATAGGGGGGCCTTATTTGTGCCCCCCTACATGCCACTATGCCCAATGACCATGCCCAGGGGACACAAGTCCCCTGGGCATGGCCATTGGGCAAGGGGGCATGACTCCTGTCTTTACTAAGACAGGAGTCATGAAATGGCGTCTGGGCGTCGTAAAAAAATGGCGCAAATCGGGTTGAGGCGATTTTTTTGCCTCAACCTGACTTGCCCCATTTTAAGACGCCCTAACGTCATTTTTTTCCAACGCCGGCGCTGCCTGGTCTACGTGGTTTTTTTCCACGCACACCAGGCAGCGCCGGTCTGCTTGCGCCGGCTAAGGCCGTTCCATAAATACGTCGCCCGCATGGCGCTTCAGAATGGCGTTAGACGGCGCTAAATTTTTTGACGCTAAACTGCGTTAGCGCAGTTTAGCGTCAAAAAGTATAAATATGGGCCTGGGTTTTTCGGTAATGCAAGATATCTACATCCATCTACACACCCAGTATGGATCAAGGAGTACAGAAGTGAAGGCTCCTATTAATTGACATCTTAATGATTGAAATGTAAATTGTCATGTCCTTGTGAGACATTATTTGAAATAAAAAATCAATTGCTAATGCTATATTGATAGCCATCAACCATGTTTGGGAGGGTTCATAGATTTTCAATAACTTCTGAAGTTTGCAGACAGACACAATACTGTTTCTGTAGCACTGTAGAGTGCTTTCATTGATTATATTTCTACGTTTTCATTTGATGGAATTTTGTGAGTTATAACTGAAGTCCAATCACAGCAGTCAATAGCAAACCAACTGATCTGGGCACTCAATTGTAAAATCAGTTGTTATTCTGTTTACCTCCCTTGTCTGGAACAAATTAGCAAGGACAAATGGTTTCCTAAAATGGGAAGAGGAGGTAAATGAATACAGACTAAAGAACCATAAAAGTCAATATGCCATCTACAAGGGAACATTACAACTGATCTTTGGTACTTCTTGCTGCTCTTAAGATTGCTATATTTTACAAAGCGAATGAGCTCGAGTTAGTGAGTATAGATCCTATCCCCCATTTGATGACACCCAGATTTAGTAAGGATTTGTATCACTTATTTTCCTGTACAAAAGGTATCTTGTGTTGGAAAGGTGAGTTTTTCTGAACGTAAAAAATGTTTTGCTCTTCTGTGTGCCAAGTTCTATCTACTTGAGCAGATCAATGCAAACATCTATAGACTGCCAGCTTTACATTAAAAAGTAAGATATGCCTGAAGCATGGAGTGAATATATTAAATTCTGGAGAAAGAAAACACACATTGCTTGTGTGCTAAAGGTCCTAGAATACATTCAGTTCATGGATTGTTTCTTGAGTTTGTCTAGGTATAGGAATGGGTGCTGGAAGGGTATGCTTCTACTAAAAATGCTATACTATAGAGTGCACAGTCACCTCTGCACTATGGTACGAGGATGCAAGACAGCTTTAGTAGACACCAGCAGAAGGCAAAATAACAGCAGCAGAGCCGTCTTTCTAGAACTGTTGCTGTGATGTTCTAACTCCCTTACGCAATGCAGCAAATTTGGCTGCTGTGCTACATCAAGAAAAAAGTGTGGAAATCAGGCCGTGTATTTCTTGACATGCTGACCTTATCTGAAAAAGACCAATCTCCCTGATATAAAGACACTTCATTCAAATTCCTTTTACTTCAGTCTTTATTCTTTCATCTCTACTGCCTCAGCAACAGTTCTCCACACAGCTGCTCTTCTAGCTCCTCAACGTTCTACTGTCAACTCCAGCCCAATAACTGTCGGACTCGACCATTCTAAGGGGAAGGGGAGGTGGAACATACTACTTCTATCGGTGTAAATATTAAACTCCTATTAGGATAAACTTATTTATATAGAACAATATATATACAGCTTATTTAATTAAAACTGCGATACAACACATCTTCCCTTCTAACAAAACTAGAAATAGTACAGTCATCTGCTATCATTAATTACAGTTCATTATACTCAAGTAGTAATCTCGTAATCTTTATGCCAAACAGGAGGTTTACTTTGTCGGCTATATGTTCTTTTCTCATAACCTCCTTCATTGCGATTCTGTGGAACTTCCTGACTTCCTCCCGCTTCCTCAGGATTGCTTCCAGTCTTTTCTACACCCGGTGGCTGTTTGACCATCCTATCCATGCTCCAACACTGTCCATTCTCCAATACAACTACATTTCTTTTTACTTTGGCAATATTGAATGGGCCCATAAACTTGGTGTCTCTCACATTTGACCTCATTCCCTTCAATGGATTTTTAACATACACTCTGTCCCCTACCACCCACTGTTGTTGTTTCGTACCATGTTTCTTATCATACATTCTTCTGTATTTATCTTGGTGCAGAGATAATTTAAGTTTGATATGAGGGTTTGCAGGTTCACTCTTCTCTCCTCCACCTAACCATGAGGGCAAGAATTTTGTGCTTGGTTTTCTGCCTTTTAGCGCAGAAAACGGGGAAACTTTAGGGATTAAATTTGGAGTTGTATGGTATGCCCATAACATGTCTCTGATAGCATTTTCCACACTCAAATGATTAACACTAGCTAACTGTATGCATTCCTTGATCATACGATTGGTTCTCTCAATCAGACCATTTGCCCTTGGGCAATACAAAGCTGTAGTGAGGTGATTTATACTGAGAGATGCAAGGAAGTCTTTCATTGCTAAAGAAGTCAACTGAACCCCATTATCAGTAATAAGGGTAGCTGGTATGCCCTCAACAGCAAACACATCCTTGAGGAAATTTATCACCGATTCAGTTGTGGTTTGGTTAACTAATTTTGCATTTATCCAATGTGAGTGGTAGTCAATTAATACTAAGGCAAAGCGTTTGACTACTCCTGTCATGTTGATTGGCCCAATGATATCTAATGCCAGTTTGGACCAAGGCTTGTCAGGTATGGACACAGGAGAAATTGGGGTTTTACGAATCAATTTCGTTTTATCACTGCGTGCACATATGGTGCAATCTTTGACTTCTGTTTCAGTCATGGAGTCCATATTAGGGATCCAGTACCGTTCCCTAAAACGTGATTTTGTTAGGCTTCTGCCCAGATGGCCCTCATGAGCCAGCCTAATGATTTTGTGTCTTAAACTTGCAGGAGGTATTATTTTATCATTCCTAAATACACAATTTCCTATTTCATTTATTTCGTATCTCACCTCCCAGTAGCTTTTAATAACTTCATCCAGATCCTTCCTGGATTCAGGCCATCCTTCCTTGGCTCTCAGTTTTAGCAAGGATAGAGATTCATCTTTTTGACATGCTGAATTCCATTCATCTTCATTGATAGAAGATGTAGAAACTACCAATATAGGATATTCTGGAGTATCAAAGTCTTCTACTACATCCAACGGAACTCTAGACAGAAAATCCGCAGCCAAATTTCTATTGCCAGGGAGGTACTCAACCTTGAAACAGAAGCTTTCAAGGCCCAAGGTCCACCTCGCAATCCTTGGAGTGCTGTTGTAAAATCCCTTAGTGGAGAATACATAAACTAAAGGTTTGTGGTCTGTGCGTATGGTAAATTGTGTACCCCAAAGAATTTTTTTTAAATGTTTAACAGCCCAGAAACATGCCAGGGCCTCTCTTTCAATGACTGAGCAATTGGATTCAGCTTTGCTTAGAGCCCTTGATGCAAAAGCCACAATCCTCTCTTTGCCATCAATGACTTGTGATAGTGTAGCCCCCAAACCCAATTTACTGGCATCTGTGGTGAGAATAGTTTTCCTTTCATGATTAAAATTACAAAGATATGGTGCTGTTAAAATGGCCTGTTTAATCTTTTCAAATGCATAATCATGACATTCCCTCCATTTATAAGGTATGTGACTCTTAAGTAACTCTCTGAGATCATATGATGTCTCTGAGAAGTTTTTGACATATTTGGCCATATATTCAGTGAGACCCAGAAATGACTTAAGTTCATCTTTATTTTTGGGCGCCTTTGCTTTTTTAACTGCCTCTACCAGGGACGTTTTAGGTTTAAAACCATCTCTCGATATTGTATACCCTAGATAATCTACAGAACTCACACCAATCTGGCATTTTTCCTTCTTTAACGTTAAGCCTGTTGTTTTCAGTATATTCAGAACCCTCCTCAGGTTTGTGTTGTGTTCCTCAACTGTCGCCCCATAAATTAAAATGTCGTCCTGGAAACACAAAGTTTTAGGAGTGTCTCCTAAAATATGCTGCATGATTTTCTGAAACACTGCAGCAGCCGACGCCAGCCCGAACGGCATCCTATTGAACATAAAGGAACCCATAGGGGTGGTAAATGCCGTAAGCCACTTAGAATCTGGGTGAAGTTCTACTTGATGATATGCACTGGAGATCCAGCACCGAGAAACATACTGCATCTCCCATGGTACTTAAAATCTCATGGATTATAGGAAGAGGGTGTCTTTCTACCCAAATATTCCTATTCAGGTCTCTTAAATCAATACATACCCTGATGTCTTTTGAATTACTTTTCCTAGCAATCACAATGGGGGATAACCATTCAGAGCTGTCAATAGGTTGAATTATGCCTTGAGATTGCATTCTGTCAAGTTCCTCCTTGAGCGCCTGTTTCAGTAAATGGGGTATCGGTCTGGTTTTGTGTACAGTAGGCTTTGATTGGGGTTTCAACTTGATTTTGTGCTGAAATCCTGCTAGTAAACCCAATTTTCCACTAAAAACTTCTGGGAATTCCTGAAAAATGTGTTCTTTTGAGTTGGGTCAATGATCCCATCATGGGTCCAATGAAAACCTAGATATAGTTTTGCCCACAGCTCTTCTGCATCTCATATGTGCTGAATCTTTTCTACACCTACTTTCAGCTTCTTCTCCCTTTTCTTGCACACTTTAGTTTTTTTTAACTATTGAGCAACCTCTTCATTCATCTTTGGCCACTACAAAATCTCCTTCATTTGCTTTACAGTCATGGTTTGTCCCATGTAATCTTTATGCGCAAGGTCACACATTTTTTCTTTTGGTTTACAAGTCAAATAAACATGCCTTCCTCTCCAATTGTCATTTTATTCAACATTTTGAAATAGGGTCTTGTTCCCACATTCACACAACTTTCTCTATCACCTCCTCTCCTTATTAATTCTCTCATCACATCTTCATTATATACATGCACCCATTCCCCTTTGCATAAAGGTCATTTTCCCTCATTACTACATCTTGAACATGTGCTATAACTTCTTCAGAATCATAATCCTTGTCATCACCACAATGGGCAAAAAGGTAAGTTAGATAAGCAATCCGCTTGTTTGTTGCTTCATCTTGGAATACATTCCATATTATACCTTTACAGTTGCAGCCTTACAGCCAATTTAGCTAGATGAGCAGACACAATACCTGTGTCATCTGTTGTATCTGGCTGCAAGATCTTAAGCAAGGAATTTTGATTCATGTGCTATACCACACCCAAAACCCTCATATGAAAACATCCACTGCCTAGTTTTCAGCCAGGGCATCTCAGAGCATGACCTCTGTGTGCACCTAGATGTCAGTACTCTCACATATGGGAGGTCAGAGAGCAAGTATACTAATTTTGTTTTTGTTTCCTGCTGCAATGGAAAAGGGACAAAAGCTTCAGGTTGAACTCCTTCACTGCTAAGCCTTCTTGGCTATTTAGGGCAGTTCACACTAAGTCCCCCATAACCTTTTGTTCACATACGCTATCCATGACAAAATTGTCTCCTCTTTTCTAACATCCCAGGAATTCTAAATGTACCCAGGTTTTATGGATTCCCCTGAAGGGCATTGTGAAATTAGCCAAAATTCTGCTAAAATGTGTATTTTTCTTTTTTTTTTTTTAATGGGAAGAAAGGGCTGCAGAAGAAAGTATCTGGTTTCCCCCTGCCAATGATATCAACAAAGGGTTCACGGTGTTAAAATCTAGGCCTGGGTGGAGTTTGTGGATTTCTGGGATTCTGCTACGCTATGCAAAGTTCCACAAGCAGCAGAGTGCATTAGGTCACGCCATTCATGGTGATTTTTAGCACCGGGTTTTCATCTGCGCGGAAAAATCAGCATGAACGGCACAATGTGCAGCACAAGCGGGCAAAAACTCTGCAAACTCCAGAAGCTGGGTGGAGTTCACTGCCAACCCCTACTAAAATCACCATCTTCCCATCTTTCAGGAACAGGCAGACTTGAATCAGAAAACCAAATTTTTCAACACCATTTTCGAATTTTACTGGGACACAGCCCATTGTTCTTGTTTTTTGTGCTACCAACCTCCATCCAGTTAGTGGAAGAAATGGGTGTGAAACCAGTAGTGGATCCTGGAAAGCTATACATTTCTAAAAAGTAGACAAAATTCTGAATTCAGCAAGGGTCATTTGTGTAGATCCTTCAGGGTTTTCCTATAGAAAATAACAGTTGAAATAAATAAAAAAATATTGAAATTAAGTTGCAAAAAACTTCTATTTGTGTCTATGTTTTAATCTGTAACTTCTAACTATGGCAGATTTTCAAAAGCAATAAACTGTTGTGTCCGCTGGGTCTTTCTGGTTGTGGGTATATATAGGGTTCGTAGGTTCACCAAGAACCCTATGTTCCCAGAGATAATAACTGAGCTGCACCCTGCAGTGGTTTTTTATTGTGTACGGGCATGCAAAAATTCAGTTGGTAAAATAGCAAGAGTGAAAAATAGGTATCGAGGACGCCTATGTATTTCTGAAATGGGCACAAGATATGGAGTTCAGAGGCAGTGGGCAGTGATTATTTGCACATCTCTGAATTTGAAGGTACCCATACCAGCATGTGAATTACAGGGCATTTCTCAAAATGACTTCTTTCTTACACACTGTCTTACATTTGGAAGGTGCAAATGCAGACAAAGACAATTGGTATTAACACTTCTTCTGCTATTCTGTGTTCCCCTAAGTCTTGTGATAAAAATAGTACCTCACTTGCGTGGGTAGGCCTAGTGCCCGTGACAGGAAACACCACAAAATGCAAGGTGGACACATGAAATGTTTCCACTGAAAACTGAATCATTTTTGGAAAGTGCCTAGCTCTGGATTTTGGGCTCTAGTTCAGCCAGTACCGGGGGAAACCTAGCAGACCTGTACATTTATGAAAACTAGACACCTTGGGAAATCCAGTATGGAGTGACTTGTGGGGCTCTGACCAGATTCTGTCACTCAGAATCCTTTGCAAATCTCAAAATATGTCTAAAAAACAAATTTACCACACATTTCTATGATGCAAAGTTCTGGAGTCTGAGAGAAGCCACAAACTTCCTCCCACCCAGCATTCATCGAAGTCTCCCAATACAAATTGTACCTCACTCGTGTGACAGGAAATGGCCCAAAATGAATTGTTGACACATCACATTTTGACAATGAAAAATAACAAATTTTTTGCAAAGTGCGTTGCTGTGGATTTTGAGCTCCAGCTCAGCCGGGACCTAAGGAAACCTAGCCAACCAGTTCATTTTTGAAAACTAGACATGTAAGGGTACACAGGGTGGGCTGACTTGCATGGTTCTCCCAAGTTTATTTACCCAGAATCCCTTGCAAACTTCAAACAGTGAGAAATAAAACACATTTTCCTCACAATTCTGTGATGGAAAGTTATGGAAACTTTGGGTAGCCACCAAACTGCTTCCACCCGGCATTTCCCCACGTCTCCTGATAAAAATGACACCTTGCTTGTGTGGGAAGACCTAGTGTCCGCGATAGGAAATGCCAAAAACACAACATGTATGCAGCACATTTTTCCACCAAAAACTGACCCTCTTTTTTCAATATGAGTAGCTCTAGATTTTGAACCATTCCTCAGCTGGCACCTAGGGGAACCTAGCCAACCTGTGGATTTTTTTAAACTAGACACCTAGGGGAATCCTATTAGGTTTTCATACCCACAATGCCCTGCAAATCTCACACTTTTCCTGAAATCACCGATTTTCCATGCATTTCTATGATGGAATCTTCCGGAATCTGCAAATTTCTACCACCCATCACTGCTCCACCTGTGCCAATAAAACGCTGTCCCACCTATGTGGCTGGGCCTAGTGTTGCAACAGAAAGGGATTAAACCAAGGACAACAGGAGTGCTTTCGTGGAAATACCTATTAACCTCAGTTGGATTGTTCCTGTCGCCGGCACTAGGCCCAGCCACACAACTGGGGCAAAGTTTTTATTGGCACAGGTGGGACAATGTTGCGTGGTAGGACTTCTGTGAATTCCTGCAGATTCCTCAAGTTTCTTTCACAGAAATAATGTGCGACTTCAGGAGTTGGAGTTTTGAAGGGCATTGTGGATAAGAAAATGGTGTGGGGTGCATTTGAAGCACACCACCCTGGACTTCCGCAGATGTCTACTTTAAAGAAGTGACTGGGTCTGGTAGATTTTTTCAGGTAGTAGCCTACTCAAGCCCAAAAAGTGCAGCCACTCACCATTGCAAGTAGGACAATATAGGGAGTTAGCCAAGCTCTGCTGGCCCATATGTAGAATAAACACCCAAAAGAGTCAAATCTTCTTTTCCTTGCCATTTTTATGAGATGCTTTAGTCAGCAGGGTAGGCAGAAAGACTGTGCACATTTTAAGGGTGGGGGGGCATTGCCACACCCATGCCCATTCTGGGGCTCCCACCACTAACAGTCCTCGGGCCTAGTAAGCTTTCTGCCCCCCGTCAAAGGAGGCAGATCAGGGGTTATTGCCCCTAACAGGACTCTAAGGGGTTAGAAAGACTGTGCCCATTTGTTTGAGAGTGGGGCACTGCCATTCTCATAATGGACAGCCCTCACCAATACAATAATAAAACAAAATCCCTGGTGCCTAGTGGGCTTTCTGCACCCTGTGGGGCAGATCAGAGGCATTTGTCCCTAAAGGGTCCCCAAGGGGGTGCAGAAACACTGGGCCCTTTTTTTAGGGTGAGGGCATTGAGGGGGCTTTCATGGCCAGCCCCATCCTTACACTAATAATAAAACATATCCCTGGGGTGCTAGTGAGCTTTCTCCCCCCCTGGAAGGATGGCACAAAGACTGTGCTCATTTTTTTTGTGGGGTTGGGGCATTGACAGGGCCATCATGGCCTGACCCTACCCCTACACTACCTCAACAAAAAATCCCTGGAGCCCTATTGGGCTTTCTGCCCCCCTTGGGATGGCAGATCAGGGTCTATTGAATGACTGTGCCCACTTTTCCTTGTGTGCGGGTATAGGCAAGGCCATGAGGGCAAGCCCTCACCCCTACACTAATAATCAAAAAATAATATTCCCTGGTGTGCTAGTGGGCTTTCTGCACCCCGACAGTCCAGATTGGGGGATGTTGCTCCTATCTGCCCCCCATATGGGCTGAAAGACTAGTTACTAGTTTTTTGGGTGGTGGGAGCCATTATGGCTTTCCCAACCCCTATGCTACCGAAACAAAAATATCCCTGGTGTCCTATTGGGTTATCTGCCCCTCTGGGCCACAAGACGCAGAAAGGCTGACTATGCCCAAACATATCAGGGGGAGCTAAAGCACTTGCCCTAGAGTCTCCACCCCCATCACTGGTGCATAGTGGGTGGATCCCTGTTTAGTGATCACCCTCCTGGTGCAATCCCCAAGCAGGGATCCACTTGGGAGGGGTGTTATTGGAAAGGGGTAATTCTCCTCTTTCCACCAATACCTCTCCTGCCTGCCTCGGTGCTCAGGGGGCCTGAGATAGGCCTCACAGCACTGAGGCAGGAAAAGTGAAATGAGCTGATCAACTCATTGCACTTTCATTTTAATTGAAATGAAGTCAGGGTGTTGTGTGCACTGATCAGCATTTCAATGAAAACCAAAAACAGACTTGGGAGGTCCCAGGATTGTTTTTGCAGAAAGGAAATCCCTTTGGTGCCTGCACGGTACTGGGCCATCCTCAGCATGGAAAAGGTTAATATTAAACAAAGGTTTTCTGTACTTTTTAGATCTCTAGCATTTATCTACAGTTGCATTGAGGGGAGTTATCTAACTTGCCCCATTCAAGCAATTGAATGTACTTACATATTTCAAACAAGGCCATACACTGTTTTATCATTCTGTGTGATGGGTACCTTGTATGGACTCATGTAGTCTGACAACGTCTATCGGCCCTTGTTGCCAAATTGTTGTATTGTCCTGAAGGACCTTCTTGATGAAAGATCAAGCTTATTAATGCAGACTACAACAGCGGTGATGTCCACCCAATCCAGCATATGGTTCAACTGGCCTTTAGTATCATTCTTCCTTAGGAATACGGTGACAATACTGTGATACCAGTTGGACCTCATGATGAACATATACCCCATACATTTCAAAGCACTATGACATTATGTATTAGTATAGGGCACGCCTACCTGCAAAGCAACAAAACACTGTACAGAAATAGGGGCTAAAAAGAGAAGGATGGTACTGAAGGAAAGATGGACTGGGAGACTCAATAGAAAAGGGAGTAATGCATGGAGGAGGAGCACTCAGCATGAATCAACACAGTAAAGACAAAGGGTATCACTGGTGGATAGAGTATATTCAGGTGGAAAACAAAAATTCACAATTATTTCATGTGTAGTTCAATGTTCTTGATCTTTCTTCAATCAAAGTGATATAAGCGGTACATTAAAAAAAAATTAGAAATATTTTACAATAACCACTATTAAGCATTCTGTAAAGAAGAGTTATAGGGAGATTAAAAAAACCTACTAAGCAAGGGTGGCAGCCAGTTCACATTGACTTCACAATGGGAATCCAAGAACGTCAAGACTTCTCCTGTCGCCAAGGATGCTCCCAGCAGCCGAGTCCGAATGAGCCCTTCCCTTTTTTTGGTTCGCACAATCCTCACTTTTGGAAACTGAGCCATGTAATCCTCCAGTTTCTCCTTCAAGTGCTCTGCAAAGAGAAGAACATCATGAACAGTGGGCATGGTCATGGCTCAACACTCAATGTAATAGGAGAAATGCTTCCAGTGCTATGACATACAAACTATTGGCAGTATTGTATGCAAAGTGTTGTAGTCCATAGAATGACATAGAAAGAGGCAAATGAAAAGTCAATAGTGTGAAGCATATTCTATACTACAGGCTTCCCAGTCACTCCTACAAAGGGTATTCCATTATTTCTGCTATCATCGTACATTGTGTGCATACTGATACTCTGCACTTTTTAACCTTTCAAAATGCAAGAATTACAGGCTTTTGTAACTTGTGTTGGACTACAATCAAGTAATATGATTATCTTAGTATACAATAATTAATAGTCTGTGACAAATGCTTTCTTTCACAATTGTCTTACAGGAGAAAATAGTATAGTATGAAAAAGGCAAATCAATTATGAAAATAGTAACAGTAGAAACAACAGCTTGTTGTTGTGAATTGCAAAATGTCAAGAATTTCAAAATTAATTTTTTCTAAAGAATCCCTTTTATATGTAACCTTACTCTGGGGAAAGATCAACCATGATGCATGGACTGAAAAACTTTGACCTACATAGACATTAAGTTGTCCGTGAGAACCATACATACCTACAATGTGCTATTTACTAAGGTTCTTGTCATGGTGCAAAGCAGAACAAAACGATGTAAAGCAAAACAAAGAATTACATTGATTTACTTAGCATTATAGAAACATGAAGGTGCAGCACAAAACTGTGCAGTGTCATGCAAGCACAGTACAACGCTTAATATATAACCTCATGAGGCCAGTTAAACTGCTTACAACTATTTACAATGTACCACCTGCAAAGAACCAAATGGGAAATCTCCCTCATAACCAGTGCTGATTGCTGTGAGAAAGTGGTTTATTAGTTGAAGTGAATGGTAGTCCTCTTCAAGTCATCATGGCACTGCTACTGACTGGGTCCAGTTAGTTTTCAATTTAAACCTCAATTCAACCCTTGGTAACTGTAGCACAGAGCAGACAAGCATAATGTAGGAGAAATGTGCAAAGATTTCAGCACCAAAGCAGGCTGTGGCCACAATGGGTTCCACCAGGCCAGACAACCATTGGACAAAGTTCCTGTGAAGCTGTTCACTTTTGGCAGGAAAGCACAAAGAGGGATAAAATCAAACTTTGCTCCCAGTGAGGTCCCACACTAGCCAGAAACTTTCAGCTTCTTAACTCGACCACTGGACTCAGAAACATTTTTGGAAGTCAAAGTTCTTTCATTGTAGCAAACCACCAAGTTGAATGCAATTGGCAATGCAAGGTTGGCAGCATTCGGGTAGTAGCTGGGTTCCTTCAACAAAAAATCTTTGAAAACATTTCTAAGTCCTAGCTTTTACAGTTAGGCAGGAGGAGTGCACTATTATACTTATCCAAGGGCACCAGAACTTTAGGGACACCACTAGTTGGTCAGAATCCACTCTAGGGGAAACCATCAGCAGGGTTCAGGGAAGTACATTTTGACCGGGTCAGCTTGGTTCTCTGGTGGACTTCTTGCATTTTTTGTGACCCTGTAGCTTAACAGGAGGCGGGCCAATTATCCCTTAGAGCCCACTTTCTGTTCCAGGTACAAGTGGGGCCGGGGCCAGTCCTTGAGGTGTCTCTCCACAGATGTTGATATGGTTCAGCAGATGCAGTTCTTCTTCTGGCTTCCTCAGGACTGGTGGTTTTCTAAAGAAGATATCCAGGGGTGTGACTCTTAAGCCTGGCACTAGCTTGTGGGTAGGAGTGACTCCCTATCCAATATGGAAAATGTTCCCAAGGGGAACCCTACCCTCTTTGGCATCATTTCCTCTGGCTTTGACCCTAAACAGTCCCACAGTGCCCTGCTCTGCTAACATGCATCACAGTGGAATGTTTGTTACCTTGGTCAGAGCCCTGGGCACACCCTTGAGGTACATCTAGGGAAATGAGGAACTCCCTCTTTAAAATTAGTTCTGAGACAGGCACCCCCCCCTCACTGGGATTGCACTCTGGCTACTAGCACAATGGCAGTGCAGACCTAGGGGTAAGTTACATTTGCCTGTGACAGGGGCTGCCATTTGAAGCTTCTGGATCTGGTGGCCACATCCCACAAGCCATTCTGTCAGAATGAGTTCACATCTTCTCCCAGCCAAGGCCTTTCTCTTCCCTTCACTGAGAGCAATTCAGACCTTCCTTCAGGCTGCCAGGTCACAGGTGGGTATTAACTCTAAAAGGGCTACTTGAGGCTTTAGGTTGAAAACGCCACCTTTCTAAAACTGACATTTTCAAAATAGTAATTTACAATCTCACTATAAAATCAGATTGGACTTTAAATTGCTATTAAATTGAGTTCTTGAATCATGATTCTATCTACTCCCAAATGGAAGTTGAACATTATAAGGTGTTGTAACGTAACCTAGTGCTTTTCTATTAAAGAAACAGCCTTGCCACAGTGAAAAACGACTTTGAATATTTTTCACAGGCAAGACATTTAAATCTTAAGTGCACAAGCCTTGCTTTTCGGGTACCTTGCACCCTGCTCTATGGGCACTTAGGAACTAATTTAGGGACGACTTATAGGCAATAAAGAGGAAGGTGCAGATCTTTAAAATAGCTTATTTCACCACGTCAAACTAGCGGTTTTAAAACAGTTTACTCAGGCTGCAGGGGTAGGCCTGAATGCCTTATCACATATATGGGGCAGTGGTTGGCAGAGCCCCTGTGTTCAAAAAAGTCCATAGAGCAGCAGCATCAGTTCAAAGTTTGGGTAGTGAACATGGAAAAAAGTGTACACTCCTTACAATCACTAATATTGTGTTGGATTAGATTGAACTCAATGTCACCTTTGATTAATGTTTTCCTACATTGTTTTCCTACGTTCTTCATCTGTTGAAGTACAGTAATATCAAAACATTGTACAGAGTGTCAGTCCAGATTTATTACTGCAAAGTCATGGGAAAGACATCAAGTGATTTGCTGTCAAGTGGTTTATAAAATGTTGGAATGATAATCCATGCCGCCAAACATCTGTTGTTACCTCTGCGAACTATAGGATACTAGAAACCAATGGCCTTGTTACATGAATTGTTCCTATTTGGAAAAATAATGGTTCAATACAATCATTAATAAATAAAAGAAGCAGTTTACAGAATATTCATGAATTTAAATTCATTAATTTAAATCCTCACCTTTTCACAAGCAGCGTGCTTTCATTTTGCTATTCATATTAATATATTGTACGATCAGTTTAGTTTTAAATACTTTTCATAAAGAAACATACTTTGACACACATGCAAAATCAGTCCTCTTACATAGCCAATGTCCACTCCAGATCACATCTTCAAACTCAGTGGTGGGTAACTGTATTCTACTGTTAAAACTTCTAAAAGTGATCTGAGTAGCAGAGTAGTAACATGCACTCCTACTGCAGTTAGGGTTCCATGTGGGAAGTATGGCTCAATGTGTCAGATAGATTAAAGTGAGAACAAATATATAAGAAATGCCCTCAGTTCTAGGAAGCATACATAATACAGAACTAAGGGCCAGATGTAGAAAGATTCCAAATTGCGATTTGCAATTTGCGGGTCCCTGCGACTCGCAAATTGCAAGTCGCAATTTGGAATGCAGAAAGGTGTCTCAGACACCTTCTGCAACTCGCTATGGGGTCGCAAAGACCCACCTCATAAATATTTATGAGGTGGGTCGCAGTTTGCGACCCCATAGCGAGTCTAGGCACTCACGGGGATGGTGGCCTGCTGGAGACAGCAGACCACCATCTCCGTGACTGCTTTTAAATAAAGCAGTTTTTTTTTTTCTCTTTGCAGCCCGTTTTCCTTAAAGGAAAACGAGCTGCAAATAGAAAAAAATACCGAAACCTTTTGTTTCGGTTTTTTTCAGAGTAGGCAGTGGTCCATAGGACCACTGCCTGCTCTGAAAAAATAATTTTGTGAGCATTCACAAAGGGGAAGGGGTCCCGTGGGGACCCCTTCCCCTTTGCGAATGAGTTACCATCCACTTCAAGTGGATGGTAACTGCGAGTTGATTTGCGACCGCTTTCGCGGTCACAAATCAACTTAAATCGCGGTGCGAGTCGCAAATAGGAAGGGAACACCCCTTCCTATTTGCGAGTCGGAAACACATTTTGCGAGTCGGTTCCGACTCGCAAAATGTGTTTCTGCATCGCTTGAGGGCTTTTGCACCTCGCAAACGGCGTTTTTCGCCGTTTGCGAGGTGCAAAAGCCTACCTACATCTGGCCCATAGTTATTTACTAATTGAATCATTACCCTGTGTTTGTCTGCCTGGGCCTTTCAGACTTACCTGAACTTAAAATTGAATGTGCTTCATCCACATTGGGAAAATCGTGCTCTGTTTATGCTCCCCGTTTTTTAAACCAATACAACAAAAATCCAACTAGAAGTGGAGATATGCAATATTAAAGATTTAGGAAAAAATAGTACTTAAAAGCGCAACTGTGGTTATCTGGTCTTGCCGGACCGGGACAAAGTCACAAGTTCAGGCTGACCACAATGCAGCATGTGCTGGCTACAGGGACCAAGATAGGCCCAATAAACAGACTACTTTAAATTCTGGTTGCAGAGCATTGTGAGGACCTGGGTTAAGGATGCATTGTGGAGGGGTGATTTGGGACTGTGTCCTGAGTTGAGGATGCATCACACAGCAGTAGTTCTGATTAGTTGTTGGGCTGAGATGCGACGTCATGTGTTGAGGATGTGTCATGCAGCTGTGGTTCTGAGGACCTTGAGATCCTGCATCCAGGAAGCGCTGTGCAACAGCAGTTCCAATGCAAGGCTTTGAAGCTCTGTGCATATTCCTCTTGGACCACAGTGAGGCGGGCAGAGCACTGTCAGGCCCACATCCAAGAATCCAGGACTGGGTAGAATCACATGGGGAGCAAGACTCATAGTAGACAGAGTCTGGGTGCTGGTTTCAAGGTGGTTGGAGCATTTGATGTCCATGAGGCTCTGATCAGGAGGCAAGCCAACTAGCCTTTCGAGTCACCCTGAGGGTCCTGAGTTCACAATGCAGGCCCAATCTTTTTCACTCCAGCAGCGGGCAGCAGGGTAACAGGGTAGCAGCATAACAGTACTCCTTATATCAGAGCAGCACAGCATCCCACATGAGTCTCCAGAAGTATACTAAAGAGTTGGGTCTGTGGGTCCACTATTTATCCTTGGTGCCAGGTTTGAAGTAGCAGATGTTTTTAGAGGGTTCCACAAAAGACCAGTGTCAAACTCAATGTGAGTGTGCTAAGCCAGAATCTTTGTAATCCCCAAGTGTGGTAGATGACAGTCCCCCCTCCCACCAAGTCAGAAATAGCCCACCTGCACAACACCTATTCCCTTTTTGTCTCACAGTCTGGGTGAAATACACAAAGACCAATTGCCAGATACACCTAGTCATGTGACCCAGGATGCAGTTACCTGTTCCAAATTGAAAGTTATGCTTAATAAATGCATTAAGGTAACCTGGTATAATCCTATGGGAGAGGTATGCCTACAGTAGTGAAAAATGAATTTAAGAGATTTCACTACCAGGGCATGTAAAACATAAAAGTACATGTCCACATTTTTAAATGCACTGCACCCTACCCTCTGGGTTGTTTAAGACCAAAGATAGGGATGACTTATATGTATTAAAAAGGAATGTTTAGGTCAGGCAAACAAGCTCATACATGCTGCAATGGCAGGCCTGAGGCATACTTCAAAGGCTACTTAAATGAGTGGCACAATTAGGACTGCAGGCATACTAGTATTATTTTGTGAGCAAATTGGGCTTTTTGCTGTCCCCTCACTTTTTGCCCCCATTTGTAACTGACAATGAAGTTTTCTGACTCTGATTGTGCCCTAGGCCTTGCTAACCAGGCCCAGAGTCAGAGCTCTGGTTAAAAGGTATATGGTAATTAGGTGTAATTATGATTGGTACTAATAAGCTACCTTTGAGTACCTAGTATATGGTGGGGTATGTAGTTTTAGAAGCCAAGTAGATTTAATGCACTTAATTGTGCACTGTTGTGTTGCCTACTGTCATTTTAAAAGCCAACCCTGCCTTGCAGGCTGCTTTAAAAAAAAAAACTGCGTCAAATTTGACATTGTAATTAAAAGTACTTCCAGAATTGTAAACTACCTTGTTTGTACATGTACTTCACACCCAAAATCTACCCTAGGTGCCCCTAGGGTAGAGTGCATTGTACTAATAATCAGGGACCATTATGAAATGTTCTATATGCCCTGGTGAGGGAAAAACTGCCAATTTTGTTGTTCCCCCATTGTAGCATTGCTAGCTCCACAGGATAACATGGGAAGGCTTTTTTGAACTTTAATTAAGTCTACTTTTTGACAGGAGTGAGCTAGAACAGTCATGCAAAATGTCAAAATAATAGTTATAATAAATCCAACAACTTGTCATGGTTAGATTTATTATAATTATTGCAGGAAAATAGTTTAGAACTGCTTTCCTAAAATTACTTGAAAACAGGAGACTGTTACCCATTGCTATCCACAAAATAATTGGGCCCAATTCACAAAACAGTTTTTCATGAGGGTTTACTCATGGAAATTCAGGCGTACACAAGGCTGGAGCAAGTATACATACTGAGAGAAAAGGGTATGACAATTGGGTACTACATCTTCAGAAAGAAACTCACAGCCCCCTCTTGTAACCTACAGGCCACCATTCCTTGATTCAAGAAATGTATAAAGTGATGCCATTTATAATGCAGCGATCACAATTCATTTATTTACCAAGGGCCATTGAAAATACAAAACAGATGTATATGGTGTATTCCTCATAAAATATCTCTATATAGAGAACAAATAAATTAATTGGTAGTTGTAAAGTGCCCAAATACCAAAGGGCAGATGGTATTGAAGACTCAGAGCCTGATTTAGAGTTTGGCTGACTGGTTACTCTGCCACAAACGTGACAGATATCCCGCCCGGCGTATTAAGATCTCCGTAGGTTATTATGAGATCATAATATGGCAGACATTCGTGACAGAGTAACCCAATCCACCAAACTCAAAATCAGGCCCTCAAACTTCAGAGGAATAAAAATTTTGAAAAAGCTAGGACTTCCTCTTTTTTCCTGAATAGCTAATGTTCGGATATGACCTTAATGGTTAGAGGAAGAAGATTTTAAGCTTTTGCAGCTGGGTAGCAGAACGATCCACTTCTTTTCCTACGTTGTAGAATTCTGGGCACACTAGCAAAGTGCAGCATAGAGGAAGGTAGGAAGTGAGATGGAGTAGATCAGGAAAACGTATGATTCATATAAGATGGACCACTACCATTGAATAAAGCAGAGAGCCTCAAAAAGGTCAAGTGTTTCTGTATAGGAAGCCAATGAAGCAATCGCAGATTTTGTTTTATGGAGTCACAAGTAGGAATGTTTAACAGAAGCCTAGAGGCCACATTCTAAATCATTTGTAGACAGTTAATTAGGGAGCAAGTGAGGCCAAGACATAGAGCTGGCAAAATGTAGATGACAGGAAGCTAGAGCCTATAACACCTTCTAACAAGATCGGATGAGTATGAGGGAAGAATTTTCTGTAGTAGTAGGAGGGCCAGGAAACAGTCAGCAGCTATTTTGATTAGGTGTGTACTGAAGGTCACTTTGTTGTTAAATATGACATCAGGGATCCTATCTGTTCTGACTGGGACTGGTATAGAATGCAATTCTGTGGGCCAGCATTTGGGAGATCAGAAAGAAGATTGATGGCTGGAGATCAGGACCTCGATTTTCTCGCCATTCAATTTAAGCAAATTTATACACATCCAGTTAGCCAAAACCGTCATAGTTACTGACATTGGAATGAGTGATAGTCGTGTTTTGTGTAATACAGGCAATAAAATGAGTATAGTCTGCGTAAGAAGGAAAAGCTGCAAGATTCAAAGCAAATCAATCAAAACTATGTTGTAATGCTTAATGCCTTAAATGTTATCCTGTCAAACCTGTGATCTAATGTTAGTTTACACATTTAAGCTACAGTGCGTGAATATGACAATGTGTTCACTGGTCCTATCATGATGGCATCTTCGTTCTGATGTTTTGGAGGTGGTATTCCTCGGTGCTCTGTTTAGCAGTGCACTGACCCACGATCTGATGATGGTGTGGGTGGTGGTGTACAGAGAGTGCTCCCAGGACTATGCTACATGGGAACAGCAATTGGCTTGTATGCTGAATTATTGGCGGTTTGTTATCTGCAAGGAGAGCAGCAGTCAAAAGGCCGGCTATAATAGACACAGAAAGGTTGTCATCACCAAGATATACATTGGAACTAATGCTCCTTTCTCCTCTCTACATGTCTTCTCAGGTTCAATATTCGAATGATCCATAAACTACTTTCACATTTGAATAGTGGTATAAGGAGTAATACTTTCATTATCTATGTTTTTTTAGTATATGAAGAAATACCTTGTTTCCTGAAATAGAATAAACCAGTCTTCATCTTTGAAGAGTACCACAGGGGGTTCTGATGTCATAGTGCAGTGTGATCCCGAGAAAATCTTGTAATCTCACTAAGCGCCATTTCCCTCACCTGACAAAATTGTGCCCATTTATAAATAATACAAAACATTATTCTAAGGAATAAAAGAGGAATACTATAGACAATTACAAATCACTTTCTCGTTATCAAGGACACTCTGGACCGTGAAGTGTCCCTATAAGAATTTAACTCATAAAGGTAGAATACTTCCTTACCACATTACTAAAGAAGTATTTCTCTCTGCTTTGAATTGTCTCTGGGTCTCTAAAACAGGCGATAGGTAGCAGAGCATTTTTGTGTCTATATAAACAAAGGCATGCATTGATAAAAGACCAAATGCCTAACATAACTTTCCCTTCCAACCCCCAATGCTATGAAGCTCAAAAGAGCAACACTTGATGACAGAATGAAGATACAAACTGTCAAATACTGTGTCAATTAGAATTGCCCTTTCTTTTAGTGGATTACTCGGATTCAAGAAGAGATGAGTAAATCTACCTTTGTCACTTCTAAAGATCTTTAGAAGTTCTCTCCAAACTTAGGTGAATGTTGCGAATAACAATAACTCATCAAAGCAACGGGAACACTCTAGAGGGAAGATGCTTGCTTCTGAAGGTGCAATAGAGGAAGGAGCCAAATATGAGAAAGGTATGGGGGGGCAGGCATGGAGAAGGCAGGAGAACAAGAAAGGCAAGAGAGAGGGGGAATGTGTGTATGTGCCATAAATGCCAGGCCCTGTTGCTCAGTGATATTATACAATAGACCATGGCTTAAGAGAGCCTGGGCGTTGATGGGCAGTCTGCTAGTTGAAGTGGTTTTGAGATCCAGAGGTGCTGCACTCAAATGCCACTACTAGGCCATTTCGTTGCTTCCTCTGTGTTCTTGCACCACTCTAATGAATGCACAGAACTTCTGTGGAGACACTTTGGGAAGTACGCCCCTGGCATCTGTGACAAGCTCCCTCTGTAATCATGTTGCTGAAAATAGTCCTACACAGCCTTTGGTGGGCACCATCTTCCCAACTGTGCATTTCATCTGCCCCTGCTCCTTGCCTTTGTGATAGGCCTTTTTTTACCTTTATCCTGTTAAAGTCTTTTCTGTCCTTGGTAGGTTTTAAATGTTGCATATGACTTCTTTCCTCCACATGTCTGATTTCTATCCTCTGTAATAACTATATATTATTACTGATCCAAGTTGGCACACATCCTTTCCTTGTTCTAGCTTGTGTACTCAAAATGATTGGTTCTTATTTAGTGCACACTGTAAAATGTCAATGACCGATGATTGAGGTCAGAATCGTGATTTATCTACAATTAAAGAGATGCCACATTTAAAAGAGAAGTGTTCAAATGTCATTTAACTGAAGGATCCATTTTCTTTTAAAGCATTTTAAAATCCTGAAAATGTTATTTCTCTAGAAACTGAACCTTGCCATCAATTGTGCCATGCCTTAAAACTCTGTGATCTGAAATGACGATAAGGTAAAACTGCACATTCAGTACAACATGTAAATACTTAATTAAATAAATATACTCCTGCGTAGCAACCAGATGGCAACGTGTTTGCATCGGAATGTTTGATTTAACAAGAAATCACATCTTGGGAAAAATAACTTTTCTTTTATGCATGAAGTATGCATGGACATACAATACACACATGCATATGTGTACGCACACATGTTTGTACACTGTGAGAAGTGTATTCCTCTTTTCGATCAATCTTCGTCAATTTTAGCACCAGCCACAAAAGCTTGATGCTACTACCACATTAAACCTTCATGACATTATTGCTAGGGGTAAGACAGCATCTAGATGTAAGACAGCATCCTCGATAAATTCACAGTAACCAATACAACTCATAGATGTTCACCAGCTCGTTTGGTATACACAGAGCTAGTGGGCAGAGTAACACAATAGCATTTACCTCTCGAAAAATACCATATTCAGATGGTTTTTGTATCCTGAGCTGTATGTGTGCTTTTACCTATACCTTAAAATAATGTTAATTGGATGCGGAAAAGGCCTTTGATAGGGTCTACTGGGGTTTCTTGTCGAAAGCATTGGAATGGCATGGACTAGGTACCAAATTCCAACATTTTATATCCATTCTTTATTCCTCACCATGTTCCTCGGTTATAACAAACGGTATCCGTTCTCCTTTTCTCCCTCTTAAAAGGGGTACTCGTCAGGGATGCCCATTATATCCTTTACTATTTATTTTGGCTCTCTAACCTTTTCTATACCAATTTTTAAAAACGTCTCAACAATTTACGGGGTTTCAAATTAATAGTGCACACATCAAATTTATGGCATATGCTGATGATATTCTTTTGTTCATGTTTCACCCTGACACTTCTCTTCCTGCATTCCTGCATGAGCTCAACTTATATTCTGATGTATCTGGCTATAAACTTAATATAGACAAAACAGAGGTCTTACCACTTAATGCTCATTGCACTGGCTCTGTATTCCTTGATGCAGGATTATCTTGGAATTCTTCTAAGATTAAAGGCCTCATTCCAACCGAGGCGGTCGGTGGTCGCCGCCCGCCTGGCTGGAACCGCCATATGGCCACTCCGTGGTCGGAAGACCGCTGGGGCCATTCTGACTTTCCCGCTGGGCCGTCGGGCGCTAGCCAAAATAGCACCCGCCGGCCTAGCGGGAAAGCGGCCTGCAACACTGAAGCCGGCTCCGAATGGAGCCGGCGGTGTTGTAGGTGTGCGACGGGTGCAGTTCCACCCGTCGCGCTTTTCACTGTCTGCTAGGCAGACAGTGAAAAGCATACTGGGGCCTTGTTAGGGGGCTCCTGCAATGCCCATGCCATTGGCATGGGCAGTGCAGGGGCCCCCAGGGGCCCCGGGACACCCGTTCCCGCCAGCCTCTTCCTGGCGGTAAAAACCGCCAGGAACAGGCTGGCGGGAAGGGGGTCAGAATCGGCTGGAGGCTGGAGGATTCGGCCAGCCGGGGTTAATCCGGCGGAAAACCGCCGGACCTGGTTTTCCGACCGCGGCTTTACAGCCGCGGTCGGAATGGCCCAGGAAGCACCGCCAGCCTGTTGGCGGTGCTTTCCGTCATTCGCGGGTCGGAATGACCCCCTAAATGCCTGGGGGTATGGTACTGCACTACTCTCAAGGATACATTAAGGACTAATTTAGAAATCTTGTCTGCAAAGCTTGTAGATCTCACACAGACATGGTCTCCGTTATATCTCACGTGGTAGGGCCGCTTGGACACCATTAAGATTATGCTTCTCCCTATCATTAACTTCTTCCTTATGATGCTTCCTATTAAGATACCTAAACAATTTTTTAGTTCAATTGATAAAATTCTATCCAAGTTCCTGTGGAACGGTAAACAATCCAGAATCTCTCTCTCGAAATTAAAACTTCCTAAAGTACAAGGTGGAGTTAATTTCCCTAACTTTATAACTTATCACAAATCTTTTGGCATTAAGCAAATACATCCCTATTTATCTACACTCAATGATGCCCCTAAAAAGCTATGGTTCTCTTTGGAAGAAACAAAACAGTGGTCTTACCACTTAATGCTCATTGCACTGGCTCTGAATTCCTTGATGCAGGATTATCTTGGAATTCTTCTAAGATTAAATGCCTACGGGTATGGTACTGCACTACTCTCAAAGATACATTAAGGACTAATTTAGAAATCTTGTCTGCAAAGCTTGTAGATCTCACACAGACATGGTCTCCGTTATATCTCACGTGGTGGGGCCGCTTGGACACCATTAAGAGGATGCTTCTCCCTATCATTAACTTCTTCCTTATGATGCTTCCTATTAAGATACCTAAACTATTTTTTAGTTCAATTGATAAAATTCTATCCAAGTTCCTGTGGAACGGTAAACAATCCAGAATCTCTCTCTCGAAATTAAAACTTCCTAAAGTACAAGGTGGAGTTGATTTCCCTGACTTTATAACTTATCACAAATCTTTTGGCATTAAGCAAATACATCCCTATTTATCTACACTCAATGATGCCCCTAAAAAGCTATGGTTCTCTTTGGAAGAAACATTTATTTCTCCCTTTTCCCATAAACACATCATTATATTTATGTCTACCCCCCCAAAATTCTGGTTGCCCAGCACTATCTCCCATTCAGTCAAATACTGAAACCTTTTTTTATTTCGCATCTTACCCCCATTAATCAATTCTTTAACAGTCCTATTTGGCACAATAGTTTGCTTAGGAAACAAGGTAAAACCTTGTGGTGGAAGGCTTGGATGACTAAAGGTATTCTTCTCATTTCCCAATTATATCATAAAGACTCTATCATCCCTTTTACTACTCTCTCAGTTATATTCTCCCTATTCGCATGAAATCCCAATATATCATTCTTTCTACTCTAGTCTAAGAGGCCCTCAATAAACGTATACATCATAATCATTCTTCTCTTGCATCATCTCCACACCCGATTGTAACTTCTAATTATCCTAGGGCAGCTGGAATTTATAAACTTTTAATAACATCTGTTTCACCTAGACTCAAATCACCTATTGAGACATTGTGGGAATCAGATCTTGGTGTTGTTTGGCCAACTTCTTTATGGGATAGAATATGGTATAAGATACATTCCACTGCACGCACTGCAAGCCTCACACAGACCCTATATTTGTTTTATAATAGACTTTTCTACACTCGTGTACGCCTTTACAAACTCAAACTTGCACAAAATGACAATTGTTGGTGCTGCCACACTCAGCAGGGTACTGACTTTCACATGTTTTTTTCCTGTCCATCCCTATCTATTTTTTGGTCCTCAATATGGTCTCGCATTTCAGCAATAGCTCAGATCTCGTTACCAATGTCATATGAATTATTGTTTTTGGGTGGCATACACGATATCTGGAGTTCATTTAGGCCTCTTGGAAAATTGGTGGACCTTTTGCTTTCTATTGCAATCTCTATTATTACTTCTAACTGGAAATCTTCGAAGAACATTACTCTCAGTCAGTGGTGGAATTCTGTATGTTATCATCATAGACTTGACAGCTACAAGTTTGATTCAACAGGAACTTTCTTCAAACGTCATCAGCTATGGTTGCCATTAAGTAACTATCTCTCACGCACTGCGAAGGAAATTGATTTTTCTCCTCCTTTTTAAAAATGTCAATATATTTCCTGGTTTTCTTCTTATATATACTTATTTCATCTTACATTCACTGTAACTAATGTCTATTACCTCTCTCTCCACATGGCTATCACTTGATTCCCTTTTCTAACCCTATAGCTCCTCTCCCTCTCCCTCTCTCTTTCTTCTTTCTTTATTCAAACTTGGAGTCTTTGATACTATATTGCTGTATATGCCTAATTCATGCACATGTTTAATATGCATTTATAAGTACAATATTCTTTATGCATATATATTCACAACTGCATATCTCTGTCCTGGCAATGTTAAGTTAATGTTCTTGTACTTGACTCAATAAAAAACGTCTTTTTAGAAAACAAAACAAAAAAAACAATGTTAATACATTGTATTATGAGCATGAGCGAACTGTGCGATTATAATAGAAGCACGTGGCTGCATAAATGGAGGCTTCAACGATGAACGAAATAAAAGTTTAATTACAGAGATTAAGATCCACAAGCATTATTTATTATTTGTATTCTCCTCAACTAGCTAAACAATGACATTCCTGAACTAAACATCAGAGTCACACACTGTCCGGGTTTGTCCTTTAGTTTTGTGATACAGTTTTCGATCATCATAGACTTTAAGTATTCTTAAGTATTTAGGTGTTTTGTTGAATTAATATTAGAAATCTTTAATCGTTCACTCACCTGTATAATGTAGCAGGTTTGTAATATGACGCATAAGGAGTGAAATATGACGTCCTCTAGCTGTCAGTTAAACGTAAGAGGCTCTTCGTCTCTGATCTTGTTTTTGTCCCATAGGCCAGGGTTGTTAAAAGGAACTCTGTCTATCCCCGTGAGCCACTGGGTGGAATCCTACCTCTCTATCTCCACAGAGCTCGGATAAGAAACTGTGCACACGAGAGCAGGCTGAGCGAGTAGTTTTATATGACCACAGATGGCATGTTGAGTAAATTCTTTATGGCCTGAGTAGGCATTAAAATTGAATTGCGCATTCAAAAACAAATATTCCTGGTGCCGCTCTTCTGGGGCAGGGGCACGCAGCTACAGTTTACCACAATAAGAAAAAGAGAGCACAGCGATAGGCTCTTCAAAGCCACTGACACAAGCTATAATGATCGCAACAAAAACCATTGGGCCGCAAACAACATTTACATATTACTTGAGAGTGGTGCCCCAGGAAGGGCAGAGGACCCACAATGGTTTTAATAGCTCGGTGGCTGCCAGGAGAGTGTCAGCACCCCACAGGAGCCCCTCACTAATGAGAGAGCGTAGCTTATATAATCTATATTAACATGAAATGTTTTATGAATTAATGTGTGATTATGCCATATAGAAACAGATGTAGTGATTTTGCTTAAACGTGCACTTGAAATGTGACCACGGGGAGTGTCCACCAATGTATACATGGACTAATAATGATGACTAAAATGTTTATAAATTATTATATTGAATAGGTTCTATACTAATTATTAATCATTGTGTTATTGAATTCGTGCTAAAATCCTTGTAGGCCTTAACTTAGCATAAGCCGAAGCTTAGATGCTTGGCTCTCATATTAAATGTATTTTTCCTATCTTGCAGTGTGCTGACTCGCAAAGGACATGACCTCTTGTTTTCTTCAAACTAGAAGCGGAATGTAACCATGCTAGATCTGTTCTCATGCATTCTTCATTGCTTGTAGAAATTATTAAAACAAAATGAAACAGTGTAGATTAATGTAATGTACAAGGTCATTCAAACCAGTGAAGACAATGGAGCTACTGACCAAAAGATGTGCAAAGAATTACAGAAAGATGAAATCATATCGGAATTGCCACCTCTGAAGACATCGAACAGGAGAACCAGTGAGAGACTTGTAAAATAATATGGGGAGAAAGATCAATGACCTAATGCATTTTCTGATAGGTTAAAGATAGTGGGGTACAACAAATGTCCAATAACATTTTGGGGGAATGTACAACGAAAAAGGAATAAAAAGCCATGACACGGGGAGCCATTTAGGTGGGTTAGGGAATGCTATTGATTTTATCCAGAAACTATGTCACTCTGTTTGGTGACTTATTGGTTCGCTTAGAACCATCCTCGTCCTTAGATTGCCCATTTTTACACTTTACCTCCTTATGAGGGAAGTTCCCCTTTTTGCCCCGGAGCCGAGTTCTGACTGATGGCGATTTGACTGATGTCCTGAAGACGAAGACTGAACCTGTGTGCTGACCTAAACCTTGGAGGGTAATTATGACAATGCATTTGTGATATGTCTGTTTGTTTTTCCTTTCTAGGTACCAACTGCTTGCTTTTCACAGAGACCATAGTTAGATGTTTTCCAAATTGGTGCTCTAAATCGTTTTGCATGAAGCCCAACATGCTAATGCTAATTAGTGGTTAGGACAGGTGTTCACTAAACTGACGCAAATAAACAAACAACTGAGACTATGCTTTGTTGAACTGACGCGTTATTGACACTCTGCTAAATTGATCTATTTTCACGCTGTGTTATGTTCTGATGTGTGTGATTCTTGCCTTAATGAAATCTTATCAGAGTTGCCATATCGTGACTATGCTATTATGTTTCTTGGTTTTGAGATTGATGCATCTGCTTTTAGAATTGTAAACAATAGGGAATAAAACTCATAAAATTCTACTAAACTGGTGTGGTTATTCATGACTGCAAGGTCATGGTAGTGTTTTGAATTGATTAATGACTTTGACTAAAGTGAAATGTATTGTTGTGATAAATATTGATGACATTATAGACGTATTGATTGACGTATTGATTAGATATCTCGTCCTAAGGTGTCTCTCAACTGAGTCAAAAGATTCATTGGCCTGAAAGGAGTCCTGATGTGCAATAAATTATCATAAAGGGACGCGTTATCACTCCATTTAGTCTTTTCTCCCTCATGTCTGCTAGGGGAATGAATCAAAGCTTTCAATGTCTCCTGGAACTAGGAAATGTGTCTAGAAGTGCATGAAACTTTATTTTCTGGGTGCTGTCGTTTTGAAGTAGCCAGGTTAATGGTAGAAGGAAGATGAGCACTTAGAACTGTGTTGAACATAGAGAACATTCTCGACATGTATGTTGTTGACAGCAAATTATGTTTGACTAGATTTTGCCTTTAATTACAGTGGAAATACTCTGACCTGTTGGCTTAGGCTCATAGGAGTGAGGTATTGTGCTTTTGTCTAGGGCTTCCTGGTTTGCAGACCATTAAAGCTGCTTCCATTGCAGGGGGTGTAGAGTACATTTAGGGAGCTTCTTGACATGTAGGTGGGCTTTCCTTTAGTTCTTGCCCCCATCACTGTGAAGCCTTCTGCAGGTGTAACAAGACAACGTTGCTGGTACAGCATTTTAATCAATAAATGCTTATGGAAAATCTACTGGCTCCACTTCATAAAACTGAAGATGAGCGGTGCTTGACAGGGGACAAGCTCACACCAACAACTCCCCTGAGGACTCATGCATAACCATGTTAACCGATCACTGCAAATGGATGAGGAATTTGAAGTTGTGGCACATTGGCAATTAGACGATTGGCACAAGACATTGGACAGTGGGGGAAAAAGGTAACAAACATCAGACTGTGCGAAAAAAGTACCATTGTGTTTAACCGTCATTTTGGAAACTCAAGCAGCTCAAACAAGCGTAATTTTATGTGGCAGTCCCCGCACAAGTTGGCATGCTCAGCAAAAGCTCAAGCAAGGGGAATCAGCAGAATCCATCATTCTAGATTCTGCGTGAGGTCAACAAACATGAGGATGCACAGTACAGCCCTCGTCATGATGTTTTTTTAAGCCATTGTGCATGACGAGAGGCTGCCATTTTGAATCAGGGAAATCCGCATTCACTGGAACAGTGCATACAATTTATTAATCAGAACATTGCACATTTACAGCTCCTGTAGGAAATCACAGGACCTAACATTGGCACAGTAAAACAGAGCACTGTAGAACAGTAAACTGAACATTGTGGTGTGCTTGCAAGGAAAAATACAATATTCAGCAGCAATCTAAAAGAGTGGCAATGCATTTAAGGTAAAGCATTCTGGTAATATATATATGTTATTGTGAACATATCTGTCATCAATATGTCTCAGCCTCCAACTTTTCTGTCCGAGAAAGAAGAGCCCATGCTTCCATGGAAACAATGTAAGAAACTATTTGATTCTTATCTAGTAGCCTTTGGCGGGGAAAAGATATCTGCAGTCAGGAAGCAGACTATTTTATTGCATAACCTACAAATAGAGGGTTGCAATATTTATGAGAGCACTGACAAACTACCAATTAATAATGGAGATGAAGAACACTCTGATCTCTTTGAAATGTCAATGAAAATGTCAATGTTGCAACAATATTTGGACCACAAATAAATGCTGTGTTGGAAAGACACAAGTTCTTCTTTTGGGCACAGAAATGTACCAAGAAAGTAGGCAACTATGTTGCTTTGCTCAAAACCTTGGCCCAAACCTGAGAATTTGAAGAACTGGTAAGGGATCAACTAGTAAGATGTGCCAATAGTAGTAGGGTGCATGAACAATGACTGTCCATTAATACCTCAATCAAAGAAGCCATTGTGATTGTGTAAGGAGTGGATGGCACATCTGGTTGGGTGAAGGAATTCAGAAATCATGTTGCAGTGCCTGACAATATTCCAGTGCAAAGCAGCATACATGAAGTTGCTGAAGGGGAAATATAGCAGAACATGGAAGGGAATTTTCTTAAATAGCTTCTGGAATTAAGTTTAAGACTTCATCTGACACTCATAAACTTGAGTGTTATAGATGTGGAAGTTTTGGACATATATCTAGTTATCCAAATGGTTATGCTAAAGTTTTCATATCTACTGAAAAAGTATGAGCATTGGAGAATGTGACATTGGGATTGTGAACTCGGTCCTGAATGTGACAAACAGCATTGGTGAGGTGGATGCTGGTGAGGTGGTCATGCCTGAGTGTGAGATTGATATTGGTGGTAAGATGTTTGTGGTATTGGCACACTATGGATCCCTCTTTAACATAATTGGGAAGAAGATTTGGGATGACAAGATTACCAATAAATAAATGGAGTTACTTCCTCCATTCATCAATCCTGTCAGTTATGGTAGCAAGCATATTGATGTGTTGAGATATGTAGTCAAGAGAATTGGATTCAAGGATCGGGAAACTATTGGGAAAATCTATGTGGCTAAAATGGGGAACAACCTCCTGAGTTGGAGGCATCAAAACGATATGGATAGAATTCTGAATTCTATCATGAGTGCATGTGGCCAGATCATGCTGGTTGATTATTGTGGGGGAGGGGAATATTTTTAAAAGGAATTCCTGGAGGTATTCAAAGATGAGTTGGGATTACTTAAAAATTGTCAACACCCTATTATGCTTAAGAAGGGTGAAAAGCCTTTTGTGCACAAGTTATTTCAAATTCCTAAATGATGCTTGAGCCACTAAAGAAGGAGTTGGACAGATTATTGGATTTTAGGATTATTGAAGACATTGAATTATCTGAGTTTTTGACGCCAATAATGTTAGCACCCAAGGATGGGGTAAAGACCATCAGAATGTGTGTAGACCTGCGGGATCTTAATAAATGGATTTTGATGGACAGCCAACCACTTTCCAAAATTTCAAAAACCATTACCATGTTGGAAGATGCAAACATTTCCAATGTTAGAGACCTCTTGTCAGTATACCACCAGGTACAGCTACACAAAGATTCAAGATACTTGACATCTTTTGTAACACTGCTAGGGGCATTTCGATTTGTGAGGATGCCTTTTGGGCTAGTCCTGGCCTGTTTTCAGAGGATCATGAAAATGGTCCTTTGAGAGATATGTGACATTTTGTCTTTCTAGAATGGCATCCTTATTTATGGTAAGGATGCAGGCAAGCATAATGATATGTTTAGGAGGGTATTGAGGTGGCTAATAGACAGAGGTCTTACTGTGAAAAGACAGAAAGACAAAATAGGAGTTATATTGGTCACCCACTTAGGTCATGTCATATTGGTTGTGGGAATTCATCATAAATTGAAGTTGGTGAATAGTATAGTGGGTGCTCCACACCAGGTGGCAAGAAACAAATAAGGACATTCCTAGAAGTTGCAGAGTTTTACTCTTAGTTTATAAAGGTGTTTGAGAGTGTGGTGAGCCCAACATATTGCTGTCAAATAAAGGGGTTGTGTTTGCATGGTCAGATGATTGTGATATGTCGTTTAAGAAAGTGAAAATGGAAATCAGCAAAATGCCTACCTTTGGTCATTTTGGCACAAAAAAGAAGAGTATCTTAGCCACAGATGCCAGTTTCAAGGGGCTGGGTGCTGAACATATCCAGGCAGTGGATGCGGAGGAGAAAGCGGTGTGTTCATTTCAAGGACACTTAAGAAAGCAGAAGATCATTATTCTTGTATTGAATGAGAAGCCTTAGCCATAGTCTGGGCTATGAGACACTACGTTTTATTTGTGAGGTATTAACTTCTTAGTCTGTATAATCACCACCCCCTGGTTCAAATTTTCTCCTGCAATCACAGTGAAAGGCTCACTCCCAGACTCAAATATTGGAGTGAAGAACTGGAATAATTTAATTTTCAAGTGCAGTACCTTCCTGGGTTGGTGAATGAGGCAGTTGACTCTTTATCACGTTTGCCAGTAGAAGGCACATGCAATGAAGCCAACTGCGATTTGAGTTGTGTGAGCTGGATTGAGGAACCAGCCACAATAACGGATAAGCTGTTGAAGGGTTAGGAGGAGGATGAGTTGATTCGTGTAGTCAAGACCTATATAGTGAAGGGGTGGCTTTATTACAAGGCATTAGATCTGGACTTGACGCTGTTTTGGTTTGTAAAGAACAAACTCACACTGCACCAAGATCGCCTTATGAGGGGAGAAAAGGTAATTCCTCCTAAGAGCATAAGATCAAAGGTAATCTACTTGAGCTATGAGGGACATCTTGCTAGGAGTCTCACCAAGGCCTGAGTAAGAGAAAGGTATAGATGTCAATCAATTGTGTGAGTACGGTATCTACCAGGACAGTGTTGGATTTCCTCAAAGATTTGTTTGTGAAGGAGGGGATGCCCAAGTATCTAATCAAGGATAATGGGGTACAGTTTACCTCACGGGAGAATTTTGTAATGATTTTGGTATAACTTTGTTATTTTAGTTTGGTATAACAAAAGAAAACTCACTATGTGCCACAGGCTAATGCCTTTCAGGACGAATGAACAGAATTGTGAAGGCTTGTGTGCAGAGAGTTATAAACACCAGAATTCCACTCAAGGGGACACTCAGGGAAATTTGGTGGACACATTGCACTACCCCTAACTATGTGACACAAAGATTCCCTTGTGAGTCATTTCAAGGCAGAGTGGCTACTTCTAAGTTGAACCCGGCTGGGTGTCACCCAAGAGAACTACTGGGTTGGACGAGGAAGTAATGGGAAACAAACTAAGATGTTACCAGCAAAGGTATGAACTTAGATATGATTATAAAAATGTGGTCAAAGGCAAGAAGTAGAATGCGGGGGATCTTGTTTTAGTAAGGAAACCATTTTAGGAAAGGAAGGGTGTAACCAAGGTTATGGGTTCCGTCACTGTTACTTCCATCAAGACAAATGTGGTAACTGTTCATACATGTTGTACATGGAGCATGTCCAGTTTGGTGAGGTATTCTTGTAATAGGGACATCTGTCCTGCCAGAAGCACACACACAGTAATGATATGGATGTGAGGAGTGATCTTGATGTTTTACCTCCATTTGATAGCTGTTCCAGGAGGGGTACCTTTGAAAACGGTCTTCCGGTTAGGCCAACCACAAGATCCATGAGTATACCTACGCGTCTTAAAGATTATGGGGCTCATTATGAACCCTGAAGTTTAGACCTCCATGCCGGGAGCAGCGTCAAAGACCGCCACCGGCATGGCGGTCTGAACCACCATATAATAAACACAGGGAGGCGGCCCTCCGCCACCGCCAGGTACCGCCGACAGGCAGCCTGACGATGGCAGATTACATTATTCGACAGGGCAGCGCTGCCATCTGGATAATGTACCCTGTTTCCTCCAACCTTTCCCTGGTGGAAAGGCTGGCTGAAGGGGTGCTTACGGGCCCCCTTGGGGCCCCTGCACTGGCCACGCACTTGGCATGGGTAGTGCAGGGGCTCCCGTGCAGTGCCCCATCATACAGGTCACTGCCCGATTTACGGGCAGTGATATGCGTGACGGGTGCTGCTGAACCCGCCGCACAGCGGCATTGACGACGACTCCATGTGGAGCTATCTGCAATGTCCAGTGGGCCGGCGGGCGGAAACAATGCTTCCGCCCGCCGGCCCAGCAGAATGTTCGTAATGTGGCCGGCAGGGTCTCAAGGGGGCTGGAGGTCTATGGAAAGACCACCAGCATGAACACGGCGGTGTTTACCGCCGTGTTCATAATGACCCCCTATATAATGGAATATTGGCTTACGTTAAAGCAACTACAAAATCCAGAAGGATACCTAGCTGGTTTAAAGATTACATCAAGAAATAATAGCTCTCTTTGCCGGAAGTTTCCTGGTATGCTAGTGGAACACTATTTCCTTTTTATTTTCAGTTTTATTTAATAGTGTTCGGTTAATTATCCATTACACAAACAACAAACACAAGTAAGAAAATCACAAAATACTAAAAAGTCAAATTTTGGAGTATGCAAACATAATTGTGGATTATTACAGGTTTATGTGTGAATGTCTTAAATTCTCAATCTCTGGGAGCTGTCTCCCTAGTTTGTCCAAACATTTCATAGAGTCTGCAGCTAAGCTGCACATCGTCCCCTTTAAATCCAGCCACAATCACCAGCTGGATTGTGGCTGGATTTAAAGGGGATTGTGCGCAGCCCCCTTTGAAGCCAGTCTGGTCAAAGGAGCCATTTATTGTCCACCATTTTACTTCTACAGAGGCATATCTGATGGATCAGTGTTTCCGGGGCCAGACCGCAGATCCTGTAGACGCCCGTCATATTGCTTTGTAACCACCTGGAGAGATGAGCATACGTTGGAAGACATTATTGTTATTTAAGGGGGATGTATTGTAGCTGTAATGTATGAGTGGTTCCTTTAAATGCACATATGTAGCGCATGCTAGGAATGCTGACAGTGTCTAGGGTGGGGAAGTTCCAAGAGAGTCAGTTAGAGAATGGAAGGTCTCCTAGCTTGATGACAACATTGGTGGTGCTGCATTTAAGCTAAGAAATGCTTATGGAAAATCTACCGGCTCTCATACCTAACAAGGAGTCCTGATGATGCCTGTGTCAGCAGATACACTTTTAGATCCACCTGGTAAACTTACTCACAAACCTCTACCCATAACCAGGCCAGAGTTTCTGGAGTCACAAAGCAACCCTAATCAAGCAGTGCTCTACCGCATGTTGGACAAAGGGGGCGTGTGATTCTTCCTTCCCAACCTCCCTCAGAGATCAAAGCCCCTGGGGAATTCAATAAAGATGAATATTACCTCAAAGGCACACATGTCTCCATTTATGCCTGTGCACATAAGTATATATTTATATATGCTTTCCCAATGCTGAACCTATATATTTATATTCTATACACAGCAGTATGCAGAACTTCTAATTAAACATACATTTAAATGCCAAGTGAAATAAATACCAGTGCTTGGTGAGTGGCATAAAGCATGGATGAAACACTTGTAACTACATCCTCCAAATAACTGAATTTCTAATACAGGTTTGTATACTAAATATATGCGTGCACATCAGATATGAGCATTTTTTAACATAAGTCCATTGTCTGTTTTAAATGAAAAACAACAGCTACTCTCCATTTTGCAGTGTTTTTGAATTACCGATCACTTTTAAGCATTTAAATTAATAAATACAGTGGGAATTAAACCTAAATGTCTATGTTAACTTGAGAATGATTAGGACTTAGTAATAAAGGCATGAACATATAACATTTCAAAGTAACAGTGAAGACCCCAAATTAGCAGTCTTTTAAAGTAATTCGGGATTGACTCGTCGACAGGACTCCACGCATGCACATGACGTCCCCCCACCTTTTGCCTCTCATGAAGAGTGTCTGTCAGGCTGAACAAAGGTCAGCCTGACAGACACTCTTCATTTTCAGCTCAGACAGCCAGGAGTGAGACATGTGTGTTTTGCGCAGACTCCTGGCTGCCTGAGCTGAACTTTGCTGGGCTGAGGAGGTCACAGTTCCTATGGGCGTGACCTCATTGGCTCAGCAAAGGTGCCTCAATGGCCCTCCCCTGGGTGACGAGGAAAGCGTCACCCAATGACTTCAACCTGGATGCTTTAGGTTTAAGCCCTGAAGCGCCCAGGGCGAGTATCAATCAGTGACACTTCAACACAGAGTGGGGTGGGGTCAGCAGTCTCACTGACCCGATCCCACTCTGTGACGAGACTGGGACTGCTGCCTTCCCTCATTGGCTGACCTAAGATCAGCCAATGAGGGAAGGCAGCAGTCCCAACCCTCCTGGGACCTCGAGGCAAAAGGTAAGTGTGTGTGTGTGTGATGTTTTAAAATGAATGTTTGGTGTGT
This sequence comes from Pleurodeles waltl, assembly GCF_031143425.1. Lineage (NCBI taxonomy): Eukaryota > Metazoa > Chordata > Amphibia > Caudata > Salamandridae > Pleurodeles > Pleurodeles waltl. The sequence goes on along the minus strand of NC_090437.1, from coordinate 812,942,699 downwards.
GCGTGCATGTTTAAATGTTACGAGTGTTGTTAATGGATGTGCGTGCGTATGTATGTGAAAGAATTAGTGTGTGTGAACTTTTAAAATGAATTTTTGGTGCGTGCATGCATGTTTGGATGTTATGAGTGTTGTTAATGGATGTGTGTGCGTGTGTGCATGCTTGTGTGAAAGAATGAGTGTGTGTGTGATTGTGTGCTTCCCTCCAGCCCCCTCCCTCCTAAAGTGGCCAGCCGCAGCTAGTGACTTACGTGTTTTGATGTGCGAGATGATAAGGTAACTAGAGCAGTTCATTCTACTCCACGGACTGAGCTTTGCAGTGCATGTCCATTAGAAGCTCAAGCACAATCCCCTCCGTGTAGTAAGCAACCTGTCCAGGGCGATCAATGTGCAAAACTGCTTAAAGTGTATGATTTGCATGGTCCATACTTTTTGCACTGAAGCCTATACAGTATGTTTTTGAACCGTTTTCTGTCCTTTTGCATACTGTCTGAACTAAGTTTTCTACCGCCAGTTTATACTTCAATTGGTTTATAAATTTCACCTTACACACTATGAAACTCTAGGCTTTGGAGCATCAGACAAATAGCATCAGAAAGAACACATTAAAATCAAATTGTGAACAAAATGTTAAACTATGAACAGAAGAAGAAGCATTTATGGTAGACGCCAATTGTGTGTTTGTATCCTTATTAAAAGAACAGGAAGGGAAGAGTATTGCAGAGGATGGTGCTGCGAAAGCAACGAAACTATCAATCAGTAAAAAAAACTGTAAAAAAAGCGTGAATTGGCTGCCTTTTCCTAATTCTTTAATTGAGAGAAGTGAGTTAGGAATAATTGTAATGGTTAAACGCTCTAATCCCTGAATCAAACAAGGACAGAGGCAACCTGATTGGCTGCGTTCTACAATGTCAAAGATAACGCAGGCTTTACATTTCAGAGCGAATGAGCTGTCTGTGGGTCGAGCACGCGGTGACCTGTGAAGTAAACTAAGATGTAAAATGAGCTGTGGTGATCTTTGGGTTGGGAGGGAGCTATAAGATGGGCTATGTTGTCATCAAGAACAGACTTAAGAAGGACTGAGGGAAAGATGGACAGAGGGAAAGGAAAGCATAAACAGAGGTTGTTAGAATTTGCCCTTTTTGAAGGGTCATCCCCAGACAGTTTGCCTTCACCCTGCTGTTTTCTGAATCTGTTTTTGTAGGCTTTTAGGAATCTGCACACCTTACTGTTGCTAACAATGCTAAAATGTATATTCTTTCTCCTTTAAACATGGTATCATTGTTTTACAACCACATGGAACAATTTAATTTACTTGTAATTCTCTAGAAAAGTTGTACTACATGTACCCAAGGCCTGTAAATTAAATGCTACTTGAGGGCCTCCAGCACTGATTGTGCCATTCACTTAAGTAGTCCCTTAAGCCATGTCTCAGGCCTGCGTTGCAGTCTGTATCTGCAGTTTTATACTGTCAATTTGACCACAGAAAATAACACCTGTGCCAAGCCTTAAACTCCCCTTCTATTATATATGTCAGTCCTAGGGTAGGCCCTAAACAGCACAGAGGGCAGGATCCAGTGTATTTAAAATGTTGGACATATACTTTAAATTTTTACATGTCCTGGTAGTGAAAAACTCCTAAACTTGTTTTTCACTAATGCAAGGCCATCCTTTCTCACAGGTAACATTGGGTTACCTTAACTACATTTAATAAGCACTAGCTTTCAAATGGGAGCAAGTGGGGATGTCGAGTTTGGTATGCGTAGAATTGTAATTTAGAACCCTCTTCAATAGTAAACTTGGATTTTATGACACAACTCTGAAAATGCCACTTTTAGAAAGCTTGCATTTTCTTCTCATAACCATTTTGTGCCTGCAGCCTGTATCTTGGGTCACATGAGTAGGTGTAGCACAAAGGGAGAACAGGTGTTGGCTGAATGGGACATCTCTGACTTGATGAGAGGGAGGAGCTGTCACCTACCACATGTGCACATCACAAAGGCACTGCCTGAGCACACTTACAAAGGATTTGACACTACTATTTTCCAACCTCAGAAAAACTTGAGCCATGGGAGGGAGGCAGGAAATAAAAAGCACCTCTGGGAGACAGAAACCCGCAGAACCTTCCTCTACTTCAAAGTGGACACAAGAGATAAATATCAGACCCAACTCTTCAGTACAACTTTGGACCTGTGGAAAGTATGGCAATTCTGTTGCCCTGCAACCTGTGTGTAAGGACTGGGCCTGCATCAGAAACCCAGAACCATAAGAATGACTCTAAAGGCTAGTTGGCTGGCCTCCTGATCATAGACTCAGGGACAGAAAAGTCTCCAACCACCTGCAAAAACATAATCACCCCCTGCCAGGTAATCTGTGACATTCTGGTGGATTTGTTCCATAAAAAGATCACCAACATTTACAAAAACTTTAAACTCCAACCTCATCGCTTCCACAGAGGTGAATCCTGACCACCTGCTAACCACCTGGGACCAGCTCACCACTCAAAGCACCACTGCCATCATGAACTCCATCGACTAAAGAGCACCTATGGACCCCTGTCCCCACCACTTTTCAACCTTGGAAGCAAATCAATCAGCGATAAACTCTCCATCAATGCATCCATCAACACGGCCACCTTTCCAGTGAATAGAAACATGCTGAAGTCAAACTCCTTTTCAAGAAAACCATCCCACTGCCCACAGCAAATTCAAGAACTTCTGTCTCATCCCTATGCTCCCCCTCCCCATAAGGTCCTCGAAAAGGCCATCAACGGCCAACTCAAGGAACCCCTGCAGAACAACAACCGTCTGGACATCGCCCAGTCTGAATTTTGCATCAACCATAGCACTGAAACTGTCCTCATCGCCGCCACACACAACATCAGAGCCCTCCTTGACTAAGGGAAGCAACTGCCCTTGAACCTCCTCGACCTCTCAACAGCATTCCACACTATATCCCACCACACCCTTATCAAGAGAGTCCACCACATTGAAATTCAAGGAGATCCGCCTCAGATGGATCGCCTTCTTCCTCACAGGAAGAACACAAATAATCTGCCTTCCTCCCTAAAACCCTGAATGTAAGAGCATCATCTGCAGCACCCCCCGAGGCTCATCCTTCAGCCCCACCCTTTTCAACACCTACAAGACCCCCCTGGTTGTAGGCCATTAGAACCCACAAACTAAACATAATTTCCTACGCCTAAGACACCCAGATCATCCTCTCATTATCAGAAGAACCCCTCCATCACGATGGCCAAATTCCACATGTGTAGGACAAACATCACCAATTGGATGAAAGACAACTGTCTGAACCTCAACACTAAGAAAAACTGGAGTACTGATCTTTGGAAACAATATCTCAGTGTGGAACAAATCCTGGTGGCCTTCAGAACTAGGGCCCTCATCCACTCCAACAGAACATACCTACAGCCTTGCATCGTACTGAACAGCAAGCTCACTATGAAGAATCAGATCAATGCAGTCTCCTCCACCTGTCAACAATGGATGTACCTTCACCAAAACCCTAATCACCAACTGGCAGTACTAGGGTAACACTCTCTACAGAGGAATCACCCCTCTCATCCTGAAGAGACTACAGGCCATACAGAACTCTAAAGACAGACTCATCCTTGACCTACCCAAGCAGACCCACACCACTATCTACCTCAGGAAACTCCACTGGCTCCCTATGCAGAAAAGGTGCCACTTCAAGATGCCGATTCACACATTTAAAGCCATTCAGAACCAAGGACCAGCATGCATCAAACACCACCTGAAGTTCCACCAACCTTCCAGAGTCCTGCGCTCTGCCCCCATTCACCTCGATCAAACCCCTCCCATACATCAAAGCCTCAGTGGAAGTCACTCATTCTTCTTCCTCATGATAAGGGCCTGGAAGAACATCCCACTCCATCTTCAGACATCACCCTAGCTGCTGGAGTTCAGTAAGGAACTCAAAACCTGGCTATTAAACTGAGTCCCGCAGCAAGATCCTCAGTGCCTGGATACCCTCTCTGGTGATTAGTCACACTATAAAAGTCATGCTCATTGATTGATTGATTGAACCTGGCACTTGGACTCTGTCTGCTGTGAGTCCCATCCCCAAGTGGTGCTACCCACGCCTGTACCCTTGGATGTGGGCCTAAAGGTGCTCTGTAAGCAAAGTCCGACATTTCCTTACAGCTGCATTGGAACTGCTGTAGCCCCGACGTCAGACATTGCATCACAGCCCTTCAGTGTCTCGGAATCACTGATGTGCAACACATCCTCAATGCTGGATCTCACAATGTTCTGCATACAGGTAGTTAAGGTATTTTGTTCAGCAGGTCTAACTGGGTCCCTTCATTTGACCTGTGCTACATCATGGTCGGCCTGAGCTTGTGTCGTTGTCCCAGTCCAGCGCAACCCGAAAACTAAAGTTGGTGCTTTGTGTTTCTAAGCACTGTTTCACTTAAATCTTTAAAATTGCATGTCTCTGGTTCTACTGATTGGATTTTTGTTGTTATGAACTCAAATAATATTACATTGTACAATATTTTTCTTTGTGTGGGATTTTTCTTGTGTTGTGTTTTCATTTTATTACTGTTTGAAGTCCTGTATAAACACTTTATACATTGCCTCTAAGGTAAACCTGACTGCTTTATGCCAAGCTACCAGAGAGTTAAGCATATGTTAATTTGGAGTTTGCTTGTTTTTCCACCCAGATAATCAGGGTGGTTGCTGTTTGAAAAGGGTTTCCCCTAAGTCAACCAGTAACCCACTTTTTTACAGAGGTGGTAGGCAAAAGGAGGTGCAAGGGAATAAAGGTAAGGAGGAAAATACCTAATAAAGACAAATAACAAAAGAAAAAATATCCAAAAGATAACAAAAGACTAAATACCGTAATAAATACATAAAGTCCTTTAGAATGCTTAGAAGAAAGATTGTGTGTGACTGTGAGAGTGGTTATTTGTGTGTCTGAGTGTGTGATGTGGGTGAGCGTTAGTGACTATGAGCTGTCTGCCTTAAGAACCTGGGGTTCCTGGGGTTGCTGGGGTTGCTGGTTGGGGGGAATAATGGCACACGTCAAGCAGTACCCACAATCCATGTCAGGGTGAACCACCAAAGTCACTAAAATAACCTGAGCTCAACCCCCGGTAGCCATGGCAAACAGCAGCCAGACAACTTAGAGGCAAGGTGTAAAATATTTATGCAGTACCAAAACAGTAACAGTAAAATTCAGAACAAGATACAAGAAAAATCCAAAAGCTTTTTAGAAACATGAGTAGATTTGAATACATAAAATGAAAACAAAAATACAAAAATCCAGTAAAGGGAACTGGAGACATGAATTTAAAGTTAAAAATAAAGCAAGAAGCATTAAGCGGCAACATGACAGATATCCCATCCACCGTATTACAATCTCATTATTGCCTATGGAGATAGTAATACAGATGATGGGATATCCATTACGTTTGTCACGGAGTAACTCATCCGACAAGCTCTAAATCAGGCCCTTTGTCTCTGAAATGGAAGTCTAAACTTTTCAGTGGGGCAAGGCAGCAGACTGTGCCCAAAAAAGGCTCTACAAAGTCAGATGATGATCAGACGAGGTCTCGGTGAAGACACTGATTTTGATGGCAAAGCTCAGAGTAAGAGAAATTTGAATTTCATGCTCAAGGTAGGTCCCTCGCTGGCAGAATACCTTTGGCACCTTCGTCCTGGTGAAGATTTCTACACTTACACTTAGTCATGTTTTGGAGATTTGATTCCTTCAGCAGGGCAATGCTGCAGGCTGTAGCCAAAAAGAATTCCCCAAGGCTGATACTTTCTTTGTGATGTCCCGCTGAACTGGATTTGCTGCAGCAGAAAAGCTCAAAGTGGAAGAAACCTGAATCTTAAGCTCACTGGCAATGCACTTTGGTCAGTTTGGCTTGGTGTGTTTGTCCTGGTCTTGTGGAGATCTTTGGGTCGAATATGTTTCTAAGTTCCAGGTTTCTCAAGATGTTAGGAGATGTACACTTTAACCAAGCCCAGGATTCCATGACCTTAGGAACAGTACTGGGAGCCAAGACTCACTTCATAAGAAGCCATGAGCAGGGTCAAGGTGGGTTCAGTTGATACTGGTCAGCTGAATAGTTGCATCTTTTAGTTTGTTGTTTCTTTGTAGCTCAAACAGGACATCAGCCTTATGACCTTTTGAGTCCACTTCTCTGTCCTGGATACTAGTGGGAGCGCAGGCACAGTCCTTTAAGGTTCTTCTTAGGTTTCAAACAGCAAGCTTAGATCGCTTCTGATCTTCCTCAGGTCCAGTATTGTTCTGAGGATGGTACTGTGGGTGCCACATTTATGTGTGCCACCAGCCTGTTGGTGGGGGTATCTCCTAGCTTCTCTGTAACCAACGGGGTTAAGGTTCACAAGGGTTACCCTAACTACTTTTACAGCATTTCCTGTGTACCATACAGGACTGGCAAAATATTCCACAGTGCCCATCTCTGCCTAAATCAAAGTTGGTGTGTAATCACCTTAGGGTTGGGCTAGGGAAATTACCTCTATAGTCACTTCAAACCTGTTTTGAGGGCAGCTCCTTTCCCAATGGTACTGGAAAATGTCTGGGGGTACAAAGAAGAGGTTTGTGCAGGTGTCACCAAACATCTGCTTGTGACAGGGGAGGCTCTCTTTGAGGATTATTAAGTTCCTAGACACTGCCCAAATGTCCTTCTTGCCAGAGAAACAGAAATATCTCCTCACACCTAAGCCTTTGTCTCCTGCTCTGGGAGCAGTATTCACACCTCATTTAGGGCTAAACAGCCAGAGGGTGGCATCTAAAGGCTACTACAAATTAGCCTCCAGAGGCTTTAGGCAGAGTAAATTTAACTTTTCAAAAAGTATGTTTTCCATAATATTTATTTATAAAATGTTACCTCACCAGTGAATAAGACTTTTCATAAACATTACCAATAGACCAAGAATGACATTTCTAGGTGTATTCTAGCCAAATATACCATTATTAAATTTAATATTGCAACCCAGTGTTTTCCTGTGGAACAGTCAGGCTTTCTACAGGAAAATAGCTTTTCAGGCCTTTTCGCTGTAAGGACATGTGTAACATTAAATTTCTATGTGTTGTACTTTTAAATACTATGCATCCTTCTTAATGGGCAGAACCCCCTTTTTTATATGGAAAGTTTCAACCTGTCAAAAGGGTTTATTTTGACATACTGAATTGCAGTTAAAGAGCTGCTTTCATCAGAAAACAAACTTGGTGCTGCTGCCCATTAGTGACATTTAACTTACAGGCTCTAGGTACACCCTGTTACCATATACTAGGGGCTTATTAGTGAGTTAAATATGAAAATTAGGGCTATGCCAATTTGACTGGGGGAGCACAGGCACTTTAGTCCTGGTGAGCAGTGGTAAAGTGCATAAAGTTATAAAGTCAGATAAACCAGATAGGTCAAAAATCTGGGGGTACACCACAGAAAGGGCGGTCATTTCCTACATCTCCTTTCTATGTGTTTGTTGTAGTGGAGGTGAATAAGTGAGAGTCTGTAGGAAATTTGAAAAGGGTTGAGGGGGTGATACCATTCTCATGCAGCAACCACTATTCCTCTCATGGTGAAGTCACAAGCAAACCCTAAAATTAACCTGTGCTCAGTCCTCTGGTAGCCTGGCACAGAACAGTCAGGATTAACTCAGAGGCAATGTGTAAAGTATGTGTGCAGCACTTCAAACAGTAACACAGTTAATACACACCACAAAAGAATCCATAACAGGGTTAGAAACATGGAGTAATTTTCAATGAATAAAACAAGATCAGAATGGCAAAAATCCAAATGGTAGAACTAGAAATATTACATTTTAAAGGTTTTAGTAAAGATAGTGCATAAAGGCATAAAGCGTCAACTATGGATACGTGGTGGAGTCGGACTGGGACAAAGTCACAAGTTGAGGCTGACTACAATGGAGCATGGGCAGGCTACAAGGACCCAGTTAGGTTTGCTGAAAAAAGGACCTTAAATTCAGTTCTGAGAAGCGTTGTGAGGATCTGTTTTGAAGATGCATTGCACAGCAGAGGAGATGTATTTGTTCCACGGTGTGGCAAGGCTGCAATGCTTGGGCCTGCATTGGATTCAATGATCCTGTCAACAGGGCATGCAAGGTTAAGTCTGGCATTAAGAACTCTGTGAGCAGTCAGGGTGATGAGTCAGTAACGAAGAGCTGTGAGGCTGCAATGCAGAGTCTGGAGTCATTAGCCAGGCTGCCGTCGAGGAGGTATGTGAGGGACTTCTCCGAGGACGCATCATGCAGTTGGGGTGATGCAGCAGTTCCAAAGGGCTGCTATGAAATGCAGGTCTTTGCAACACATTCAATCCATGCAGCAATGGTAATGCACCGATTCTGCTCAGCTTTCCGTCAAGCAGCAGAGGAGATGCGTCAGTTCTGCTAAATCCACAGAGGCTGGCAAACAAATAAAGACAGAACTATGGTAGCATCACTGGGCCAGGTAGACTCATAAATGGCAGAGTCCAGGTGCAGGTGCAAGGTTGTTTGAAGCCATTTATGTCCCCGAGGCTTCAGATCTGGAGGCCAGCCAACTAGCACTTGGAGTTACTCTGGGTTCAGGGTTCAAGAGATCCAGTCTGGCTTACCCAGGCATGAGGGCATCAGACAGCAGATCATCACAGTAAGGCAACAGCACTGCAGGTAAGTAGTCCTGCAGAGCGCAGCCCAATAGAGTGGCAGTCTTTCAGCAGCACAGCAGTCGTCCTTCCTGGCAGACTATCCACAGGTCCAGAAGTGTACTGAAGTGGTGTTGTCTGAAGTGGTGTTGTCTGAGTAGTGTTTCTCCACAGTTTGTGCTTTTGACGTGGGGGAGAAGCTACCAGAGGTTTCTTTGACGTTCCCAGGCATCCTGCCTTCCCTGTTCTGGCTCCATGCTAACTACAGGAGAGAATACAGCCCTTTGTGTGGTGGTAGGGCACAGCCAATTGTGGTGAAAGTTGTACTGTGCCAAGCGCCTCCTTCCCATAAAGCCAGTGATGGCCCATCTAGTCACACCTAAGTTCTCTATAGTGTGCACTGTCTATGAGGAATACACAAAGCTCAACTGTCAGCTATATCCAGTCTTGTGAACAGTCACGTCACAGGCACTAAATGGATAGAGCAGGAAAATGCCAACTTTCTTAAAGTGACATTTTCAGAACTCCAATTTAAAATCTGGCTTCACCATAAATTAGGACTTTAAATTGTCAATCTAAAGACACCAAACATCAAGTGATTATGTCTTCCCATTTAGTAATTATGCATGTAGAATGTAATAAGGCAACTTCAGTGTTATCCTATGGAAGAGATAGGACTTACAGTAGTGAAAAGCGAATTTAAGATTTTTTCACTACCAGGACATGTAAAACTTAAAAGTACAGGTCATACCTTTTAAACACTTTGCACCCTGCTCTCTAGATTGTCCAGGGCCTATCCTAGGGGTATCTTATATGTATTAAAAAGGAAGGCTTGTGTCTAGCAAAAGATTGATTGTGCCAGGTTGAAATTGCAGTTTAAAACTGCACGCCCTTACAGTTTGCAATGGCAGGCCTGGGACATGTTTAAATGGCTATGTTTGCGGGTGGCTCAATCAGTTCTGCCAGCCCATTAGTAGCATTTCATTTACAGGCTCTGGGTACAGGTAGTACACATTTACTAGGGACTTACAAGTAAATTAAAAATGCTAATTGGGAATAAGCCAATGCTACCATGTTTTAAGGAGTGAGCATATGTACTTTAGCACTGGTAAGCAGTGGCAAAGTGCATCTTAAGGCCAGCAAAAGCGAGATCGGAAAAATGAGGTAGGGAAGGCAAAAAATAGGTGGAAGACTACCCTGAGGCTGACAGGTCTATCAGAGTCACAGGACATATTGCGCCCATTCTTGATATACTGTGAGCTTTATTGATGGCGGTGTGTCTCATTTACATAATTGTGGCTCTCTGTTGCATAATGGTGGTGAAAAATCCTTTCATGTGATGGCTTCCCATATGTTTGAAGAAGATAAATACACATTAAATATTCTGTCCATAGATAACACTAGGACTGTACTTATGAGTGCTTGGTGAAAGGACAAGCTGCTATTTGTGGACTAAACATGTGTTTCCTAAAAAATAAATAAGAAAAAGAAAAAAAAAAGAAAGAAGCATTGGTATTTGGTACTTTAAGTCTAAACTACTGCTTTGTCATGAAAATGACACGTTTCTGTTTGGGGACATTGAGCTTATTTAGGCAATCTATGCATTTTTTAAATTGGTTTAAAGTTGGCATTCTAAACATAATTCATGGTGATTTCTGGTGGCGAATTCGTTTTTTGTTGCTTGAAACAAATGTACACTTTCTCCTATGGCTGTTATTCCATGATAAATGTGTTTTTGAGTCATGTCATCTTCCACATTGATACATCTTTCTGTGGTATCATAAGTACTGGTGGTGGAGGCTCCAGAAACGTGGGTAATTTGTTTGATCCTGTAATATTTATATAGCTGGGCAGTAACGTTTCTCTGTGATACTGCATGATTTGCCAGCTCTGGTGATTTTAACCTGGGATTGTGAGATGTGCATTGCTTTTTGTTTCCCAACCTTCCCAATAAAAACGGATTCATTGTGCTTCCACTCCGAAGGGGAGGGATGGAAACAAATACCTGAAAAAAGATGAAACATACATTTTGAAAATGATAGGCCATGTGGCCCTGCATACTAGGTTTTCTTTAGCTGCCTGCAATATGTGTACCTTTTCAGCACATTTGTATGGTAGTTACATTGATAATTCCGCAACCCAGTGTCCTGTGTTGAGCATAAGGCTTGCGTAGCATCGCAACAAAGTATTGTAATGTTTACTTCAGAGCCTAATGGTTGATATACAGTTGTGTGAAACTTGTGTTATAAAATGTACCAAATTCTATCCCCTAATTCCCCCTAGAAGATGATGGGCTTGCTTGCTTTGCTCACTTCCTCCATCTTATCCAAGACTGGTGTTTACTGCCCACCAGACTTGAAGCTCACCAGCCGCCATTTTTGTCATCAATGATATTTACACGTGCCATTCTATATATGTATATGTTTATTAATTTGTGGTGAGTTTTTAACAGTGTTTATTTAATGAAGTGCTATTGTCTTGTTATACTACAGTACTAGTGTTCTTTGCTGCACTGATAATGTCTGAGAGTAGGTCAGAACACCTCCGCTGAGTAAGTCTAGGTTGCTGTTGCCTCGATACCCTGAGACAAGCGCTAAAAGGGATACTGAGGGCCAGATTTATTGAAAAGTGGTGCAGCGCGGTGCTGCGCCAAAATTGGCAGCGCCACACTGTGTTACTTTAGAAACATAGGGATGCACTGTATTTAACTAAATACAGCACACCCATTTGATTCCCCCTGCGCTGGCGCTAAATTTAGCTGCCAATGCAGTCATTCTTGCACAATCGTGCAAGGATGTCTGTGTTGAGGGATGTGATTGTTTATGTGTGGGAAGGTGTCCATTCCTGCACATAAACAATCAGTAATGGCGCTTTGGCACTTCTGTGTGTGCTGCACAATTCAGCACACAGAGAAGTGCCAAAGTGCCATGTTCAAATGATTGTATATGTGCTGGAAGGGACATCTTCCCACACATAAACAATAATTTCTGGCATTTTGCTCATTCTGTGCATGCTGTAGAATGCAGCACACATAGAAAAACTAAAAAATGAGGAGGAATAAAAGTATTCCTCCTCATTGCGCTCTGCTAACGCCACCCCTGGCGGTGGCGTTAGATTTTGCCGCTGCCTCAGGTTTACGAAATTTCATAAAACTAAGGCAGTGTCAAAATGCAATGGGTGTTGCTGTGGTATGCCCACTGCAACACCCATTGCATGCCCCTTCCATGCACAGTGCTGCCTAACGCCCAGTGGCGTAGCGTGGGGGGTGCAGGGGGAGCCGGCCGCACTGGGCGCAACATCTTGGAAGAGACTAAATCCACGGGTTAGGGGGCGCAAATTACTTGCCTTGCCCCGGGTTAGGGGGCGCAAATTACTTGCCTTGCCCCGGGTGCTGACAACCCACGCTACGCCACTGCTAACGCCACCTTGTAAATACGGCGTAGTGCTTAGCGCCACAGGAGCGTCACAAAAAGTAACTCTCCAGTGGCACTAGGGGCATAGAAATATGGCCCTTAGTTCCAAGCTGGGTGGTCTGCAGTACGTAGGCCCAGGACACCGGTGGTGAAAGACCTCAGTTGTGACAAATACGGCCTAGTGCCCCCCTGTTTGTATTGTTGTGAGAGTGCCCTAGAAATGAACTAAAAAATAAAATACATTTCTATTGATTATTCTATTTTGTTATCTTTTCCATCTTTAGCTATTTTTCCATAATGACATGCTTTAACTAAGTACTGCAGAATTCTGAAAGCCTACATATTTTGTTCATCTATGCATAGTATGTATTTTTTCTGGGAGGGTTCGAAAAATATTTTAATTGGTTCCCAAACTGTTTTCTAACAGGCTTCAGATGGGGTCACGATTTCCTCTGTAATTATAAACAGCATCCTCTGCAAGGTACTTCACCTTTCTTCGTTTTGCTTCTGTCTCCTTGGCAATTTGATATGATTAGTTCTTACCCATCCTGCTGTTCAGCACACGCAGTGTCCTCGGGATTTTGCCTCAACTTTCCTTACAACGTAATGAGACCATTAAGTTTGCCACAGGAATAACTCATTCTAGTAACTCAGGGCCAGATGTACCAAAGGATTTTACCCATTCTTTGTCTATGGGAAAAAGCTTTCGTACATATGGCCCTCAGTTTGACTCTTCAGTGCAGACAAAAGAAAGGCAATGAAGCTGTCGCCCACATTTTGCGTTGTTTGCCAAGGTCCTATACCAGGGAACATAAACTGCAGTCTAGGCTCAAAAGCACAAACTGCAGTTCTGCATCAGTGGTTTTCCTCCCGAGGGCAAAGGAGAGGACACCGTGTCAGACCATGCAGAGACCGTGGGATGTGCTTTCCTACTCTGAGTGAAGTTTGCAGAGGCTGGCGGGGGCACATCATGGTGCGTAGTTCACACAGTACGAAGCCATCACCTGCTCCCAGGGAGGGGAAACCGTATTGTAAAAGTAGAAGAAATGACTAGGTACATGCAGGAAAGTTGAATACAGGTTTATTCACCTCAGCAACCAAAATCAACTGCTACAACGGTCACCACACATAACTCTGCCTACTTGGGTCACTGAGTTCTACATTTCAGAATGCTGCATGTAGACGCGCAGGACACTACACATCTTAATCTTTTATGAATAAACAAACATGAGTAAATTGCAATACCAACAAAAACACAGTAGTACAAAAAATCATTACACTGTAAAATCCTTCAAATACTAAGCTGAATGTCTACTCCTTTTCTTACCACTCCGTGTCGCAACCACACTATCTTGGTCACCCTTACCTATGACATTATTCTAGATGGGACTGAACCTACTTATCGCATAAGGGTGGCAGTTTGTATCTGGACACACTCCCTGTTCCACAAGAAACAGGTCTATGGGTACTGTTGAATTGCAGCTAAAATCCCATATGTGGCAATTACTTGGTCTTGAAAGCACTGTTTAACAATTTTGCAACTTTTCTCGGATTACTGAATTTCGACCATTTTTCTGCACCAACTGGAGCAAGTATCCCCACAAAGTCACCTACTTTAACACCCTCTGTCTCCACACATGTTCTCTTATCAAAAACGTTTTCCTGCAATTCATCTCGCGGTTTTCCCTTGTTCTCCAATCATCATTCACCAAAACATCTACCCACCCTTGATTCCAGCCCATCCAACCAGGCACAAGTGTGGTTTCTACCCAGAAATAACTCACAATATGCCTTGCCTGTGGTGGAATGGGGAGATAACCCATAAAAAATCAACCGTTCCTGGAGAACTTTCTTACAATCATCACCACTGGCTTCAGCATTTTGAAAGCCTTCCTTAATTGTCTAATGAAAGCACTCCACCACCCCACTGATCTCGGGGTGGAATAAAGAACATTTCTTATGCTTCACTTACCTACAAAAGACTCAACTTCCTTTGAGCATAGTTGTGTCCATTGTCTGTCAAAATGGAGCAAGGGATCTCTTCATGTCGACACCAACACTGTACAAATACTATTACAGACTTGAATTAAATGTCTCTGACACATGAAATCTCAGACCACAGTGAAAATAAATCCACTGCTACCAGTAAATAAGGCTTTGCTTCTTCACCCTTTAATGGACTAATAATATCTATAAGAGTTCTCCTCTCAAGGTCTACAGGTAATTCACTGTATATCATAGGGGAACACGAATAACACACACTCCATCACTGATGTCATATTCTACAAATTGTCGAATCATTCCTTCAACTTCCAAATCAAGCTGTGACATTGTTCAACAATGAAGTCAAGACCAGTGATGGCCACATTTCAATTTCATCTGCATTTTAGTGGTACCCATACACTTGGTTGCAGTGGAACAGCTGGCGGCTTCTGATACAAGCTGCCGCCTGTATACAAGTGGAAGAATTTACTACTTAAAAACCGGAAAGGTAAGTACAGGTTTATTCATCTCTGCCATCAACATCGACTGCCACAACTGTCCCCATATAGAACTCTTTCCCCTGGGGTCACTGAGTGCTGCATTCTAGAATGTTGTGCGTACAGGAAGAGAGGACACAACACTTAGGCACAAATAGACTTCAGTTTTCGACAAGCGCAATACATCTGTGACACAACGTGTAAGTTAATATATCCTATTGAATATATTTACATTTCATATCTATATGTACTCCTGTAGTCTTCTCGCATCCTTATACCACTCTACTGCCACTACACTCTGTAGCACGGGAACACCAAGGTGTCCAGGAGGTGAGGTTTCCTGAAACTAGAAGCTTCACAGTATTTACATAGTGTCACCCCCTCCTACTACGTTTTACTTAGGAGATTAGAGGGGTAGGATTTAGTTGTACAGTAAATGTACTCAAAGTCTTTTGTATATGCAGAATTCGGAGTCGTAAACCTGGGTATCCTGAAGATAAATTCCCAAGGGAGTTTGTTCATCCAACTCTGCAGACGTATTCTAACTGTTACACGAATGGAAAAGTGAGTAGATACTGCAGCAGGTTAACACATGACGAAGGCTTCACATCTCCAATTAATAGTAGTGATTCTACCGGTTGCAGGATACATAGGACAAAACGACTAGTACACCAAGTGCCTGGAGGCCTTGATGCAATATATTCAATTATGTGGACCAAGCTGTGACAGAATCGGCATGCTGCTAACTCATTTAACAGAATATTTTGAAAACTGTCAGAAAAACTCCTTGATGCCCAGAGTAGTGACCATATTGGCCTGTACCTCTATTAAGAAGGAGCTGGTTGACTGTCTTCAGCATCTTGGCGCTTTGGGCAAGTGATTTAAGGATGCAATCATTTCAGTGGCAAAGGTCCAAGAATAGAAATCTAGGGGCATATTTATACTCCGTTTGCGCCGAATTTGCGTCGTTTTTTTCGACGCTAATTCGACGCAAAACTAACTCCATATTTATACTTTGGCGTTAGATGCGTCTAGCGCCAAAGTTCATGGAGTTAGCGTCATTTTTTTGCGTGAACACCTTCCTTGCGTTAATGATATGCAAGGTAGGCGTTCCCGTCTTAAAAAATGACTCCGATGCATATGCGTCGTATTTATACTCCCGGGCAAAAATGACACCCGGGAGTGGGCGGGTCTAAAAAACCCGCCTTAGCGCCGGATTTTAGCGCCTGGGTCAGGGCAGGCGTTAAGGGACCTGTGGGCTCAGAATGAGCCCAGAGGTGCCCTCCCCTGCCCCCAGGGACACCCCCTGCCACCCTTGCCCACCCCAGGAGGACACCCAAGGATGGAGGGACCCACCCCAGGGACATTAAGGTAAGTCCAGGTAAGTATTTTTTTTTTTTTTTTTGTGGCATAGGGGGGCCTGATTTGTGCCCCCCTACATGCCTCTATGCCCAATGAATAGTTAGAGTAATTTTTATCCAGATTTCTCTTGTGGCCACTTTTAGGCTTTTCAGCTGTCCCACATATGACATCGATTTGGGTTCAGGCAATAAGGTACTTTATTCTTTTTACTGCAATTAGATGTTTGAGTCCTGCATTGAGCTGCACCCATGCAGTGTTAAAACTTGGGTTCAGCCTAAAGGTGAGAGAAGAACGTAGTTAGCAGGGGTGTGTCCTGTACAAAAACAAGCTGCGGTCCTCTGTTAGCATGTACTTGGATTAGGATGCTGTGGGAGTTTAGCTATAGCTTGTTAAGCATCTGGACTACCTCCGTCTTCTGTCTGGGTGCATTTTGGTTTTAGGTAAATCACCTTAGAGCCAGCAGAAATAAAGACGGCATATTGGGGGAGCGTGTCAAGCACCTCTGTGTCTTGAAAAGCTGAATGATTTCATGACCTTAAAGAGCAAGGCCCAAAAGACGCATCCAACTAATGTTGGGAGAGTTTTAATAATCTAAGCAAAAAGCATTAAGGTATCTAATTAGACCAGTATAAACTGGTAAAATAGACTACTGAGAAGTATTCACCCAGCTGAAATGTAGATACCACCAGGTTAAGTTTCTCGCGTCAGTAAGTAGCATCACTGAATATCTTTTTGAATTATAATCATTATCATGCTTAAAACTTGTTATGAATTGTTATTAAATAATAGCAAAGACTATTACTACTACTAATTATTATTATTATTGTTATTATTATTATTATTATTATTATTATTATTATTATTGCTGTTGTTGTTACTATTCTACTACAACTCATACAATGGTTTAAGTATGGTTGTTATGATGATGAGTAACATTTATACTATGTTTTTTGTTATTATTGGTGATAATATTATTATTGCATAAGGGTGTTAACAATATTTTAAACCTTATAATTATTAGTAATATTGTTGGTACACACAATTTCCTCTCAAAGTGGTCTGTGATTGTGGGCAACATGTAGTAAGAATCGATTCTCAAAAAGCAGTTACAAAATGTGCACGGACAATTTCTGAATTAAGTCAGATTTTGTGAACCAACCTATGTACTAATAAGTTAGTTTGAAAAATAAGGAATCATAATGAGTTACAGACTGCCTTGCATAAAGACTATTAGGCAGGTCGCAATTTTGATTCCCTGTAATTGATCACAATCACAGGGATGGTCGCCTGTAAGGATCAGGAGACCACCATTCCCATGATTGTAATATTTAAAAAAAAGACACTTTTTTAAAGCAAGCCCATTCCTTTAAAGAAAATGGGCCTTGGATATATAACATAATACAATCCAGGCACGGCCAGCTATGTGCATAATACTGAATTTTTGACTATTTTATGCACACTGTGCTTATGTAGGGCACCTGATAATTTGCTACATTTATGTTTTATTAATGATACTGCATTTTGCTCACATACAGTATATTTGGACAACAGGAACACACATAATTTGTGATTGGAGAGAAAGGTTATATATGACAATGGAGACAGGCATGGGCCTACCAACCATTTCAGTAGGTGTTTGATACTAGCTCTTAGAGAAATGTGCCATAAATGATGTAAAACATATATGTTGCTAATGCCTTGTGGTGCACCGCAAACAGGTTGAATTCAATATGCTGCTGACTGGTGGGATCCTTGGATCATATGTGCCCTCCAGAAATAGGTAGTTTACACTGGGTGCACATCGCAATATGGAGACATAGTTTATTAAATGTATATCGATGATGGAGAGGCACACACAGCTCAGTGATTAGAAAAGAGTATCAAGCTTACCCCAGCATGGCAGCCCTGTGGAATGATGAGCGATTAGGTGTTGGAGGCTAAGAGATATATTCTATTGTGCCATTAAGCAAGGCAGCCTCCTCTCAGTAGCAGCATTCCTTGCTAGCAGATCCGAGTGGGTACACTGTTTCAGTTAAGTGAACCGCAGCTGCTGATTCCTCTCGGAGGCATGGAGTGTGTCATTGATGGGTAAGCATGAGGCAATAGTAAAATGCTTGTGAGAAGTCCAAAAGCCCGCACATGGAGGCATCTGTCTCTCGATGGAAAACCCGTAGACTACAGGATGAAATTTGATTAATTTGTCTGTGGTGTCCATTACTTCCATCCGCCCTGTAAGAGATTCAGGATGTGATTCTCTTTGACGTCATGGATAAGTTTTCCCAAACGATTTTGGAGAGGATTTGTTCTTTCACTTTGATTAAGCTGGTCACTTGAGAGAAGTTAGGTTCAGATACCATGTTTTTCTTGTAAAGAGGTTCCATTAGGACCATTTTTTACAATTCCATTAAGCACACACTGTTTGCAAAGAACGTAAAGAAGAGATGACCATCACGCCATAAAGCAGTTCAAATACTCTGGTGGGTTCTTGTTAGGTCTTATGGCTTTGTTGGGTTTTAACACTTGTGTAACTTCTGTAAAACTTCTTTGCTGTAAATTAGGAGGCAGATTTATCATTATTGGACACAGCCTGCTACCTTGCGACATCGCATGGAACGGAAAGGCTAGGATT
Source organism: Pleurodeles waltl (assembly GCF_031143425.1). Classification (NCBI taxonomy): domain Eukaryota; kingdom Metazoa; phylum Chordata; class Amphibia; order Caudata; family Salamandridae; genus Pleurodeles; species Pleurodeles waltl. The sequence continues at coordinate 812,924,156 of NC_090437.1, read as the reverse complement.
GGGCATATTTAACATGATACTTCACATTCCTGTCCTTTCCTTGCTCTGTTGTACAATGTGCTGGCTTGAGCTAATGCTGTCATGCTGTTGTAGGCAGGGCTGTTTTTGTGCTGGAAGGGGCAACTTCCTGCACAAAAACAATCCTCTGAGGCATTTTTCTCTTTCTAATTGTGGTTCAGAATGCAGCACACTTAGAAAGAGGAAATAACCACTACGGCAGAAACCACACTGTCGGGAGTTCGGCAGACAGGTGTTCCTGTCCTCCAAACTCATAATTAGGCCCTAATTTGCATGGATCATGCAAGCACAATCACTTTATTACAATGTTATGAAATCAGTGCTTGTAGCCAATGCTTCAAGCCTTGATTGAATAGCCATGGCAATTTTTTTCTGATGAAATATATATCTCCTGATTGGCCCTGATTGATGTAAACCCCAGGCCCTCATAGCAGAAGAGATAGGATCTTTGTGGCAGATTTCCTTCACATGCCATGGTAATTTTGAAGTGCTCTGAAAAATGATTGCAGGAGTTTGTTTAGGTCAGCATTAAATAGGAGTCAATTGAGTGCACTTTGTTGGATGCACATGACACAGAAAATTTCAAAAGATGTAAAATTAGTTTTTCAGCAAGCATCCACCAGCCTTCTCTCACTCTCTCTAACCTGCAGAAGATTGGATAATCTGAGGTGGCACTGTAAATTTCTGCTGTCAGACCCAGACAGCCTTGTCAAATGGGCAGATTGAGGACAAACGTTCATTTAAGTAGGTTTCAGTGGCAAAAACCTGAATGCAGACTTTAGAGAAGCTAACTTTGGGGATAGCACGTCTTTGGTTTGTCTCACAGATAGAACATCATGTAAAATGGACTCAGTGGTGGAGTTATTCTAGGAGCCTAGTTTAAGTTGGGGGTAGGGGGTTTAGGCTTGTCTTTGATTGAGTGCTCGAAGGAGTCAAGTATCTTCAACAGTGGCCAATGTGTGGTCTGTGACCCTCACAGACAGTGTCTCAAATGACAAGTCTTGGCTAATGTACTGCTAATTAATGCTTATTTAACTACAGCAGATCTGCAAGATGCATCATTGAAAGGTTAGGTAATTTGCAGATATATTAGCAAATATGTACAGAATACAGCTATCAGATATTAATTACTATGGTGAGGTTAGACTGTTGTAAGATGCACAGTGCATATGCCAAATAGTGTGTCAGGCCTAGATCTTAATTGTAAAATGCATTTCCCAGTGATTTCTTGCCTATGTTGAAGAGATACACCTTTGTGATAGTGCTTCTCATGGTCAAGACTACACCTTTAGCAACCACAGAGGTAGAGGGAGACAAACGCACAATGCTGTTTCCTCTTCTTATCCTACTCCAGAGGTCTTAACTTCCTGAATTGCAGTGATACATCCCCAAGTGCAAGAAGTGGAAAGGGTCCATGCTAACAGCCTCAAACAGCAGGCCACATGAAGGGTCCATGAGAATGCTGACGCCACTAATACCACAAAGAGAAGAAGACGGGTGTGGCAGGATTCTGCAATCAGGGTTGTAATAATCAGCAATCAGAACTACTATTCCTGCACTCAGCTGGTGGCTAGTAATGGACAGCATTCAGCTAGGTCGTATAGAGTTTAGCAAAAGAGTTGTAAAATTGGGGGTCACACTATCAATCTTAGGGCTGCATCCTAAAAAACATTTTAGGTTTGGAGTGCAAATCCTGCTGTGGGAGCGCCTTTGGACAACAGTGGTGTCAGGAGCTTCTAAGGTCAGCGGCCATCTTGTGCTGCTGCTGTCTTAAAAAGCCCGCTCGCGACTCCATCATTTATCACATGCAAAAAATGCATTTTAGCTAGTTCAGCATTTTCTTCATGACGCGTTCCGAGCCAATATTCATGAAAAAGATAGCATTTACTGCCTGTCCTATGCCATAAACTGTCAGCTCAATTGGAAGAAACACCACTTCTGCCACTGAAAATATGTAGACGAAATCTCATTAGGAATTGGAAATAGAAATATGTCTGTGCTTCCTTCGCCCTGTTGATGGAACGAAGCAATAAATCATATGGTTCATGTATGCCAGGCATCTGTTAGGCAGGCGTTGGCAGAAAATGCTCCGAAGGAAGAGCCACAAAGGAGCACAGGTTTTATACGTTGTCATCTGCATGACAGTCGATGATGAAGGACACCATCATGCCCCCCTTACTGATAGTCTATAAACAAGTTTTTCCTTTGTAGAGTTTTTGCGCGGCGTTCTTCGTCCTCATTTTGAGCTCGGGGAGTTTCGCGGCCGGGGTAATCAAGTCACTTTTCGCCCTCATCGGGAATGAAGCAAGTGCTAAACAGACTCGCGAACGGCTGCTGCTTTGAGGATTGTGCAAGACATCGTTTCGCCGATGCCCATTAACTAGTTTCTCCCTCATCTGTGAATACCAAGTACGGAGGAATCCCCCTCGCGCCCACACAGCCCACCAATGGTGTTGTTGTATTAAGGAGTTGAAGGGTGAACGTGTTCTCTTTGACCTCAAATAACACATTTGCTTTTAGCGATGGATATACTGGCTCCTAGCAAGCTGCATTTCAATTTACTGTCAGTTGAAATGCTAACCCAGTTTCCATTTAGGAAGATGTTTGTCTGGCTACTGAGAATGTGAGCCGGAGTAAAGATTCAGTAGTTACTTGCAGTGTTTCTCACATGGCGACAATGTTATTCTTTTCCCAAAATTAAACTAATTTTCATTTTATCAGTGTCCAGTGTGCCACAAATTATATTAAAAAAAATATATTTAAAATGCGACAGGCACATCACCAAAAATGGCACGAATCAACATTATATCCGCATGAGAGATTCATTTATTAATCCTCTATTATTATGTTATCTTTTATGTAAACGAAAACGTTAAAAATTACATTTGGTAAAAATAAAAATAAAACACGTTCCTGGAGAATTTTCCTGTATTTCCAGACTAAGGTGAGTATTGAAAATGTATGCTGCATCTATATATTCGACTCAAGGGCCAACGGTCAGAATCATTGCTTAATTTCTAAATAAAAAGGTGCCGGTGCCCAAAGCCCTCCTCGTAAACACGCGGCTGCTGCAATTAAATGCGCGAAAACGGAATACTGAGGCAGCACAATCCTGAAGCCATCTCGGGCCTCTGCAATACAGTTAAAGCCACTCTCTGATCCTTCAGCTCACTCTTGTAGCTTTCTGATTTCTCCCATTGTGATGCTTTTTCGTTTTTCCCTTCCTCCGTCTTTCCCATTTGTGTTTTTTGCTCGCAGTAAATGCTTGAAGCAGAAAAGTGCCGGCCCTCAAAAATAAGTGCCAGCCCTCAAAAATAAGTGCCAGCCCTCAAAAATAAGTGCTGGTGCTCCGCACTGGAAACAGCAAGCACAAATTAAGCACTGGTCAGAACAATACTTTCTCAATGCTTACCCTCGCCTGACCTGAAAGGATTTAGACATCATCTTGTAACTCTCAGGGTAGGAGCAGTGCTTAATTTATGCTTGTTGTTTCCGGTGCGGAGCACCTGCACTTATTTTTGAGGGCGGGGCTTCATTTTTTGCCTCAAGCATTAATTGCGAGCAAAAGACACATTTGAGAAAGACAGAGGAAGAGAAAAACGAAAAAGCGTCACAAAGGAGAGAGCAGAAAGCGGCAGGAGTGAGCTGAAAGGGCAGGGAGTGGCTGTAAATGGATAGAAGAGGCTGGAGATGGCTTTAGGATTGCACTGCCTCAGTATTCTGTGTTCGCACATTTAATTGAAGCAGCCACGTCTTTAAGAGGAGGGCTTTGGGCACCAACATGGTAGGCCATGTCCTAGGCACAATTTGAGGCCGACTGCAATGGATCTATGCCCAGATACACCAAGTGAATTGGTTAGTGGAAGTGAAAAAGTTCGAAAGGGTATCTAAGTCCCATATCAGACAGAGACTTTGTCAGTTTTTTAAAGAAAAATGTTGACATTTCTTTTAAGTCCCAGCACTGAAATGGACTTTTCACTTTTCAAGAAAAAAAAAATTCCTACACAGAATACCACTGAAAATGTAAGCGCCGCTGTGAAACCAAAGATTGGATATCTCAAGAAGGTTTGCTCCCGCTGGTGCTCTATAGCTTTGGAGATTTCTCACTGAAACGTTTCTAAGACCCAAAGCAGAATGGGACTGATTGGGTTGATTTTTTTGGAGTTGCATGAAGACTTGGGTGGGATGAAGCCGTAATAAAAACTAATACTGTGGAGCTGCCGGTCAGGTAATTTTTCCGATGGGTCTCCGTGAGCTGTTTAGGAAAAGTTTAAGAAGTTTCCAGACTTTTGTCTGCATCCAAAGAACTACATTAGTATGATCTAAAGCCCCACACCTTCAGTGGAAGGCACTTAGGCTCTCAGGTTGTCAGGCAGAGGCCAACAGCAAAGTCCAGTTGCCATTACTCATCTGGGCCCTTCAAAGAGAAGGTCTCTTGCAGCCCATTGTTGCCTGTAGCCACAGAGGAGGTCACTCAATTGACCTTTGGAGTCCATGTCTTTGTCCTGAGTATAGAAGGAGCAGGTCAAGTCTGGCAGGGTACCTCCCAAGCCATAGACAGCAGGTCCAGTCATTCTCTGAAGGTCTAGTAACTGTTCTGGGAATGGTGCCTGGAATGTCACATTTATACCTCACATTAGCTATTAGGTGAAGGCGACGTCTGGGCACTCTCTAACCAATGGAGTATACGTTCCTTGGCGCAAACATAACCACTTTTCCAGAAATTTTTGTTTGACTTGCAGCAAACAATACCAGAGTGCCTGTTACTCTTAAAATTCAAGATGGAGAGACCATTTCTCCCTTGCACAGAACATGTGTGCCCACCCAGAGGTGTGGCTAGGTTAATAAGCAATCTACTCCTCTTTGGTGTCTTATAACAAACTCTGGGGTAGCTTTTCTTCCACTGGGTTTGGGCAAGCCTGACTATGGGGGTCAAAGGCTGGGAGTTTCCTAGTGTCACCTAACATTTTCTATTGACATGTCAGGCCCCTTTAAAGGTACTTAAGTATCTGGGTTCTCCTTAACTCGTCTGTCTGCAAGGGAAAAATAATAACTCACCACTCCCAGGCCACTGTCCCTGCCCTAAGAGCAGTTTTCAAGCCTCATCCACGCCTCATTTGAGGCCAAGTATATGCAGGGCAGTTGCTGGAGAGCTAATTCAGAGTAAAGGTAACTTTCTAAATTTTACATTTCTACTCTTGTTAATAAACATCGAACTTCACAATTAGATTAGACTTTTACTAAATATAAAAATACTTTTTTAAATGGAGTCTGTTGCTGATATAGGCCAAGAGTTATGGATTAAAGTGTATAATCTATACTTTGACTTTTTCTGTGTGTCAGGTACAGTCTAAACATTACAATGTCATTTGGGGCCTAGTCACTGTGGGAACAGGCCATTTCTAATTTCCTAAACATTCTTATGACATTGTGACACAAATATCAATGGGTGGCTACTTCATATGGGTGTAGGAGCTACACTCAGCCCATGTTCTCTGGTTTTTGCTTAATTTCATCTGGAAATGATCTCACTCTGACCCTCGCACAAAGCTTTGGGGAACTGTTTGACAGGCACATGCAGTACAGCGCTTGTGCCATTTCACATAAAATTCAGGACTTGCCTTCTTCCCGCCCTGTGTCACCTTTTTAGAAATATAGGGCCACTCCACTTCATGATGTGGGGAACCCTCACTGTTTGAATGCAACCTGGGTGCTTTAGGCTTAAGTCTGGTGCTGCCCGAGGCTGTATGTCAGTCAGCGGTGGTGCACTTTCCATCTGCTTATCCCATCGAAGCCTGTGACAAGTTGGGAAACAGTGAAGGAGAGAAGGCAGGAGGGCAAACCACAGTGAATGTAACAGGCATCATTAGTGATGCCTGGTAGCAAGTTTAAAACAGATCAGTTTAGTATGCTGGCGTTTCTCATGCTTGCCTGGATTTACTGGTGACGATCCCCTAAACTACTCCTTGGGTGAGTAATGGATCTGATTCTCATGTAAAGTGCTCCAATGCCTTCAGTTCGATTTTGCGCTTTATAAAACTTTTTTTTAAAATAGAGTACTTCTGTCTAAATTTCCTGATAACTTTAACATCCTGAGCAGCTAGGGGCTGGTCGGGTCTCGTAACAAAGTCTCAGGTCAGAGAATGATGTTCTGAAAGAGCTGTTGTCAATGTCAACCTTATACTTTACAAAGCACAGTGTTTGCTGTCCATAAGCCCCACCACACCAGCGCATCAGAGGCCATGCGCAGCCACAGAAAAGCTGGGCGATATTGCACAAAACCCCTTGGCCTCAACAAGGGAAATAAAAAACACTGCCGGAAGGGCGCATAAAAAACACAGAACCAGGAAAAGTGAATCAGAGTCTGCGGAGACTCTGATTCACAGTCTCAGTAAGACATTTCCCAGGAACCTTCCTTGTGTTAGTTATGCTCACATGATGCACTTCCTTTCACAGTACAATTCAGGACTAGGTCTTAAGCCCCACCACTTTCAAAGTTCACAAGCTGCCACTGCAAATACCTGTGCTAATTAGCTCCCACAGATTTTTCAGGACTTCAATGCTTTCTCGGCTAATGTAAGGACAGCTAGAAAGTGCATTCCTGGTTGGTTGGAGGACTACAAAATTGATAAATGAGTGGCTTAGTCATGGCTCTGGACCTTGGGGTTCGCGGTTATTCACATATTTGCTTCCCCTAACCATCAGGCACATGGCATAGGGCATTCTGAGGGCAGCACCCTTCATTTTATCTCCATGAAACTATGAAAAGGAACCTGACCTCTATGGCTACAGCTGTTCACCACTTTTCCTGATATTAACCTCTAGACTTTAGATGTTTATACTACTCGAGTATGGCAGATGGCCCTTGTAGTGGTGAGGTCACCATTAAGGCCCCTGTGTGCTGTTTTGCTTCCATTTGTCAAGGGGAGTAAAGAAAACACCAATGAAATAATATGTTTGCAAGCTTTTATGTATGTAAAAGAAACTAGACCTAATACACCATACTTTGACAAGCATTGGAATCTAATGGAGAAGATTACAGGACACTGACAGAAGTAAAGGTTCATTAAGAATTCTCAATATTGAGGTTAAGGCGCCATCTAGGTGAGAATGAGGATAATTGTAATCAAAGTTCGAAAATTAGAGAGGTATGTTGTTGCCCCAGGACTTTTTTGCAACGAGGACCTTGGCTTGCTGAAAAACCTTACTTAGCACTAAAACGATTTAAATATGCCCTTGATATGAAGCTAGTAATAAATAGAGTGTGACGTTCTACAATCGGGCAGACTTGGGAGCAGATATCAAACAGAATTAAATCGATATTAGTAAAATATCTAATATTGGTATTAATAAGTACAGTCTTGATAATTTTGTAGTAACCTAAATACTACTTTTGACCTGTAATCTTTATTTTAAAGACAGGTAAACAATCATTCATTTTCAACGGAAATGGAACATGACATGATAAACTGAAACTCCGTTGTATTCTATATGTTTTATATCGCTGTAAGACTGCCTCTACTAGCCTACACCATTTTCTAAGATTCTATGTACACCATTATACACATAATAATAATAAGCTGAAATGAGAATATAGAGGCATAAATTGTGGCATTGAAGTGGAAATCTCGTTCATGCATTAATGATTATTTTACACTGTCTGGCCTTTGGAAACGCTTCTTTCGTAAGGTCCTGTGTAACGGTACTGTACACTATTAACATATTATTTATATGTCTTATTATGAGGTATTTTAGAAGACACCAGCCCTTAAAACGAGACGAGCGATGCTCTAGTCAAATTAACGTTTCTGCGATATAAAGTACCACTTTTAAAATAGAACAAACAACAAGGTGTAATGTGTTCTGTTTGTTCCAGACATTGGGATCCAAATTCTTCCAATGGGAAAACAGGAGAGAAGCGACAGCGTGCTATGCGTGTCTATTTGTAGCCGTGCGTCTTGGATGGGATGTTCATTTCTACCAAAGGCAATCATTCTTTTGTATGTTCTTCCCACTCAAGTAGATATTTTCAAGCTCGACCTTAATTTTGCAAAATCAAGGGGTGATATAACAACATATTTCGTGTTGGCTTTCCCTCCTTTCAACAAACCCATGTATCATTTCTTGCTCTGGTCGGTTGACCAGTGAAGCAGCATGGCAGAGCTGAAAAAATAATTTTTGTTTCTACCTACCTTCATTTCTAAAGTACATTGTGCGTAGTAATCACCTTGACGCTGATATTCGAGGAGGGAAAACATAAATCCTGTTCTCTCACGTAACTAAATTCACTAAATCAGCAAAATGTTTTCTTCACTAAGAAAAAGCACTTTCACTTGTTAGCATCACATTGTCATACAATGACATCATGCATGTATTTTACCACTGCACGATCCCCATGACAATATAAAGCTAACCTGATTTTATCCCAAAACCTACTGGTTTGTCCCTAATAGCAACCGCTAACCCAACCCCGTAGCTAACACTAACTCCCACCCCTGCACCTTCTCTTACTTCATCTAGTGCACCTTGGAGCCCTAAACCAAACCCCATCTTCTAATGATTGCCCCTAATTCTTACCCTTTCGCCAAATAATAACCCCAAACCATGCCCATTACACCTGAGCTTAATGTAAATGTTAAATGACAATGTAACTGTGGCAATGTAACTGATCGCAACAATCACTATTCAGCAGTTTTTTATTTTGGTATCCATTCAGTTGTGTCTGTCTCTTGGTGATTTGATTGATACCATTTTTCCAATTCTTTTAAGTGATAACATAATTCTTAGATCTTGGAAATTCTTGTTTGTATTGTTGTTGACTGAATCAAACTACTGTGATCTTGGTCTGCTGTTTTGATGATTCGTATCTTTGTTGTAAGGGAGATGTCTTTCCTCTTAATTACTTTGTCCAAGCTTGTCATTGCTTTTCTGTCGAGATGTAACTGTCTTTTGACTTCAGGGCTGCAATCACCATCTAGAAATGGCTGTGATCTTAAAACGGAGTCTTTGATGATCTCTATTTCTTCTTTGTAAATCCTGAGACTTTGAAAGATTCTTGTTGACACAATTTAGTCTTTTCATATTTAGCTTTGGTCTTGCTGCAGAACTATTTTCTTTGAACTTGACAATCATAGCCTTGAAATCTTTGGTACTTTGCACAAACATGGTTGCGTTATCAGCATTTCACAGGTTGTTGATTTTTCTGCCTCCAATTTTGATTCCAGTCTGAACATCATTGAGTCTGGATTCTTTCACAATAAGCTCAGGGTAAAGATTGAACAAATATGGTGATAGGATACAATCTTGTCAAACGATATAACTGTCAGACATTGCAATGTAATAAAGAGACAATGTGTAGACAAAGGCAGTTGCAAATGTAAAAGTAACCATTTGAAAGTTGTATAATGTAATTGTGATGATGTAACATGTGGGACACCATTTCTTTAAGTTTAAAGTTGACTGATTAGATTGGAAGGAATCAATTGTACCCTCTTGGGATTTTGGGAAAGTTTCACATCAACTTGTTTGCAAATGAGAAAGCATTTTTCGATGCAACCTCGGTACCAATAGGTGGCATTGCAAATTATAAATTTGCATGGTAGTCACAAATGATCAGCCTAATGATTATTATTCGCTCAGCCCACAATTTGTGAACGCATGTGGATTGGGTGTGAATGCATTGATAGACAGATATATACAAAGCAACTCAGAACTCTGTCCTTGCATTTGCTTTCCCAAACTGGAAGTAGAGAACAGTTGCAATTCATATGTCTCATGAATTTTAGACAGTTATCTTTGGTACACAGAGAAGGAAGAAGCATAAAATGTTTCCTGGTATATTTGCATCTTGTTGATTGAGTGGAGAGTTTGTTTTATGTGGCCAACATGGCAACAGCAGGTTGGGTAAACAATATGATCCCTAGCCAGAATGCAGAAGGTCTTGAAGTTTTCTCTTTATTTTGGAAGACAATCACTGGAGAGACTTGAGTGCTGAAAATATCTGTCAGTACGCTTCAGATCAATTAAATATTCATTGTTGGTACTAGAAACTCAGGAGAAAGAGGAAACAAGGGCCGTTTCCCAGGCCATTCATAATGAGGGGCTTCATTGTTTTACTGAACTTTCCTATAAGTGATTAAATCCAGTCCTATATTTTTCTAATACATTATTCCCATTGAACTACCTAAACGTGTGGATTTGATTCTAGGACATGTGATCATATATTTCTTTTTTTTAATGATTATGTCTATAAAACATTGTTATTTTGAACTTATTTTACTGGCTTTTTTGGATTGTGTTTCTTAACTGTGTTAGCTGCAAACGTACTTATATTGATGCCCCTTTCGCTTTGGAAGAGACTACTTCTCCTCAGACAGTTACTAAATTAGTGCAGTCCTGTAATTTTGAGAGACGACCAGACGGGCCTTTGTGAATAATTAGAGGCATACGTTTGGTGGCAATTCCATGGAAAACCCGTCAATTCCTATTTAGCTGAACTCCAGAAACACCCTGCACCTGGGTGACTGACAAATGCCTTTTAAGCCTCCACAAGTGGGTGAGGAATTATTCTCTGACTGCACATGCCCTCATGCAGTCTTTACATTTTACATTAAGGGGTGGGAAACACTGTGTGGAATAGCTCTTCAGGTTTTCTGTTGAGCTTTTTGCAATGCTGAGCCAATGCTGAAATATTAGCCACATTGGGGCAAAGTGTTCCTAATTAGGGTGCACACATGCCCAGTAGAAGTTGCACACCCGATTCTGTATTTCAGATCCTGCCCCACAAAAATGTGTGTGATGAAACGTTCAGCAGAAACACCAGAGAGTTTGTGAAAGCACTGGAACTGGAACTATAAAACACGCAGATAAAAATACATCACTTTGCACATAGGGACCTCATTTCCCTTGAGGCATTCTATATTCATTACATCTCAAGGATACAAGTGAAGCATTCCTGTGGCCCAACCAGAGCATACAAATTATCTAGTGCCCTATGTGCTTCAACAATGCTAATTCAGAAAAAATAAAGCTTTGCAGTAAAACAGCAACTGCCCTAGAAAAGAGACTCTTAGATCAGATTTGCTCATTTGTGATGCAATGCAACACAACAATCAAATTTGCTTTGTTATGCTGCACTGTGCAAAGGAAAAAAACATTACTCCTGCTGATGTCCCCTGCTCTGGCAATCTAGCTAAGCTGCCTTAATCAACACACAGCTTCACACAATGGTGCAGAGATGAGTGTGTGCTATGCATCTTAGGGGTTGTAGTGGGAGTATATATTTCCTATACAAACTACAGTGCCTAACAAAATCTGATAGGATGCTCAAGCTTTGGATGTTACCTGTGCATTTCAACACACATGCAATGCGTGTTCTTTGGGACAAATAAAAACATTTCCCTTGTTAATACCTTCTTCAAGAAGGTACTAGAGCCTGGTCTGGTATTGTAGCAGATCAGGCTTTGTGTCAAAATGTATGGGTGTTTGCATTTTCCTGCACAAATAATGATCCATCAATGCCTCAGTGAAGCAATGCTGCACAAAGCACATTCTGGGACGAGAAAAGGGTACCTTTTCAGCACAAAATGCCTCTTGCATTGGAAAGTAAATATGTATATATTGCTTTGCGTCACTTTTCAACAGCACAAAGTCTTACTAAATTTGAACCTCAGTCAAACAGCTTTCTAAGTCAATAAATAGAAACTTTAATTTACACATTTGCTTTCTCAAAGATTATATGCCAGCTAATTATACATCTTTATAATGTTCTTTGTAGGAGTCTTCCTCCTCCAAATGCAATTTGCAACAAGTTATACATATGAAATTCAACAAGGTAAAATGTTTCAGAACAGGTTTTCTTCATACTCCTGCATTGTATTGAGCTGCAATCATTAGTAAATGTTTCTACAAACCTCTAGCCTCAGAAATGTATCAATGGGGTCGGTGAGGGGGCCACGGCACCCACATGCAGGATCATTGCTTTGTTTTTGAAGTATGGAGGAATGAAAAGCATGAGGAATTGTTGTCTACAAGCTTTTAATTAGGCATCTATAAACCAGTCCACGTGATCCCGCCTCAGTACATAATGATATAAACTCAGGAGCATATATTGTAAGCAAGACTGCATGCGTTGTTAAACAATACATCCATGCTTGTCCACTGCCCAATGCTCAGATTTCTTTATTGTGTTATTAATATTTATGGTATTGCTGAAAAATGGAACAAGAAAGCAAATGTCAAACGTAATTCCTGTGGAAGTAACATTCCTTTCTTTAATACCAATGGTTTATATAGCCTGTTTAACACCTGAATTATTTACAATCTCATTGTGTTAGAAATGGGGTCTTTGGTTGACAGTCAGGTTACCCCCTGTTCAAGCAAGGATCCTCACTCTAGTCAGGGTAAAAGAGAATCACCCTCAGCTAACCCCTGCTTACCCCCTTGGTAGCTTGGCAGAGCAGTAGGCTTAACTTCAGAGTGCTAGGTGTAAAGTACTTGTACCAACACAAACAGTAACTTAATGAAAAACACTACAAAATGACACAACCCAGGTTTATAAAAATAGGAAATATTTATCTAAACAAAACAAGACCAAAACGACAAACATCCACAATACACAAGTCAAGTTATTAATAAAAATGCAAAAAGAGTCTTTGAGTAGTTTTAAACACACACTAACGCTGTCAGCATGAAAAAGTACCTTGGGTGTGTCAAAAATAACCCCGCATGGGCGAGTGCACGTCAAAAAGGCCTTGCGATGCGTTGATTCCACTCACGAGCGGGACCTTGCGTTGTTTCTCCTTTTGCTGGGTCGCTGCACGTCATTTCTTCTCTCTGCAGGAGAGCGATTCATCGATCCGGTCAGCACTCTCGGATCTGGGCAGGCCTTGCGTTGTTTTTCCATGTCCAGCAGTACTTGAGTCGGAAATCCAGCCGCACCATGATCCAACAACCCCGTAGCGCGGGTGGTGATCTCCCAGCCTCCGTCAGCGATGCTGTGCATCGTTTTTCCTGTTTTGTGTGTCGATTCTTCAGTCAAGTTTCCTGCGAGCGCCGATTCTCAGCTGCGGAGCTGGCGGCGCATCGTTTCTTCAGCCGCAGATTGGAGTTGTGTCGATCTTTTTCCCGCACGGCGCTCTGTGTGTGGATTTCTTTGTCTTTAGGCTGCTAGCTTCTCCTTTCATGGTCCCAGGAACTGGATGGGCACCAAAGGGCAGAGTAGGAGTCTCTCCAGAGACTCCAGGTGCTCCAGGTGCTGGCAGAGAGACATCTTTGCTGTCCCTGAGACTTCAAACAACAGGAGGCAAGCTCTAAACCAAGCCCTTGGAGATTTTTTCTCAAGATGGAAGGCACACAAAGTCCAGTCTTTGCCCTCTTACTCTGGCAGAAGCAGCAACTGCAGGATAGCTCCACAAAGCACAGTCACAGGCAGGGCAGCTCTTCTTCCTCAGCTCTTCTCCAGGCAGAGGTTCCTCTTGTTTCCAGAAGTGTTTCTACAGTTTGTGGTTTTGGGTGCCCTTCTTATACCCAGTCTCTACTTTGAAGTAGGCCTACTTCAAAGTAAAGTCTCTCTGTACAGTGAAATCCTGCCTTGCCCCAGACAGGCCCCAGACACTCACCAGGGGGGTCGGAGACTGCATTGTGTTACGACAGGCACAACCCTTTCAGGTGTAAGTGACCACTCCTCCCCTCCTCCTAGCACAGATGGCTCATCAGGGAATGCAGACTACACCCCAGCTCTCTTTGGGTCACTGTATAGTGTGAGATGCAACCAGCCCAACTGTCAAACTGACCCAGACAGGGAATCCACAAACAGGCAGAGTCACAGAACTGGTATAAGCAAGAAAATGCTCACTTTCTAAAAGTGCCATTTTCAAACACACAATCTTAAAATCAACTTTACTAAAAGATGTATTTTTAAATTGTGAGCTCAGAGACCCCAACCTCCACATGTCCATTCGCTCCCAAAGGGAATCTACACTTTAATCAGATTTAAAGGTAGCCCCCATATGAACCTATGAGAGGAACAGGCCTTGCAACAGTGAAAAACGAATTTAGCAATGTTTCACTGTTAGGACATATAAAACACATTACTATATGTCCTACCTTAACCATACACCGCACCCTGCCCTTGGGGCTACCTAGGGCCTACCTTAGGGATGTCTGACATGTAAGAAAAGGGAAGGTATAGGCCTGGTAATGTGTACACTTGCCAAGTCGAATTTACAGTAAAAACTGCACACACAGACACTACATTGTCAGGTCTGAGACATGATTACAGAGCTACTTATGTGGGTTGCACAACCAGTGCTGCAGGCCCACAAGTACTATTTGATTTACAGGCCCTGGGACCTCTAGTGCACTTTACTAGGGACGTACTAGTAAATCAAATATGCCAATCATGGAAAAGCCAATTACATACAATTTTACACAGAGAGCATATGCACTTTAGCACTGGTTAGCAGTGGTAAAGTGATCAGAGTTCAAACACCAACAGCAACAGGTCAGATAAAATTGGAGGCAGGAGGCAAAAAGATTGGGGATGGCCCTGCATAAGCAAAAAAAGTCTAACACATTGCAATATAGTTTAATTAATGCACAAGACATTACTTTAACCATCATTCTCTTGATAGCTTTATGAGTAGTAAATTGATGCTGTGTTCCTGATATATTTATATTTTAATATACAAGGGAAACCCGAGGGATTGCTAGGGTTCTGGGATATCAGAACATGTTTCAAAACATAGTGGTCCCTATAATGACAACAATGTTCTATAATGGAGAAGTATTATAAACTCAAAATGTTTTAATACAAATGAAACATATATAGAGAAAAAACAATATTATTACATTTCAGTGGGGTCAGGAAACTGTACTTGGTACTCAAACATTTGTGGGTGCCAGAGTGTCTTCAAGCTGCTCCTCTGGAATGGAGATGCCCTATCTTAGAGCAGATATTTTGTTGGTGAAATATGATAACTTATCATTAGTGTCAATGGAAGGCATCAGGATGTTAGGTGAAGAGTTTGTGGAAGATGTGCAATGACTCGTTTTTCAAATTATCAGCTCCACCAATGCAAGACTGCAAGTATGTCTTTTTGGATCTAGTACAGACTAACGTGTATGTCCTTGACTCTTCATGCAATGTGATTTAAAATGAGTTAGTTTTTTCCAATGTCTTTCGAGAGCTCTGTCTCTGCGTATCCAATGCAGGCTGTTGTCAGTAAATGACTTATTGAAATTCCTTGTGGACTTTTTCAAAGTATAAATGGAGGGGTCAATGTCCAGGGCAATGGTTGCTTTCTTCTTGAGGTGGGGAAGGAGGTCAGATGTGAACTCCAGTTGAGTGCCATAAACCATCTGTTGTTACTTTCAAAGTACAATACACCATCTGCTCTTCCAAGGATTACAACATCTATTATAATTCCATATGGTGATAGAGGCTGAGTATCATATAGTTAATTATTTTATCACAACAGTGATGTTGTGGGGCTCAGGGCTCCGGTCAAACCTCCAGGTAGGTACCATATCAATGGTTTCCCAGGTGATGCTAATATGGCTCAATTTCCTCAGCTACAGGACATAGGTAGATATTGAACAGAAGCAGATAGTGTGTGAGCTCTGCGTAACCCCATAAATCACAACACATGAAGTAGGAAGAGGAAAAGACATGATGCATCCATTATTTGAAAAATTATCAATTTTTATCCCATGGTGATATCCTATCACCTTATCACATGACCCTTTAATTTGAGTAAAATCGGTAGGTTTAGCCCTAGTACTACTCATAGAGGCAGTGGAAGGCAAAGCTTTTATAGTGTCTGATAGATTGAGGAGTCAACAGACATTGATCTTGCCAACAAGCAGGGAAACTACTGAAAGACATTAGTTTTAAATGTTTACATTGAATAGGGAAAGTAAGGCAATTACTCTTAGTTAAATTCAGAGTCTGTTCTAAATGAAAACGATAGATAATAGATACGTATAATAAATCAAGGGCTATGGACCTGATTTAGAACTCAGCGGACTGGTTACTCTGTCACAACAGTGACAAATATCCCGTCCGCCGAAATCTAGATTCCATTATATCCTATTTGATTTAGATTTCGGTGGATGGGACATCTGTCACAGTTTTGATGGAGTAACCCATCCACTGATTTCTAAATCATGCCCTATACATTTTCAATAGTGGAAGTGTAGACTAGAAGGCTTAGGTTACACCTTCTGAGAGTTAATTGAGGGTGGTATTTGTGCAGTTAAATGACAGCAAAGAAGGGCTCAAACATTAGAATGGTTGTAAAGTTATTAGTTCAAGCATAAAGTCATTTATTCAAATGTCAAAGCTATTTTGTTAATTTGAAAAGTAAATGAGCAGAAGTGTGCAGAGCCCATCCCCTGGAGCAAATCTCAAGGGGAGGGGTGGGTGAAGGATGGGCGGGATCAATAAAAAAATATATAATTAAAGAAACATACCATTGTTCTGTCATCGCTGCCGCCTCCTCCTGCCCTGTTGCTCCTCTGGTCTTCTTCTGGTGTCCCTGCATTTGCTGGGACACCAGCACAGCCTCCCCAGCAATCCTGGCACTGATTACATGCTAAACATAGCATATAAGCAGTGTCAGGATTGTTCTGAGTGGCTCGGAGTGCCGCTCAGACACAAGCCTGGGGTCTGTGCTGTTTCTCAAGCCCAGCTATGTACACAGATGGGTTGGAGAAACCTAGGTGCGCATGTGTGTTTGGCTGGTCTGAGACGGCCAGCCAAACACACATGCCCACTCAGGCCCATATTTATACTTCTTTAGTGCTGCATTTGGGACGATTTTTGACGCAAAATCGGTACAAACTTACAAAATACAATTGTATTTTGTAAGTTTGCGATGATTTTGCGTCACAAAACGATGCAAAAGCGGTGCTAAATAAGTATAAATACGGGCCTTAGTACACTCTCCCCTCCTCCCACCTCTAACAGCCCAGACCCACCCGACCTGCACACTGTGATGGCTGAGCTAGCAGATGGAAGATAAAATGATAATTAAATATCGTTTTATCTTTCATCTCCTAGCTTAGCCAGGGGGGCGACGCTCCTTTGCCATTGCGAAGGAGCTACCCCTGATCATACCAATGTGAGCGACAATGGTTCAATGAGTCAGCCTGGAGTCCTTTGATTCTTAACCAGTTTTCATTCAGAAACTTGAAATTTTTTAAAGGAGGGCATATGTTATGAAAGCCTCGACCTTCCCTGAGAAAGGCTTTATTGGAGCATGTTTGAGGACTAGAACTGACAGAATGCAATGTTAACCAAATGAAGCAGCTTGGGTGGCTCCAAATACTTCAGAAAAAGAGTCTGTTGCCTCGCATTTCAATATTTTATCTTACGTGGCATATTAGAGAAATGTCTCTAGTTCGATAACTTCTTTGATTCTGTTGTTGTTTTGTTTGAGTAAAAGTGTGTATTTTTGCACGTTTTTTACAGATATGTTTATAGCATCTTGTAAAATGGAACCCATCAGAATCTCTGACAGGCCTAGTTTAATACTTTATTGGGAAAGCAACCAGGAATGATTCAGCACAGAAGACTGAAACTTACTTCTAAATGGCGATTTTCAGTTGCCCAACCACTATTAATAATGATGTTGGGTAGATATTATTGCACGTATTTTCATTTTATTGGAGCCGGGTTAGTTTTCTTTCCAGCCAATGGTATTCTAAACTGAGCCACTTCAATAAATAGGTTTCCCAGAAATATTGTTAACGAAAAATATGTAAGTGCAAGAACATCTCTCTAGTCTCTGTTTGCAGCCATAGACCCTGCCTACGCGCTCTTTCTTTCACCACATTTCAGGCGGATTCCTACAGTTTTACCCAGATAAGCATTTTGCAGTACAAGGCGGGGTTGGGTGTTGCTCTAAGTCTGACATCGAGTATTTGCTCCTCTTTCAACTTACGCCGATGAAGCGTCCTTGCAAGCATTAGGTTACGAATAGGAATGAACATCTATGCATCTTTTTTTAAAGAAATCTGCATTTTGAATATTTATTTTCAGTGTAATATGGTGAACGGGAAAAGTTCCGTATAAAACAACAGTATGTTAGTTAAAAAAAAGCAAATATTTAACAGTCTATTGCCTTCTAATTATCGTACAATAGACGGCTGCTGCTCTGCGTCTTTTATATGGCAGACTTTTAATTGCAATTGGTATGATATATTGATTGGGCACTAAATAGTAATTGCCTGCTTGTTAGGATCCCACTGTTCAATCAGGTTCAGATTAATGACTTGCTGAATCCCAATTAAAAAAACTGGTATTGTGAACACATTTTGTGAAAGAATGGCTGCAATTGTCATTAACATAAATGGAAAAACAGGTTCAATGCAGCTTTCTCAAACTGTGAATTGTTCATGCATGGGAAAGATATTTAGTCAAGCGAATAGTCTCAACCAGCAAAGGTTGTAAGAATAATACTCTGTAAAATCAGTTTGGACAGACGGCGCAAGTTGGTGTTGCTTCCAAGTGCAATAAACTGTGAACAAGGACCGACACAGAAAAGCTCACTTTGGAAATATTTTATCAATTCAGTCAAACACATGGGGTTGAATGAAGTGGAAATGCTATGAAATGTTCAAAGAAGAATTGCTTATTTGGTCATTCTTTTAAATTTGCGTGATAGGGACAGTAGAAGGATGGAGACACAGGGGGTTATTCCAACTTTGGAGGAGGTGGTAATCCGTCCCAAATGTGACGGATTTACCACCAACCGTATTACGAGTTCCATAGGATATAATGGACTTGTAATACGGCTGGTGGTATATCCGTCACTTTACCGTCACTTTTGGGACGGATTACCACTTCCTCCAAAGTTGGAATAACCCCCACAGTTTGTTACCAGATGAGCAATGACCTTTTAATCGGTGAAGGCTTTCAACACTGCAAATAATGAAGTGGTCGATCCTGAGATGGGTGAAGAGATATCCCCAGATCACAAACAGAGTATCGGAAACCAAACTATCCCGCGGACAGAATGATGTGTCAAAAATGTGGAGGACCAAAATATTGAGAAGATAAGTTCAAATAGGTAAGTACAGAATTACTATTCTTAACTCCACATCTACATACCTTCATCAATGTACACATATGAGGAGTTATACATAGTAAAACTTTGCTTACCTATAGAAACTTTTACCTTCAAGGTCTTTTTGTCCTCGATATTCTTGGCATACTATTTTGTCCACAAAATATTTTTTTCTCCAATATTTTGTATAAATACCGTTGTTCCCAGGGAGAAAATGTCACAAATGATTATGAGTACACCAGGACTGGACAGTCACCTGGTATCTCTTACCATAATGGAAATCCTTTTGCTAAAACCGAAGTAATTTCTGTGTGAATATCAATCAATCCATGTTCTTTCAAAGCACAGCTAATCACCCGTCAGAGTCTCAAGTCTCTCGGGGAAATGGGAGTTCAGTTGAATAGCCAAGTCTTGATGTCCTTCTTGAATTGAGGAAGTGTGGGTGAATGTCTGAGGTGTAGCGGAAGAGTGTTCTAGGTCTTTGCAGCGAGGTAAGAAAGGTTCTTTCTCCGGCCGAGTTCTTGTGTATCCTTGTGGAAGTGGTGAGGGCCAGTTGGGTGGAGCAGAGGTGTCTGGTTGGGGTATGGAAAGTGAGGCAGTGGATGAGGTATATGGGTCTGATGTTGTGGAGAACCTTGTAGGCGTGTATGAGGAGCTTGAAGGTGATTCTTTTGTTGATCAGGAGCCAGCCAAGGTCTCTCAGGTGACTGGAGATGTGGCTTTGGCAGGGGATGTCCAGGATGAGTCTGGCCGAGGCGTTCCAGATTCTCTGCAGTTTCTTTTTGAGTGTTAGGGTGGTGCCGTAGTCTAACTTGTTATTGCTGAGTGCCTGGTTGTGTGTTCTACTGGACTCAATCAGGATCCATTTGAAGGTCTTTCAGAGCAGGCGGAGTTTGTGGAAGCATGAGGATGAGACGGCGCTGACTTGGTGGTTCATTGAGAGTGAGGACTGTAGTATGATGTCTAGGTTGCTTGTGTGGTCGGTTGGAGAGGGGATCTGAGCATTGGGAACCACCAGGAGCCATCCCAGGTAGAGAGGGAGGAACCTAGGATGAGGACTCCGTTTTTTAAAAGTTGAGTTTCAGGCAGCTGTCTTTCATCCAGGAGGTGACTGCCTTCATTCCTTTGTGGAAGTTGCTTTAAGCAGTTGTTGGCTCATTGGTGAGGGAGAGAATGAGTGTGGTGTTGTCAGCATGAATAATGTTGAGTCCATGGTTTCTAATGATGTTAGCGAGTGGGGCAATGCAGATGTTGAAGAGAGTGGGGCTCAGAGAGGAGCCCGGATGGCCTCTGTAGTTGATCTCTGTCAGTTTCGAGGAGAACGGTGGAAGCCTAACTCTCTGGGTTTGATCAGGGAGGAAGGAGCAGGTCAACTCTAGGGCTTTGCTTCAGATGCCAGACATCGTGGAGTCTAGTGTAGAGAGTGTTTATGGGAGACGGTGTTGAAGGCAGAGCGGAGGACCCGGAGGATGAGGGCTGGGGTTTTGCCTCGGTTGAGGAGAGTACGGATGTTGTCCGTTGCTGCGAGGCGTGTAATCTCGGTGCTGTGGTTGCTTATCAAACATGATTGAGAAGGGTCCAGGGTGTAGTTGGTTTGAATGAATTTGGTGAGTTGGGCATTGATGGCTTTCTCAATGACCTTGGCTGGGAAGGGGAGCAGAGAGACGGGTATGTAGTTTGTGAGGTGCGTTGGATGGGCAGAGGGTTTCTTCAGGCTTCAGGGAAGGTGGCAGCCTCGATGGAGCAGTTGGTTGTGCGGCATAGTTCAGGGGCAATGGTAGTGATGGGTTGTTTGAAGATGTGGTGGGGGCACAGATCCAAGGGGGGGCTCCAGAGTGGATGGTTCTCATGATCTTTAAGGTGTCGTCAGTGGAGAGAGTGGTCCAGTTGTGGTGGGTCGGATGGGAGCTGGAATCTTTGGGTGCAGTGGTTGCGGGTGGGGTGGGTGGGTCCTGGGTTTTGAAGCTGTTGTTGATGTCTAAGATCTTGCTGTGGAAGAAGGTGCGAGATTGTTGCAGAGGTTTTGGGAGGGGGGATGTCAGTGGAGTTTGTGCTGGGTTTGGTGAATTATTTGATCATGGTGAAGAGTTCTTTGCTGTTATGTGCCTTAGCATTGATGTGTTCCTGAATGGCTGTTTTCTTTGTGGTTCTGATGAGCTGGTTGTGAGTGGTGACACCAGTTTTGAAGGCTGCGTGGTCGGCTGGGGTCTTGCTCTTCCTTCATCTTCTCTCAAGCTATCTGCAGGTGCATTCTGACTCTTGGAGCACTGGGGAGGACCAGCTGGCTTTCTTGGTCAGGTGCTTGTCGGGGGCTTCCTGAGGGGGGCCAGTGCGTTGGTGCAGTCAGAGATCCATTGGTCGAGGT
Organism: Pleurodeles waltl; assembly: GCF_031143425.1. NCBI lineage: Eukaryota > Metazoa > Chordata > Amphibia > Caudata > Salamandridae > Pleurodeles > Pleurodeles waltl. Next base: position 812,902,703 of record NC_090437.1, on the reverse strand, counting down.
TTCATGCTGATGTGTTGGCTTCCCTGGTGGCCCATGGTGGCGGTTGGCAGAGGTCAGGGGCGAGTTGGTCTTCAGAGACCTTGTTCCAGCTTCTTCATGGGTGGTGGTGTTCAGTGGGTTTGGTGAAGGAGAAATTGATGCAGTGATGATCGGTCCTGTGAAGTTTGGAGGTGTGGGAGACAAGGATGTCGTTGCTGGTGGAGATGATGGTGGACAGCGTGTGTTCTGCTGAGTGGGTTGGACACATGACAAGTTGTTTGAGTCCCACGGTAGTGAGGATCTCTAGTAGGGAAGATGTGTTGCAGTTGTTGAGGTTTTCCAGGTGGAAATTGAGGTCGTCTAGGAGAATATAGTCTGTTGAGGTGAGAGCGTGGTGTGCGATTAAGTCAGCTATGCAGTCGTTGAAAGGGGGATGGGGGCCGGGGTGTCTGTAGACGAGGATGCCATGGAGGGGGTGTTCGGGTTGGTATGGATGTGGAAGTGGAGGTGCTCTATGCCAGGAGAGTGGTAGCCAGAGCTAGTGGTGAGTCAGAGGGTGTTTTTGTGAACGATGGCGATGCCTCCTCCTGGTTGGTTGATGCAGTCCATATGTATGATTTTGCAGCTGTCGGGAATAACAGTGGTGATGTCCAGGGCTGAGGTGGGGGTCATCCAGGTTTCAGCGAAGAAGGTGACATCTGGAGAGATGGAGTCAAGCAGGTCCCAGATCTCCACCACATGTTTGATGAGGGAGCGGGTATTGAGAAGGATGCATCTGAGGTAGTCAGCTACAGTACTGGGTGGGTGTGTGGTTGGAGGATTCGGTGTGCAGAGGCAGGAGCAGCAGGTGAACTGGCCTTGAGTGTCCTTTGGTGATATGAGGTGGCAGACAGTGGATCCTTCTGTGTTGAAGGCATGGCGGGTGCTGGCATCATAGTGATGAGAGGCACAGGGACGAGAGTCTGTGGTGCTGAATGCAGTTCAGGCCTTGACAGGTGCAGACGAGCTTGCCTTTGGCACACCTTCTGCATGCCAGAGGTGAACCCGCTGCACGCAGCCGCACAGTGGCCGCCTTTTAGAAGGGGAGGGAGCGGAGAGGAGTTGGTCAGCTGTGAGGTGGGAAAGGGCTGCTGAAAGGGGAGGGAGCGAGGGAAGTGGTAGAGAAGGAAAACAAAGAGAAAACAAAAAGAGAAAATAGAATAAAATTAGAGGAAAAGGAATAGTAAAAAAAGCAGCAAGAGGCAAAACAGACAGAGCTCACCACTGGATCACCAGGGATGAGGCACAGGCATGAGCCTGCGGGTGGAGGAAGGCCTCGAACACAAACAAAAACATGTGCAAAAACCTGGAGAAGCATGACGGGCAGCAGCAGAAAGGTGGTACTTCATGGTGGGGATCAACGGATACTGACCAAGGTCCAGAAAGAGCATTCGAAATACAAAAAAATTGGTGTCAACTACTTCATGTTAGTCCATCTCGCAGCCATGGATCTCTGAATAGCGAAATAGAGGAGTGGAAGTGATTTTATTGCCCATTAATTATGCACCCTGCTACTTGTAACTGGCCTCCTAATCTTCCATGGGGATATACTGCTGTATGAGTCAACTGAATCCTCCAAGACCATCTAATCTATTAAGAATGTGACAAGAGAGTCAAGTTTACTGTATATGGCTAATTTCTCATCCTGGTACATCATCGGCTTCCCTTGCTGGACCCCATCATCTTTGTTATAAAGCTGTCAACCCTGATTTGGTTTTCTCTTCCCACTTTCATAAATATTCTGCAACATTTACCTGAATGTATCATGTAGGTCCTTTACTACCTCTTGATTTTTGAGATACTGAGCCTGTCTCAGTATTTTGGCTGCTTCTTCTTTCATCATGACACAAAGTTAACACATTTTTAGTTTACTGCATAGTTCTATTGCTTGTAACCATATAAAAACAGAATATCTGACTTATTCATTTCATGATTTATTTATGTTTTCATTATTTTTCCAATATATCATTTACAATTTCATTATTATGGGTAAATCCAGAGATTTATCCTGTGATTTTATTGCACAAATATTGTTCTTGAAATTCCATTTTGTGTGTTAACTATTAGTGTGTCTGTCATTTGAAAGTGCAATCATGTAATATCATTTATTGTTAAAAGCCTATACAGGAACAACTTATGTTTATGTAGTCTAGATTTTAACCATGTTCCATTTGGGTATGAGGGAAGTCACCAAAGCTCTAAATTGTGTCAGTATGCTAAGAACAGGATTCATCAGAAAGACATTTACCCAATATAATAAGATAGCACAATTCATACAATATGCTGAAATGCCAGGGGCCATATTACGTAAATGGCACACTTTCCTTGTTTGTGACACAGCACACCTTTCAAAAGTTGCACTGGGCTCAAACAGGGAATGTGCACTGTATTATGTAGAATGTGCTGCCCTTGGGCACCCAAATTTGTTCTGCCCTCAGGGAAACGCATTCAAGTGAAATAAGAAGCGGTTGGTTAATACACAGTGCAGGCAGAAAGATCGCCTTGCAGATGGGTGCAGTGAGTGACTGCATCTCCGCAGGGAGATTTCTAGGGGGCCCAGGAAACAAATCACTTCTGGGGCAGATTTAGGAGCCCCTTAGGACATAATATTGCCACATTAGTGTCATTTTTTTACGCTAATGTGGTGATCTTATGGTAAAAAAACAGCACCAGATTTACAAAGTGGTGCAATGCATGTGTTGCACCACTTTGTAACCCCTTGAGCCACATTATTTCTGTGCCAGGCAGAATGTATGCCAGAGGGGGTTTCACTATTAGGTGAGGGCAAAAAATTTGGCAAAGAAATTTAAAAGATTTCTTTGGGTCATTTATTTGGCACTTTTAACACCTGCTCAGAGCAGGAGTTAAAAGGGGGCACACCACTGGTTGCAATGGGCCCCTATGTACTGTTCAGGGTTTGCACCAAAATTGTGGAGATAACCCTAAACAGTATATCAATAGCATCAAACATGTGGACACTATTGCCCTCAACCCTGTGCCATGGTGTGCCGCATTTTAAATACATTGCACACATAGTGGCCGTAGCGGGGTGGTAAGTGGTTCAAGGAAAGCGGTGTTGCATTGGGTGCAGCCCCACTTTTCTTAAATCTGCCTCTTTTGTTCCTTAGGTTTAATTTTACCCTTCACTATGAATGGGCACACCTCACCCTGGACCCTTTCAATGAAGTTTTATAAACCTTTCCAGCTGCCCTGCATGAGCTGTGATGTGTCAGATACCTCACATCCAGGTATTCCTGCCAAACAGCCAAATCCATTGTTTCTGGTCTGAGAGTAATTTTCACACTCCATTAAGAAGAAGCACTAGCAAGACAGCTGCTGTTAGGCTAGTGCTAACTAGTCTACGGAGGTTGCAGGCAGAAAAATCTAACTTTTCAAAAGTCATTTTTCCCAATTTTGTATTAAAATCTCAACCTCACCACTGAATTGGAATTTTACTATACATTAAAATATTTTTTGGATTATTCCAGTAACTTTTGCCAAACTAAAGGTAGCAGAGTTATAATTTTATTCCAAGCTTTAGTGCTATGATTTATTTTAGCTTCAGTTTCTTTCATAGGATAGCTGCAGCTAGCTACAGTCCTTCACAGTTAAAATGGCTTTTGGGGGCTTTTCACTTTTGGTACAGGCCAACATTAAATTATGTGACCTCAACATTTGAATACTTAGGCCAGGGGTATATGCTGGAAATATGTTTTTTTTACTGTGCATAATTTTGCTAGTCTATGCTGGGCTCACACTGTGTGGTTCACCCTGTGTTCTTTGTCTTTGGGTTTGGTCGGGACCTTGAATATAACAATGTTAAGCTAAGTTGGGCTGGAGAGTGACCCCTCCAGTCTCCTATGTGGCACTTGTCTGACATTGTTAAACTAGTACAGTGCAAACTGTGCTTTTTCTTGTAGGAAATACACTTAAAAGTTCAGCGCTGTGCAGCTGCCATAATTGTATGATCATTGGATCATATTCCAGCTGAGCTGTGGCTGCTTGCCAGCCCTGACTAATTTCAGTATAGTGCTTGGCAAGTGTGACAGAATGACCTAGGGGCACTAGTATATTTTGAAATAGTTACAACAGCTCTGGCAATATTGCCAATTCTGCCTTTCATCGTGAGTGGAAGTTTCTTTACATTTTTTAATGATAGTGGCTCTTCTATTTATAGTTCTGCCATAGTTCTTGCTGAGACAACTCAATGGACCTCTGCTCCCAAGTGTCGCACTGGCGTCTGCTGTCAATGCAACAGGTACACCAAGGCTGGTTGTGTGGTGCTAGGGGTGAGTGGCATCATGATTGATTTCAACCAGTCAATGGCCAGACCAATGTAGGTCACACAGTCTTTGTGATCTTGTGTTGCTTTATCACGAGAGAGGTCGTTGTCAGGCTTGTACCTTCTTGATTTTGATAAGAGCAGAGTAAATGCTGACCTATCACGTCTGAAAAAGTACAATCACTTACTAGGGATCTATGCTCCTCATCTCAACCTATATCCCACTTTTGACAAGCATTCAACTTACAGAAAGTGAATAAGTTCTGAGATTGTAGATTTTTGAAATGTTTCAAAACACAATGAAAAATCTATTAAGACTTCCAAAAAGCTAAAAATTAATGGAATCAATAATATCATCTGTTTGCCATTTTCTAACACTTCTGGAGTTTCATGTTAATGTAATGTAGTAGTTCATGGCTAGTGATTGAAAACATTGTTGAACAAAAAGAGAAATCTTTATGCCAAGCTTTGACAACTCTTTTTATTTTCCTACACACTGAAAAACACACATGTAATTCTTCTACATTTATGCATTTATGGTTGACCATTCTAATGGTGATACAGAGTCCACTTTGAATGTGCAACAAGACGCACAAGAGTTTTTAATGGTAATGCTAAATGCACAAGAAAATGAGGGAATTCTAATTAATGATTTCTTTATAGCAAACTATTCATGGAACCATGAATTTGTAAGTTGTCACTATTTAGGCAGAAAAGATATTCAATCAGAGCAATTTGGGTTCCTTACAGTACCAAATTGCAAGTCAGTGTCTTTTGAAAAACTATTTGTGAAAGCTGTTTAGAAGAATTCATGTCCACATTGTACATCAGAACTGTTTTCTAAATTGGCATTGTTTGTAAGACACAGTTTAAAATATCTCATTCTCATGCTACAAAGTTGCAGTGTTGAAGGTGTCAAAATCAATACTGATATCACCAACTTTAAAGCTGGTCAGGCATCAATTTATAAAACAAAACATAGACTGGTGTGGCTATTGTTTTCCATCATGGTCACTAAATCACCTCTGATCACTACACAGTCTACTTTGAAAATTCACCTGGCTGGACTGAGTGTGACGATGCTTCTCTTACAGCAAAGCAGAGATTGCCCTGGAAACTTCCAAATTCCTATTGTTTACTTCTACAACCAACGTTCTAGAACAAGTAATATTTACAAGCTTGTATCTAGATATATATATGCAGAAAACATTAAAGTTTATTTTCAGTGTCGTTATGTGGACTACCAAGGATAACAACTATGTAATAATTAAACTTGAATAATAATAAATAGACTTAAAACAAACAAATGAGTATCAATGTGTGATATGTATCAATGTTGGTCACATGCACATAAACCACATGATTTGTTTGTAATCCTAAGTGATTTATATTTCCCCCAATTATATAATGGATTTATTTCATTAAACTAAACACACTGTTCATATTCTGGTATATATAAATTATAAATACCACATCAGGATATATTCAGTGTAAACGCAAATTTCATTATAAAAAGGACAGTGTCAAGAGAGTACATTTCAATGGTTTCTATTTCCTAACTATAGTTTCTATTTCCTAAATATGATGTCTCTGTAACCTTTGTATTTTTCAGTGAATTTCTACTTTTTTTAATGTAATGTTCATTACTATACATTAATCCAACCACCACCGTGCATGGCCAATCCCCTATAACCACCCAACCTTGCGACGTTCGCAGCCTAAAGGTTTTATTCCAAACTTTAGTGCTATGATTTTTTTAGCTTCATTTTCTTGCATAGAATAGCTACAGCCCTTCACAGTTAAAATGGCTTTTGGATGATTGTTACTATTGGTACAGGCCAACATTAAATTATTTGACCTCAACATTTGAACATTTTGGCCAGGGGTATATGCTGGAAATATCCATTTCCTACTGTGCATAATTTTGCTAGTCTATGCTGGGCTCACACTGTGCAGTTCACCCTGTGTACTTTGTCTTTGGGTTTGGTCAGGACCTGGATTATCACAATGTTAAGCTCAGTTGGGCTGGAGAGGGATCCCTCCAGTCCCCTCTGTAGCACCTGTCTGAAATTGTTAAACTAGTATAGTGCAAACAGTGCTTGTGCTTGTAGGAAATACACTTCGATGTTCAGCACTGTGAAGCTGCCATACTTGTATGATCATTGGATCACATTCCAGCTGAGCTGCGGCTGCCCTGCCAGCCCTGGCTAATTTTAGTATAGTGCTTAGAAAGTGTGACAGAATGACCTGGTGAGGGAAACTAGTATATTTTGAAATAGTTACAGCAGCTCTGGCAATATCACCAATTCCATCTTTCATAGTGAGTGGAAGTCTTTTTTACATTTTTCAATGATAGTGGCTATTCTATCTATAGTTCTGCCATAGTAATTGCTAAGACCACTCAGTGGACCTGTGCTCCCAAGTATCGCACTGGTGTCTGCTGTCAATGCAATGGATACACCAAGGCTGTTTGTGTGGTGTTGGGGTGAGTGGCATCATGACCGATTTCAACCAGTTAATGGCTAGACCAGAGCATTCTTATTTGTAGGTTTCGATTGGGGTGCTACATTGAACAGATTCCTTAGGTTGTTTGCTTTGGAGCATCCTGGGAAAAGCCAGACTGGTAGTACCAGTCCTTACATTAGTGGGAGCAGCCATGCCACTAGGATCTTTACTAGTATTTTATTGTCTATGTTTATAAGTGACAGTGGACAATATGAGTAACATTTCTGAGGAGTCTTACCAGGCTTTGAGAGCATAATCACTATTGCCTGCTGCAGCCCCTGAGATAACTGACTTTTTTGGATTGCCCCCTCATGCAGAAGCAGCAGATGAGGGGCAATCAGATCACCGTACTCCTTGTAGAATTCACTGTTCAGACCATCGCTGCCTGGGGCTTTGCCATTCTGCAAAGCAGTTATGGCAATCTTAATATCATCTTCGAAGATCTGGGAACATTATATTGCCCTCTCAGGTGCTTCAACCCACGCCAGGGTTACACCCACCTAGTAGTGGTGCATGTCTCCTATTTGATTCATGTATTGTGATCCATATATTTTTAAGTAGTTGTCAGTGAATGCAGAGAGGATTTCAGTTGAATGGATCAGGCTATCTCCTTCACCTGTGTGAAGTGTACCATTGTGGTGGGCATTCCAGTAGGGTCTGATTAAGCACAATAGTTTGTATCTGGATCTTTCCTCCTCACCATAGACACTGGCCACTGCATTTTTCCCCATCTAGTGCACGTTGCTGCCTGCTTCTTCCCTATACTCCCAACCAGTTACATTTCCGAGGTGGTCAGAGAAGTTAAAGCTAATGGCTAGTGTCATAACCCATAACCTTATAGGGTTGCTTACCCATACGATATGTCCATTTTCATCCACAGGACAATTATGTTCTTGCTATACCTGCTCTAATTTGGACCCGCATTGTGCTCACAACTGCTGTCAAGAAATATGCCAACAGTGCTTGGTTTGCCTCTGTGCCTAGTCCTCCAGCCCAGGGTATATACAGTACTCAAAACACTGCAATAATGACTTTATTTAGCTGCACATCCCTCCAATTTTCTCGGATCATTTGTAAACACTATAACACATCTGTTGCTATGATGTGTAGGCTGGAATCGGGTAACCCAAACCAGTTATTAACAAAACCAAATAATAGTGGAGCACACTGAAATTCAATTGTTATGTGTCAACTTGTTAGCTGGTATTTAGTATAACCATATGAATATTTCAATTAAGTACATAGATTTCGCAAAGAAATAAGTCAAAAATATAAATTATTAGACATCAGGGTATATATCATTTTGTTCCTTTTGTTTACTGAATCATTTAACAAACATACTCTTTACAAATATTCACTTTCGTATTTGTTATGGTCTCATATAGTTACATAATTTCAAACAGTAGGAACAAGTTAACAGCTTGTGCAAATTTTTAAGCAGTGATTGAAATGTGAAGTGTCCAGACTTAGCTATGACATTCAACCCACAACTTTTGAAGGGAAAAAGACTTCAATGTTCCATCACTAGTGTTACACCCAGCATCCTTGGTGTGGTCTCCCCTAATGTTTTGCCTCTACTTCCCAGGTTGATGCTGTGTGCTGGACGCTGCTTTTGCTGTTTTTGTTACTCTGGGCACTTTACCACTGCTGGCCAATGCTAAAGTGCAAGTGCTCCTTATGTGAAACCGAATGTGTAATTGGCTTTTCCATGATTGGCATATTTGATTTACTAGTAAGTAAGTATGTGCACAAGAGGTGCCCAGGGCTTGTAAATCAAATGTTACTAGTGGGCCTATAGCACTGATTGTCCCACCCACCTGAGTAGCCCTGTAACCATGTCTCAGACCTGCCACTGCAGTGCCTGTGTATGCAGTGTTAAACTGTCAATTCGACTTGGCAAGTGCACCCACTTGCCAAGCCCAAACCTTTCCTTTTTATACATTTAAGGAACCCCTAAGGTAGGCCCTAGTTAGCCCCATGGGCAGGGTGCTGTGTATTTTAAAGGTGGGACATGTACTGATGTGTTTTACATGTCCTAACAGTAAAATACTGCTGAATCCAATTTTCACTGTTGCAAGGCCTATCTCTCTCATAGGTTAACACCGGGGCTTCCTTTAAATATCCGTAAAGTGCAGTTTCCCTTTGAGAGCAGGGATTTTGGGGTCTCTGAGCTGACAATTAAAACATATATCTTGTGGTAAAGTTGGTATTTAGATTGTTAGTTTGAAAATGTATTTTTTAGAAAATAGGTATTTTCTTACTTATACATTCTGTGACTCTGCCTGTTTGTGGATTCCCTGTCTGGGTCAGTTTGACAGTTGGGCTGTTTGTGAATCTTCACCAGACAGTGACACAAAGGTGCAGCCTGTGTCTCCTGATGAGTGATCTGGGCTAGAGTGGAGGGAGAAGTGGTCACTTACACCAGAAAGTGCTGTGCCAGCCCTCACACAAAGCAGTCTCCAACCCCCTGGTGTGTGACTTGGGCCTGGCCTGATGGCAGGATTCTGTAAACAACCTATTTGAAGTTGGGCAACTTCAAAGGCAGAAAGCGGTATAAGTAGTGAACCCAAAACCCCAGACTTTAAATTTTCTTCAAGATTTGCTTCTGGAACCAAGAGGAACCTCTGCCAAGGAGAAGAGCTGAAGAGCCAAGTAGAAGTGCTGCCCCTGTCTGTGACTGTCAGTTGCTGCTTCTGTCTATGAAAGAGGACAATGACTGGACTTTGTAGTATATTCATGCTTGAGAAGAATCTCCAAAGGCTTGGACTGAGCTTGCCCTCTGTGCTGAAGTCTTGGGGCCATCAAAGACTTCCTCTGCCAGCACCTGGACTCTCTGCTGAGATGCCTGCCATGCCAAGTGGTGCCTAATCCAGTTCCTGGGCCCTTGAAAGCAGAAGCTGGTGAAAAATCAAGAAGATCCAACAAAACAGACTTCCGACGATTCCGGACTGATGCCGCTGCCGAATCCCGTGACGCAACCTGTAACGAAAATTGCGGCTCTAGCTGGAGTTCGATGACCCTTGAGGCCCGACGCCGCTGCAGCCATCCTGAAGTCCGCAACTCCATGGAAGTCGCCACACCATGTTGTGACGGCCTGACATCGACTCTGCCGGAAGTGCACAGATCCAATGCTTTGCAGCAACAGCAGCTCACCTCCACCGCTTCGCAGCAAGGACACAATGACTCTTCGTGACACCTCCGCTCCTTTGCTCCGCAGCACCGGAACCAACATCACCTCTGATCCAGTGACGGGATGGAAAGGAGAGAGAGGGAGTGACAGGACTGCGGGGTGAGCATCAAGTCCCAGTGGTCTTAGCCGGGTCCCTGCATCCTGCAAGAGCCAGCATTGCTCCCACAAGCAGGAAGCTGATTTAAACAGCATATCCCTGCTTGTGGGATCAATGGTTTCATCTGTTTTCCAGCATGCACATTTGCTTGCAGGAAAACTGACAAAAATTTAGCTTACTGCAAGCAGGAGCTGTTTGACAGCTCCCACTTGCTGAAAGCAGAGTATTTGCTCTGACTTGGCTGGAGCTGTCAAAGTTCCCACCAAGTGAGAGAATGCAGCTATCTCCTATGGGTGGGCACCCTGGGACATAGCAGGAGCCAGCCTGGGGTGGTGGTGGTCCCCAGATCCATCGTTGGCTCCATGAGAGGGGCCACATGACCCCCTCTCTAATGTGAAGTAGCCCGAGGAGGCTGCACAGCCCCCCTGCATTATATTTGATAAAGGTCTGGGGAGGTGGCGGTCCCTGGGGCTGCAGGTGGCCATGCAGCCCCCTGCAGACATTTTGATCAAAGCCCTGGGTATGTGGCAGTCCCTGGGGCTGTAGGGGTGTCACACGGCCGCCCCACACTCTACGTGATTTAAGCCCTATGGAAGTGGCAGTCCATGGGGCACACAAAAGCTCTAGGGGAGTCCCCATGTGCTCCCCTTATTTATTTCAACATGCCTCTGGGATATGGCCCACCTCGGGGCTTTTTCCAAAACAAACATGGAAGCCCATGCTTTCTTTAAAAAAATGTTGCTGCAAATTCACAAAATTGTTGCGAATTCGCAAATTTGCAGCAAAAAGTTATTTTTTCCCTGCCAGGATCCCTCTAGGACACCAGCATCAGAGCTAAGGAATCAGAGTGTCCCTATTCTTGTCCCCCTTTTTTCAAATTTTTTTGTGGGACTCAGCTGAAGTTGAGTCCCAAGATGACTGCCAACACTTCCTAGTTGAAGTGCTGGCAGCCAATCAGAGCTCTGCAGATCTCTGCACAAGGTCGTTATTATTCGCAAAGTCATCACAGCCACAGATACACAAATTTGGATTTACTTTAATTCCTCAACAACTCTTGAATGGATTAGCACCAAATAACAAAAAGACCAATCTGCGTACTGAAAGCTACCTTTCTGCTGAATTTTGTGTAATCATGTCCAGTGGTTTGGGCTGTAGTTGTGTTCAAAACCCCTATGGGAATTTACATAGGAAACACTCATTTTTACCCCACCCCCCTTTCTCACTTGACGGATTACTCCAAAACTGTGCAACAAGAATCAATGGGACGTTTTTTTTAAAGAATTCTGTGAAGATTCGTCAAATTGTGCCAAAGACACAGGCAAGTCAAAAACCACCTTTAATATGGAAACATGGTCCTACCTATAACTACCTATTGACGATTGCCTGTAGGATTTATATATATATTTATATATATATTCATTTTACACTCCCACCAACTCTGTGTATATATATTCATTTTACACTTCCACCAACTCTGCCGCTCTCCAACTCAGTGGGCGCCGATACACGTGAGGACAGTCTCATGCCATATAAAAAAATTTCAGTTAAAAAAAATCTCACACTCACGAAGTTACCTTTGTGCAAATTAATTTATTGTGCCACCAAAACAGACAAAAAAGACAGACGCATTTCACCACTTGGCCTTTGTCAATGTCACGGACGCCTTTCAATCACCGCCATTTAAATACACAAGGCATTACACGTGCAGCTCCCTAATACATTAACGCAAAGAAAGGACACAGGAAAATCATTGTCATTGATACATTGGAAAAGAACAGCCATTTTGAAGTGTCAATAGATATATTAATGATGTTCCAAGCCTCTTAGTTGTTGTGCTTTGTTGAATACTAACTGCATATTTCTCAATTGTTTGGAAATATACACTCATAATTGGTCAAATAATGATATTGTCATATCTGTACATATCTGTTCCCATTTCAACAAAAACCGTTGGGCAGGGTTCCACCATTTTCATTACTCCAAATTGGGCAACCCCTAGTCAGTTTAAATTTCCATCGAACACCACTCCTTATACATCCTAATGGCGTCCAAGTCATTGTTCACAATTACTGATATGCTATCACCAGTTTTAGCAAAAATCTCAGGCTCAAACCTACACGGGCAACCCAAAACCACATAAATTCCACTCATACTCATCTTAATAGTGACCTAGCCTCTATTGACCTTATTTAATGTATCATCATGCACTGAATGGGCACCTCAGTGCAAATGTTTTCCTTTATGACCTCTGTGTTGCCTTAACAGGAACTTCTCCAATTTCTATCCAATGAGTGTCCATAAGTCCTCATCCCTGTTCAAACCCAGCAGTGTCTTGGTACACAGTTCAATAATGAACCATGATTCCATTTGCCTCAATTTTCGAATTCTGTCGCCTCCCCTTTCATCTCTACTGAATTAAGTCAAGAAAGAAGAATCGAAGAAGATTTCTATTGCTATTGTGATCTGCCTGGAACTGCCTATCAACTGGATAAGCCACATCTTCGTTGGTTTTCTCAAGCATGTACTTCAGTACCCTTTTCTTCGCAGTATGCACAGTGCTCCCCACATACCATATGTTGCAAGGACAAACCAATCATTAAATCACATAATCTGCGTTACTGTTCATGGATTTAGTAATAGATTTCTTACCTGTCCTCCCTGGTACCTCATAATCTTTCAGTTTGTAACTCTGTTTGCACACTTTGCAATATGTACATGGGAAAAATCCCATGATCTTCAATCTATCATTCTTGTTTCCCGTACAACGACTATGCACCAAAAGATATTTTAAGGAGGTGTTTTTCTATACCTATCCTGAGGGGCAGAAGAGAGTTTGGTGCGATCACACTGTCTGTGAAAAATGTTTATTTTTATATATACATATATATATATATAGATGTATTCTGGAATGGCTCAGTCGAAGGCTTTTAGCTGAAAAGCGTAGGCCAGGTTTTCTTTGTGGCACCTCGCACTTTATTGAATGAAATAATAAATCCCTTTTGAAAAGCAACTAGTCGGACTGGATTTGTGCCGCCTCTCAGAATTGCCCAAAGAACAGTGTGCAGATTGGGGCAGGCTTCCTGGGAGAGAACTATATATATATATATATATATATATATATATATATATATATATATAATTCTTTGAGGCTGACAATGCAGATAAAAAGGTCTCTACTTCAGTCTTAAAAATAAATCCGAAGTCTTTATATCGATCATGATCAGGAAAGCACCCCTTAAATGATTTTCAAAATGTCTTCCTGTATATGACCTTACAAGCTACATGCTCAAATATGAGCTCAAATTCTTGGACATAAATCCATGCACGTAAATTCAATTAGAATCTTTTATAGGGTAGCTCAATGTAAGTACAAAATAAATATATAGCTTTTTTAAAATTTCTCTTCTTTAAGATAACACAAAGGATAGCGTGATGGCGTGATTAAAGCATTTGATCTCGCAAAGTCCCCTCCTACGAGTACACAATGTTAATGTTGTAGATCTTATTTTATTTTTTATCAATAACCTAATGATGGGATTCAACACACGAGTTGGAACAACAGCTGCATTTACAGCTGCGGGTGTTCTTTCTGGTGGTCTGTTGCATCGGCCGTTCTATGATTGATATATAATTTCTCGCAAGAGGCATCAGTGTTTTAAAACTTTTATTGTTTTGAAATAGTTATTTTTAGCCATGGTATCATTGGTCCAAATGCAAATCCAAAACCCATGCATAATAACAAAAAAAATGCCCCTTGGAAAACAGTAAATGGGCCATCTTAAGGTAGGCATGAGGAAATGGACGCAAGAGAGTATGAAAATGTCTGAAAAAACTTAAGAATATGAAATGGTCACTGAAATCTCAAAAGCTTAATGGAGTTTTCTCTCCGCAAAGAATGGCATGTTTAAAACCTATTTTCGAGAAAAGTTAGAAAGGAACTAGAAAGTCTCTTTTCACACTGGAATTGGAACAAAGCCAGTCCTGGACAGTACGTTTTATGTTTGTATTTTATACTTTCAGTCCACGTTTAAAACAGCGCAGGTAGATTTCCAAACGATAATTCATGCAGAATGATTCTTATTCAAGACATAAAGCTACTGACCTCCCTTTAAGCAGGCATATCCTCAGTGGATCATTGAGCCATATAGTACGATATGTCTGCAGGATGGTGTTTGAAAACACCTGTATGGTCTGGGTAGTGGATCTGCAAAGGAGGTACCTCAATTGGCAAGGGACACCCCCGAAGCAAGGCTAAGTGAAGTCATAGAAATGTGTAACTGATATTTTGGTGTTCCCACGTAGAGCTACCCATCACTTTACATTGCGAACTACATGATTGTAATGTTAAATTAGGTCCGCAGCTCTGACAGTGCAACAGTCCCCTTAGTGTAAATCAATAGTTTTATCATCGCTACATGCAAAATATGAAGCTGCTCAAAATCGTATGTCACTTCTCACGGTGGTTGTTATAGGTACTAATCAATACATGCAACATTAACAAGTCATGTGTGACGATATAAAAAAAAAGGAAGCTCACATTCACAAATGTTTTAACACCCATGATGAAGCAGACTGTGGAAGATATGCTTTGCTAGCTGTGTTTGTTCACTAAGCTGGTGTGCATTTTGATTTAATTATTAAAGTGCATTTATTCAACTAGAGCATTTGGCCATCGAAGGTAGTCTTACACTGTTTACAAGAAATTACTAATAGACTCCGAATGTTAGCAGTGAGAGTTCTGACCAGAAACTTGCCAAAACGACATCTATGTAGGCTATAAGGAATTTAGGGCCAGATGTAGCAAAGGGTTTTACCCATTCTGTTTCTATGGGAAAAAGTGTTCGTACATATGGCCCTTAGACGAATGTTGTTTCTTGAATTTACAGAAGATGCAAACTGACTCATTGTTGCATAAATTCTTGAGTTTCTTTATATGGAATTCTAAAAAGGGGTCTCAGTTAAACTTGGTAAAAAAATGTCCAGAACTTGGCGTATTATAGGTGTCCATTCCTCTCAAGGCAGACGCCTCTAAGCGAGATATGACCGAAAGGCCTCCATTTATTTAAAGTGCATTGCTACCCTTGAGTGTTGCCCGATCTATAGAAAAAAGTTTACATATACAAATACTACATATTAGCGGAAAGGAAAAAAAGTGCATCCCTTTATTCTCAAACGTTATCCTTTAAAAAACAATTTTCACTTCAAAGCAATAGGCAGGAAATTAATGAATACAATTATTCCAATGGTGGGGCACTTCATTCATTTTCCCAATTCACACTTACTGTCAAGACTTAACCCCAAAGGGTGCTAGGAAGACAGTGCCCGATTCTGGCAGCAATAACCGCAGACGGACCCAAAAACTAATTCCATTTAAATTCCATGCTCTAAAACACAGACAATGGAGCAAGAAGATGTCGGGAAAAGATCAGTGAGATCTGTATATCAAGACAACTTATTTGATCTTATTTGATGATTTTATATCGTTTTAACAATTAGTTACCTCAAAGCACTCATGGCACATGGATGATAGAAGCGATATACAGGTAGAAATAAACCAGTCATGTTTATTTTACATTCAACAGCACGTTTTGAGCAAGGGAAAAGTCTTTTGTGCATGGAACTCTGAGGGTGACCGGACCTTCTGGAAGCTGTCCAGAGGTTAATAAAAGTAACAATACATGATTTTGAAAGCGTGACTGTGGTAATCTGGTTTATTCATAAAGGATCCTTAATTTAGATAGATTGGCTATTATGGACTAGCAAAAGGTTTTTAATGCAACCGTCTCCTTGCCCCAAACCCAAGCCTTTGGTATGTTCTAAGTTCTTCTTAAGCTTATGATATGGTGAACAACATAGTTTCGTGCTTTTGCAGATTTAATAATCATTTTTTGAGAACACCACTATCTGTTCTATTGCAGAGGTCGATGCGAAACAGGGCCACTGAATGGAACAGGGCAAGTCAGTGGTGAGTTGAAAGATTCTGCCAAAGTCACAAAGGTGTGTGTAAGTCCCAACTAATTGTTAACTTATTATGTTTTATAAGTGTGATTCACAATGCAGAATGGATAACATTTCAAGTTTGGGGTCTCTGGAATCACCATTTATAATCACATCTCATGGTGAAGTAGGATTTTAAATTGCAATTCTGAAAATGCCACTTTTAGAAAGTTGGCATTTTCTTGCCTTACCATTTGGTGCCTGCTACCTATCATTTTTCACATATCTTGGATGGGGTGATATCTTGGCTTTGTGTATTTCCCCTAGACAGCCACACACAATGGGAGCTTAGATGTGACTTGATGGGCCATCTGTTTCCTGATGGGTTATTGTGGTCATGATGGGAGGGAGGAGCTAAACACTGCCTCGCACTTACACCTGAATAGGCTGTGTCCTGTCCCCGCACAAAGGGCTACATACCCTCTTGTAGGGACTCTAGAGGTGGGTCAAGAAAAAGGGATCACTGTGCACTTCAAATCCTTTTCTTATAGTCTCCCCTACTTCAAAGGCATCACTGGGTATAAGAACTGGACCTCAGAACCCACCAACTCAGTACACCTCTGGACCTGTGGATACCCTGCCAGGAAGAAGGAATGCTGTGCTGCTACATGGACTGCCACTTTGTTGGACTACTGCTCTGCTGGACTCCTGCTTTGTTGTGCTGACCTGCAGACTGCTGTTGTCTTGCCTGGGAGTGAGAAGAACTAGACTGCATCTCTCCATCCGAGAACCCAGAGTGACTCCAAGGGCTAGCTGACTGGTCTCCTGATCTGAAGCCTCATGGACATAAATAACCTCCTACCAACCTACTTCTACAACTAGACTCTGTCAGCTGTGAGCTTATCCTGCCAAGTCATGCTACACCAGTCCTGGACCCTTGAAAGTGGACCGAAGTTGCTGATCCAGTGAAATTAATTCATCTCTGCCACTGCATTGTCAGAACTGGCGCATCACTGCTGTCACATGAGCAGAACTAGTGCACCGCCTTCAGAACCAACACTACAGTAAATTCTTATGGGTAAGGTTCCTGCATGCCCTTCAACGACAGCCTTGGCGATGGTGAGGAACTCCACATCACAGCCACTGTGGTCATCAGAATCAGTACATTGCCTCATCGTCACACAGCTGGCACCCTGAGCCAAACTCCTTCACATCTCGGCACCGAAGCATCACCACCGTGCGTGGGTAACTTCAAGACATCTCCTCAACTGTGTGGGGAAAACCTATACATTTTCTTGACTGCGTGGTTCATAACCAATGCAACACTTCTGCACTAGGATTGTAAGGTACTTTGATTCAGCGGGCCAAACAAGGTCCCTGTAGCTGGCCCATTGCTATCGGGCTGAACTTTTGATTTTATCCCAGTCCAGTGCCACCAGATATCCCTTGGTTGGTACCTCTCGCTTCTAAGTGCTATGTTACAGTTTAATCTTTTAATCCATACCTCATGTTCTACCTTTTGGAGTTTTGACATTTAAGTTGTGTTTTATTTATTAAATTAAGTTCTGTTTTTCTAACCAGGTGAATTATCTTTTGTATGGTTTTTTGACTGTTTTACCATTTAAGGTGCTGTACAAATGCTTTACACATTGCCTCGAATTTAAGCCTGACTGTTCTGTGCCAGGCTACCATGGGCTGAGCACAGATTAGTTTAGGATTTGCCTAACACTTACCTTGACTACGATTGTGGCAGCTGTTTTACTAAGGTTTACACCCCAGCCAACAACAAACTAATTTCTAGCAGTGATTTTCAAAAAGCGGGTTGCATATTGCAAGACTTTTGCACACAAGTTCATTCCTTGCATTTATTTGCCTCACAATTAGAAAGTTAGATGAGGTTATTTTACTTCATGAACAGATGGTGAAAAATGGGATTGTGCGTCAATTTCTTGGAGGCCAGCCCATCCATTGGAGGTGTCAGACCCACAGTTTGTGTAAAAAAATATATGCACACTCTGCAAGCAAAAGATTACAGAAGCTGGATCACACTCAGTATATTTGACACGAAATCCTTACAGAATATCGATATAATCATTCCAGGTGCTATAAAAAAGGGACAGGTGCAATTATTCAGTCAATACATCAGTATTTACTAGAGAAAAGTTCTGGTACTGTAAACTCTACCGTTTGGCAAGCCTGCATGGTGTGCTGCAACTGACTGGCCCATTAAAAGAATGTCAGTCTTGCAGACAAGTGATATAACTACCATGGCGTTCAGTCCCAGCACATAAAATAAAACATGTTATTTTTGTAAATAAGCATGATGAAGGTGTAAAAATACGGTCAAAACAGTGACTGCATTGGCACTTTCTGTGAAAAACATTAAATTAGAAATGGAAAACGACAGGTTTTGATTCTGCGCCATACTACTTTGCATGGGACTACTTTTACACAACGACAGTTAAAGAATAATTATGGACTAAAGCAGGCTTTTTGTTTAAAGGGCTAAGGGCCATATTTATACTTTTTGACGCAAAACTGCGCTAACGCAGTTTTGCGTCAAAAAAATTAGCGCCGGCTAACGCCATTCTGAAGCGCCATGCGGGCGCTGTATTTAATCAATGACGTTAGCCGCCGGCGCTGCCTGGTGTGCGTGGAAAAAAACGACATACACCAGGCAGCGCCGGCGTAGGGGGATATGGAGCTTGGGCGCCAAAAAATGGGGCAAGTCAGGCTGAGGCAAATTTTTCGCCTCAACCCGATTTGCGCCATTTTTTCGACTCCCAACCCCCATAGAAATGACTCCTGTCTTAGCAAAGACAGGAGTCATGCCCCCTTGCCCAATGGCCATGCCCAGGGGACTTCTGTCCCCTGGGCATGGTCATTGTGCATAGTGGCATGTAGGGAGGCACAAATCAGGCCCCCCTATGCCACAATTTTTTTTAAAAAAAATAGTTACCGGAACTTACCTTAATGTCCCTGGGATGGGTCCCTCCAGCCTTGGGTGTCCTCCTGGGGTGGGGCAAGGGTGACAGGGGGTTTCCCTGGGGGCATGGGAGGGCACCTCTGGGCTCCTTCCGAGCCCACAGGTCCCTTAACGCCTGCCTTGTCCAGGCGCTTAAAAACGGCGCAAAAGCGGCCGTATGTCATTTTTTTGGACCCGCCCACTCCCGGGCGTGAATTTTGCCCGGGAGTGTAAATACGGCGCACATGCCTCGGAGCCCATATTTTAGACGGGAACGCCTACCTTGCATATCATTAACGCAAAGTAGGTGTCCACGCTAAAAAATGACGCAAACTCCATGGACTTTGGCGCTAGACGCGTCTAACGCCAAAGTATAAATATGGAGTTAGTTTTGCGTCGGAATTGCGTAAAAAAAAACGACGCAATTCCGGCGCAAACAGAGTATAAATATGCCCCTAAATCTCTAATAAAAAATGAGGAGATTTTTAGTAGAATGTTGTGTGTTGGACAACGCAATGATTTCCTTTCTATGACGACTTTTGATGGGGCCGTAGTTTCATAACGCTACAAGGAATAGGTCCCCATCAATAAAATCAACGCTCCTAACTTTATCAACCACAGCATGTGACAGCCCACTAAGAATAAAACTTGTATTACTGGCAAGGAGCAAATTGAACACAGAAACACGTAGGCCCCTGACAGTAGTTGGTCATGCGCATTTGTTAATTGATATATGACGGAAGCACACACGTCATTCTTTCTACAGTACTTTGCGTCTTGCTTCCATACTTCTCCTTCATGGGCATTATCTCTTCATGGATGCAAAACCTGGTTCACAAAGTTCTACCAGGAACCTATGCTAAGCTTTCTGTCTAAATAGGAAAGCAGGTATAAAAAGAGTTTTCGCATCCTAAAAACCACTGAAAAAAGCACTGGTAAACGGAGAGATCGACAACAGAAACAAATGCTGTCCAAATAAAAAACAAATAATACAAATATCCAAAAGCCGTACTGAGGAGTGGCTCTCGCAGTAACTGCAGTTACAGTCGAAATAAAAACTTTTTTTTAGTTAATTGTTGCATTTAGTTGAGCAGCTGAGAGGAAACAAGCAAGACCTTAAGAATCTGTACTCCTAAGTCCCAAATAGAAAATCAGAGCCGGGAGTTCCGAACACTAATTACACCTAATAGAAATCAATGTGAAACTCCACAGAATTACCTTACCATTGTTTCAAGAGAACAACCAAATGTGTTCCCATTTAAATGATTACAAACTCAGCTAGATCAATATCATTTCAAAACAACATGATATTCGAACAGTGTATCCCACCGAGAACGAGCCTGAAAAGAATAAAGGATTATTGGACTTTGACTGAAGAAGGGCCAAGGCTGTATCCTTGTTCATTTAACAAGAAGCCCGTGTTTGGCGGTGCTCAGCACTGTCACTTATTTCTTAACACTGGCATTTATTTCTAACAGGCCACCACCCGGAGGCCCTGTCTGTATATTTTTGGAGAAAAGCAGCAGTGCGTTTAAAAAGATCAATAAAATAAAAGAACAATGAATTGCTCTGGTATTTTTTCTGCTTTGGTTAAATTGTCATAGTTGTTGATGTGTGATGGCTAATAGGTAACAGTGGCACCGGTATTTGACAGTGGCTTCCGGTGAAATATATTGAGCCCTGATCCTTAGTTTGTTACAAATTAAGCACTGCAAGAAGCCTAGAGGTGAATGGTTCTATTAGCTGAGAAACTTGAGAACTGACCTCCTATGGCCTTCAGATGTATGGACCCCTTTTCTGCCATGTCCTGTGCATATGTGCAGTATATGTTGTCAGGCAGACACTAGGAAACTATGGGTTATTTAAGCACATCTCTTTCATGTCTCAGAAAGTGATTGGTAAGCCAAAGCCCTAATCATACAAAGGTTGTTGAAGTAGGAGGCAGTTGAACAGGGGATTCTGAAAAACTGGAGGTGATCCAATTGTTACAATTTAGAGTGAGTTTGAGTCTCATTGATTTATGCAGTCCTCTTTCTTCTCCCCAGTCCCTCATATGATTAGGTGTGGTTGGTGCATGTCTGATGTCAAGATCAAAGAAGGGGATGTCTGCAACCTAATAAGCAAAGTGACTCAAATTTGCAACAATAATATCTTGCACTACACTTAAGTCATAGTGGGAAACTGGATTGTTAAGTGGGGAGGAGCAGTGAATAAACTCCAACAAAGTTAGACAATTTAGGGACAGTTGTATGATCCATTTTTGCATACGCAAAATGGCCGTTTGCAAATGCAAAAATGCCTTTCAGTATTTGTGAAAGGTATTCGCAATGCAAATTTAAGGAATTGCTAAAATAGCAATTCCTTAAAATTGCGAGCCCATTTAGAGAATTACATAAGGAATCCTTATTTGTGATTTCTAAACCACATGTAACAAGCAATTCCTTAAAGTGAATTGGGCATTAAGGAATCGCTTTTACCACCAAGTTGAACGATGGATTAAACCCAGATCTATGACTGGGGGTGAGTGTTTGACAATGTTCAGCATTCCGTCCATCACTTGTTGTTTTTGAACTTGGTGGTAACCATGTGCAAATTTTAAAAATGCTTTAAAAATGCATTTTTTAAATTGACATGTAACACACACATGCCGCTTTGGCAAGTGTGCACCTTACATGTCCTTGAAAAATTCTTGGGGTGCAGCAGAAGGGGTCTTAGGCCCCCAGCACCCTGGGTTTTGCAATTCTCAAATTTGCAAATTCCACTTAGGAATTCGCAATTTGGGAAATGCAAAAAAAAATCGCAAATATGGGCCTACGGGCCCATAGGTGCAAATGGGGCCGGTATCACAATTTGCGATTCGTTAATAGCATTTGCGATTTTTAAGAAATCGCTATTACCGAATCGCAAATATGATACATAGCATTTTGCGATTCATAAATAGCGATTTCTTCAAAATCACTACTACCGAATCAGAAAAGGCTTTTTTGATACATCTGGCCCAAAATGCCCAGAGAGTCAGATTAGGATTCAAAAAGGAAGCCTGAGCATACCCCTTGTAATAATGTGAAACCTGTGTTCCTGTCAATAATAGTATTTCTTTGAGTGCAAAAGCCTAGAGGCTCTAATAAGTTCTTTGTACAGACTGAATTCCCATAAGAACTCATCATTACCCATGTAATCAATGGCAGAACCTGGCTCCTTTCTATGCCCTTCGTTGGAAAGTTGCCCTTTATGCAGGGGTACCCCAGATTGTTTGCCTTTTGTTGTTGAAACAATTTTTTGGGTCCTAGAACTCTGTGCACTTTACTCGTGCAAACTAGTGGTAAAGTGCTTGTGCTCTCCTTTCCAAACATGATAAATTTGATAAACACCTGATTGCTACATTTAATTTACTTATAAATCTCTAGCATATGGTACCACTGGAGCACAGGGCCTATACATTATATGCTACTAGTGGATGAGAGCACTCATTGAGCCACCCACTACAGTAGCACTGAAAAACATGTCTTAGGCCTGATATTACAGTCGGCAGTGCAGTTAAAAACTGCCATGTCGACCTACCAAAATAAACCTTTTGCCAGGCCTAAACCTTCCTTTTTAACACTTGTAAGTCACCCTTAAGGTAAGTCCTAAATGCTCATAAGAAGCATGGATGGCATTTACGATGCAGGATATGTATATGTAAGCTTTTATATGTCATGGCAGCTTAAACCTCCAAAGTTGTTTTTCACTGGGGTAAGCCTGGCTTTCCCATAGAAGGGCACTGGGTTACACCATAACTCCTTATAAAGCACAACTTAATTATGGGTCTAGCCAGAAAAATGATTCAAGGACTCATTAAAATAGGAATTTAAAATCCAACCTATTTTGGAAATTACACTTTTAGAAAGTTGTCCTTTTCTAGTCTGAACCTAAAACTACTTTACTGCCAGTGTTCAGAAGTTACCAGTCCCCTTCTGACTCCCTCGAGTGAGATGCACGTTTCTCCAGAAAGTGGACAAAGGGCCTGGGAGTGGGGTCCCGTGGGTCTTTTTGACAGGATGGCTAGAAAGGAGCTGTGCCCCTGCCCTGATTACACTTGAAAGGGGCCTGCCCTGACACCAGGGCTGCGCCTGCATTTGTTTCACTGGTCATGCTGGAGCCAAACCCAAGAGAAGAGATGAACTGACCAGAACCAGTTTTAAGGTTAGGCAAAGGAGTGCCCTCCACCCACAGGAGGGCACTGGGCATTGAAATAGCACCCCTAGAACCTGCAATCAGAAAACCTCTGGACTTGTGAAGATCAGAAGAAGGAATGTCCTGCTGTCTGAAAATTCCTGAAGGAAGACTGCACCTCCTTGCCTTCAACCCAGGATCCAAGAGGCGACTCCAGGGGTCATGAGGCTAATTTCCTGTTGGAGCTACAGGGACACACCAGGCTTCCAGAGGCCTTTCCTGGTTTCCAGCTGATTTGGCCCAGTTTCCTCTGCTGATCTCTGTGGGAGAGAATCATGACCCCCAAGTGCCTTTGACAGGGTCCTTGACACTTGTTCGGAGTCAACTTACATTTCTTCCTACCTATCTGAAGGTTTCCAGGAAGTAATGTAGAGGCCACAGAATCACGAAGCTCCTAGCAAAAGGCTTTACCAAGAACCATGCAGTTCTACACTGAGTGACACAGAGCCATATAGAGCAACAACTTGTAGCTCCTCACTGAAGGCTTTACTGGAACCGACGTAGAGCCCCACAATTCCTTACAAAGGCTTCACCAGATCCATTGCTATGCAACACTAAGCCACGCAGAGCTGTGCAACTCCTCACTGAATGCCTCACAGATCCAGCACACTACATCATCCTGTAACACAGAGCCGCACAATGTATCTCTTCACTGAAGGCCTTATAGGATCCAATGCAGCACAACGTAAAGCCCTGCAGAGTCACGCCAGACAGCCCACGCACAAAGTCAGAAAGTAAAGGTTCCATTGGCACAAATTTGATCCTGTATACGGTCAGCACAACATCCCAGTGGGTCTAAACATGTGACTTTGATCGCGTCCTGAGCAACCAGATATCTGCAGTTGGCACTTCATAACTTTTGGCACCATTTTTAACCTTAAACTCTAAAATCAGAGCTGAGGATATAGTGATTAGATTTTGTCATATAGAGGTCAGTTTATTTATTAAATTATTCACTAATTTTCGAAATTGTTTTTTTTCTCTGTTTTAATACTGTTTAAGTAGGTCTGACTGCTTTTGTGTCAAGCTGCCAGAGCGTTAAGCACAGGCTTATTTAGTGGCTTTTGTGGTTCACCCCGACAAGGATTGTGACTATTATTTGAAGTGAGTTCTCACTCGCTTCAATAAATAAACGTTTTCATACACACTTCTGCAAACATATATGGGGCCAAGCATCTCTGAGCACCCAAATGAGAGCTGAGATGATCATTGTGTTGGAACAAGTACTTTGTTATACATCCTCTGTTCTTGTTTGTCTAATTTGATAGGGTATTTTTGGACACTCTTAACAGAAGTATGTGATATCTCTTGTGGATTAAAGTGAGAGGAGTAGCAGAATAAATGTGTAGAGGTTTTACTTAGTGTGGGCATGTGTGGTCTATCCATCTAAAAGTATATTTTCACAGAGACTATACAGCATTTTCACAAAGAATAATTTGTTCATTTGTAGAGACACTGTACTGGTACCCAGGAAGTCTATGTCATACCACACATGTGGCAGTCATATGGAGTATTCAGTTGCATGTGGCTTGCCATCACATATTAACAAAATGTTGATGCTGGTATGCCTATTTAGGTGAAGAAGGCAAAGGGCTGTGTTTTTGACTTCTTGATACTTAAATGATATGATTGATATTGTCAATGGTATCGCAGTGTTAGACCTGACCACGTTAGGGTGGTCTTCACTGAAACCTTTTGCCTGCTTGCCTTGAATTTTGCTGAATTTGTTTTTGTTGGTGACTCTGTGCACTTTACCACTGCTAACCAGTACAAGCCTGCATCACTGCCTGTACCACACACTTAAGCAGACCTTTGAAACAAGTCCCAGGCCTACCATTGCAGCCTGAATGCAGTGTTACACTGCCATGTAGACTTGGCATTTGAACCCCTTGTCAAGCCTTAAACTCCCCTTTTATTACATATGTCACTCCTAAAGTAGACCATAGGTACCCCATAGAGTAGGATGTTGTGTAATTAAAAAGGAAGGATATGTACTTTTAAGTTTTAAATATTGTGCTAGTGAAAAACTCCCAATCTCATAGGTTAACATTGGGGACTCCTTATTACATTTAATAATCTGTAATTCCTGGTTGAGAGGAGGTAGCTCTCTCATGTTCAGTACCTATGGAATTGCAATGATAAATCCTCTTTAATAGTAAAGTCAAATTTATTGTTACAAGTTTGAAAATGCGACTTTTAGAAAGTTGGCACTTTCTTGCTCTTAGCCCTCTCTGCCTGCAGCCTGTCTCCAAAACATGTCTGGGGTGGGGGACAGCTGGGCTTTGAGCATTCCCTCCAGACAGCCACACAGACTGCTTTACCCCCTGTAGTAAGTCTGGAGCCAGGGCAGAAATGGAGGATCTCTGTACACTTTAAACCCATTGAATGAAGTCTTTCCAAATTCAATGGCACCAGTGCATATAAGAACTGGGCCTCTGACCCTACCAACTCAGTACACTTCTGGACCTTTGGATACTCTGCCAGGACAAAGGACTGTTGTGCTGCTGAAGGACTGCCACTCTGCTGGACTGCTGCTCTGGAAGAACTGCTTTCTTGCTGTGCTGCCTGCTGCCCTCCTTGCCTGAGTGAGAAGGACCGGACCCATAACACTTGAACCCAACACCTAGAGGGGCTTCATGGGCCAGCTTAATGGTCTCCTCTTTTCTGATGTCTCAGGGACATAAGAGACTTTCAACTCACTTGCTACAGCATCTGAAGTCTGCCATCTGTGAATGTTGCCCTGCCAAGTTGTGCCAATCCAATGCTGGAAATGGGTATAAAGTGTTGCTCGAGGAGGAATCCATGCATGAACACCATTCCATTGCTCGGAAATGGTACATCTCCACTGATGCTGATGCATCACTGCAGCTGCGAGGATTGAGTGCATTGCATCACCAATAGCATAGCACATCTCCTCCACCCCAGACACATCTCTGACTTTGCATAGCTTAGAACCGACTCATGGCCTCCATCCTAAGGATTGATGACAAAGCATTGCCTCCCCTGCACCTTACATCTCCCTTGACATCAACGCAAACAAGGTACTTTGCAGTGGGCCAAGGCTTGTCTCTGTATGTGATCTGCAGTCCATTGAGGTCGGCTTGAAATTTCAGATTTCAACTGGTCTAGCATGACCAGATAGCCCCGGTTGACACTTTATTCTTTTAACCACTACATTAAGTTTATTCTTTAAAAATGCATAACTCTGGTTCAGCTTATTAGATTTTTGTAGTTTTAGAATATTATTTTTTTGCACTCACTGAGTTAAGTTCTATCATTTTAACCAGGTGTGGCATCTTTTTCTGTGGTGCTTTCACTGTTCTACTGTTTGAAGTGTTGCACAAATACTTCACACATTGTCTCTTGATTTAAGACAGACTGCTCTGTGCCAGGCTACCAGGGTGTGTTTGTGGCTTACCCTGATTAGAATTGTGGTTCCTGCCCTCAGCCAACCAGAAAGCCAATTTCTAACAAGGCAGTAGAAGCTGTTTTATGTTTGTCCAGTGCATTTTGGCATCCTCTGTAAAGGGACATGATAAGCCAAATGGGAGGGAATAGGTATCAGGTTGTCAGTACATTAGTCACTTTTGTTTGCAGTGCTTTTTCATTGGTACATTTTCTATGAAGCCAGCATTTTCTATAGTTGGGTGTTTCCTTTATTCATATATTAAGGATGGGAGGCGGATAATATTGGGAGTACTTTAGTGGCTTTTTCAGTTAAGTACTGCAGGAGCACAGCACATGAACAGCTGAGGATTTCTGGCTATGGGTTAAATGATTATAACTGTATGTGTTGTCCTCCTTACAAGTGTGCTCTGCCCTATATCATATATTTCTAACATGTTCATTTGTTGCCTTTGTTTGGAGTAAAGCTGCATTTATACTATGCTCTTTCGTGTGTTATGAAGCTTTTGTTTAAAATCGCATAGGCACGTTTTGCGGTCTTGTGCAAATAAAACATTCATTTCTTGTAGTTTATATTTTGCATCTGCTAGTTTTCATGAGACATGATTCCAGTTCTAGGGCAGAGGAGGTAGCAAATTGATTGCTCGACTTCTGGTGGTTCTTTTGCGGGTGAGGCATGTTAATGTAACTGTATAATTTCTTGGGTTGGGCGCCTTGCTCGGTGTGTGCTTTGCTTTCCGTGGATGAAGACAAAGGATCTTGTAGATACTACACTTAGCAAGCTGTGTACATCGTTTTTTTCGTTTGCACCATTTGGCCCAACGTGTGGTCCTGTACTACGATCCCCATCACTTTATCGTTCAACCTCCTTTCTGTGTCTGAAGATAGATAGGCGATCTTTGACACTGAGAGACACATGCACACAGTAGATAATACCACAAGAGAGAAGTGGAATAAATAGCAAGTGACTCAAAGACAGCACTGCTTAACGAGGCACTCTGCTGTGACTGCAAAGCTATCTCTGCATAGAGTTTATTTACACAAATCCCCTTCGTTCTAAGAAAGTCCCCTGCCATCACACACTTGCTAAGCAAAGGAGGGGGTGTAGCAGGCGTGCTTTTTGTGCACGACCTCATCCAGACATTCTTCAGCTTAAGTGGAGTGAATCCTTTAAGCCATTCTCTTCACAGTAAATCCCAATTCTCGACGTGGAATACTTCTGTGTATTTCAGCAGTTATACTGTAACCTAACTAAGAGCTTAGTAAGTACAGCACCGTCCCTAGCGCCCATCTTCCCTAGCTGCATTATCAGCTGCTATGAAGGGAAGGCGGAGAGGACGGTGCGAAGCTGTACAGTAAATGGTGCCTTCAGTTTCCAGACATTGAGGCTCCAGAGGACCCCTCATCCCCTGGCAACAATTACTTGCACTCCCAACGCCAATCTTGCCTGTATAAAGATGGTCCCAATGCATTAGCACTCAAATAAGCCAAAGCCAACACATTTTGAAAATACTTTACAAACTGCAGTAGCTATTTGCTGTCAGAGGAATTGCTGAATATGTAACCCGATCCGCCGTGAATGTGGCGGGGGAACATGCAACAGAAAGCTTTAGCGCAGCAGACACGTAATTATCCTCGGAAGTCCTGAAATCCAGAGATTGTGTCCTTTCTGTTACACACGTGGACGACTTTGATTGTTTACTTTAGGTATTTCGAGCTAGTTTGCGCACTAGTGATTAATGGTGTGTTCTAGTCTGAACCTATTATATTTATTGCATAATGCTCTCCCATAAATAGCTGACTGAACATGGGGATGTGCAAGTTTTAACACTGTACTCACCCTTAGCAATATGCATGTTGTGGTATTGTAGTGCACTTGTGCCCTCCAGGTCAAATGTTTTTTTAAGTGATATTGTAGTAGTGGATTTCGGCTATGGGATGCGCCACATTTTGCAGCCACATACAAAGAGTGCATTTCCTGATTTGCCTACAGGAGCAAAGAGGACAAACTGATAGTTCTGTTATATATTACACATATATATATATATTACACATATATATATATATATATATATATATAAATATATACACACACACACACACATATGTATATATTTATTTATATATATATATATATATATATATATAGCCATGTTTCCATAGGAAAGGCATTTTTTGACTTGTCTATATGTTTGGCACCATTTCACAAATCTCCATGGAATTTTCAAAAAAAAAGTGTAGCTGTGATTCTCGTGCACATGGAAAGTTTTGTGGTGAGGTAGTGAGCCGTCAAACAGGGGCTGAGAAAAATGGGGCTCAAAAAAGGATGCTTTTCTCATGTTAATTTTTGGAAGATTCTGTAGACACAAATAAAAGCCGAACCACTGGATGAAATGATGGCAAATTTGGCAGAAAGCTAGCTGTCGGTACGCAGATTATGCATTGGCTTATTTGGTGCGAATCAATTCAGTAGTATTTGAGAAATTTAGGGAAATTCAAATTTGAATATCTCTAACCACAAAGAATTTGTGAACAAAGACGAGCTCGTGTGGGGAAATGCACAGCTCTGATTGGCTGCCAAAACTTCAAACCAGGAAGTGTTGGCAGCCTTCTTGGGATTCGGCTTCAGTCCCAGAAAAAGAACAGTAAAAATAAAATAAAAAGGAAGAGGGTAAAGACACCCTGACCCCTCAGCACTGGTGGGGTGTCTCAGAGGGACATCTGCAGATTTTTTTTTTTTGTGGTGGTTTTGCGATATTTGTGAATTTGTGGCAAACAAAATAAAAAAAAAAACAAGTGGGGACTTCCCCACTTGTTTTTTTATTAGGCCCCAGGTGGACCAGGTCCCGGAGGCATTACAAATTTTGTGTGGGGCCACCACCTCCCTGGAACTTTCATTTATTAATAAGCAAGGGGCACAACCCCTCACTGTCCTGGGGACCACGACCTCCCCAGGGCTTTCATTTTTAAATATGCAGAGGTGCCTGCAGCACCCCCCACTGCCCTGTGGACAACCTCCAACCTCCTCCCCAGGGCTTTCTTAAAATATGCAGGGGAGCTGCGGGCTACCCGCTACCCTGGGGACCAGCACCTCCCCAGGCCTTTCTTTTAAAAAACACTGGGGGACCTGTGACCCCCCACTGCCCTGGAGACTGTCACCTCCCCATTACTTTCAATTAAAACATGTAGGTGGCAGTGCCCCCCCATGCCCCAGAGACCACCACCCCCTGGGGCAGAGTGTAAAAAAAGAAAGGGGGTCCCTTTCAGACCTCCAAGCCTCAGGGGAAACCACCTCCCAGGGGCTAAGTCCTAGTTGGAGGGTTGCCGCTTGGCCCTCCTCGTGGAGCCCTGATGGTCCTAGGGACTGCCACCCCCCAGGGCCGGCTCCCGCTATGTCCGGGGTTCCCACCCCAGGAAATAGTTGTTTGCTGTGGCTTGACTGCAGCTCTGCATGCGTGCAGGGGACAGAGATCAAATGCTTCAGCAAGCAGGGAGCTGCTGTCAAAGAAGCTCCTTGCTTTCTGAAGCATTGGCACTGCATGGGAAGCCTTTAGGCTTCACCTGCAGTGTAAGGTAGCCTATAAGGGGATTATATTATAAGAAACAATTTGCAAAAAAAAGAATAATAATAAAATAAATAAATAAGGAGAGGCCGCAGGGGAGCCATTAAGGGCTTCTTCATGGTCCCAGATAGCCAATAAAGGTCTAAAAAACCTACATTTAAAAGAAAACACTGTAGCTTAGTGTGAAGTTCACAGACCTTCACACTGAGTTTTAAGTGTTTGAGTCTAGCTGGACTCATTTCACATTTCTTTGCTACTAAAAAAAATATTCTATTAAAAAAAACATTTTTGAAAATAAATGTTAAACAAATAACTCTTTCTAAGTATATCAGACATCAAAGACTAAAATACTCTATCCCTCTCTCTCTCACTTTCTTTCGCTCTCTCTGTCCTACTTAGACTCTCATGCATCCATTCACAGACCCACTCAGACACCCACTCACAAACCCACTCAGACATCACACACCCACTCACAGACCCACTGACACCCTGATGCACCCACTCACAGACCCACACACATACTGACACACCCACTAAAACACTGATGTATGCAGTCTCACACCCAGACAGACACTCTAACAGCCACTCTTACCCCCAGATACTGCGTCTCACACTTATTCTCTCACCCCAGAGAGACTGCGGTCAACTTCCACAGTGCAGCATCGGGTTGGGTGGTTACGGGGGTTGGCAACAGGGATTGGCTGCAGGCCCGTCCCTGTGCGCAAACTCTACTGTGCTCAGGAGAAGGCCATGCACTGTGCAAGGTTGGTTTGCCTCCTGTGGCCAATTGCCACCACGCACAGCCAAAAGCTGTGTGCTGCGGTCATTGGATTAACATATAGCAATGAAAATTACTATACGTTAAAAAAGCATAGAAATTCACTGAAAAAACACAGGCTGCAGGGACATTATAGTTAGGTTCTGAATTTACTCGTACAAACCCATAGAAATTCAGTAGTTATAGTTAGAGTTCTTTCAAGTAACTAAAACATGCGCCCTAAGGTAACTATAACTCGCACCGTGGCCATGCACAGGTAATTACTCCACATGTTATGTCATTGATGACATATCCTATGCCATCTTTCTTATACTCACTGCATCATTTGCTATAAAATGATTGATGGGACAACTGTGAAGGCAAGAGAGAGAGTTATGGTTACCTTAAGCTGCAGGTTTTAGTTACTTGGAAGAACTCTAACTATAACTTCTGAATTTCTATGGTTTTGTACTAGTAAACTCAGAATCTAGCTATAACCTCCCTATGACTTTTGTTTTTTTCAGTTAAATTATATATATATATATATACATATATATATATATATACACACACACACACATATATATACACATTATTTTAATTTGATATATTAATTATATTCCTTTTATTAATAGGTCAACAAACACTGTTAGAATACAAATAGTAAAATAGGGTTAAAGCAGAAGAGGAAAAAAACTTTCATCTTTTGGATCAGTGGAAGGAACGTGTGGTACAATATAATTTATCAATGCAACTCTCTTAAGAGTCACACAGCCACCTCAATGTAATTTACATTACTGCACACAATTAACCCCTTGAATTCCGGATACAATTAAATATATATTTTTAAATTATATGTAAATGAAAAAAATCCATGGCATGCACCTTATATTCACATGTGCACAGTGTAGACGCTACTTATTGCAGTTGTTGAGGGTGGGCCATAATGATCCTTTTGACCCTTTCATAGCTTCACCTCTTGAGTGAAAGCATATCTCCACACCCACGAGAATAGTAATATATAAACATATGTTAGACTTGGAAAATTAAAACAGACAATATAACTTGAGAAATGTCAATTTGCCTGAAGAAAAGAGGGCAATAACTGTCAACTTTATCTTGAAAATCTATGGCCTAATCTCTTAAAAGCAAAATAATCCGATATTTGAAATTCGTAAACTGTATCATATTCCATCTCATTGTAAGCTTCGCCAAATCAAACCAAAACAAGTGATATTTAAAATTCTTTGGCACCATCATATTGTTATGTTTAGAAAAACAGCAAGAGAAGTTCCTTCTCTCATGGTTAATGAGAATAACATTTTCATCCAGCAAGACTTTGCAA
Source organism: Pleurodeles waltl (assembly GCF_031143425.1). Lineage (NCBI taxonomy): Eukaryota > Metazoa > Chordata > Amphibia > Caudata > Salamandridae > Pleurodeles > Pleurodeles waltl. The sequence goes on along the minus strand of NC_090437.1, from coordinate 812,870,424 downwards.
AAAGAACAACTACCATCCATAATGACATCACAATAGAGTGACCATAACTTCAAAATGCTGGATTAAAATGTGGTCATTTTGATCTTTCTACTATTCACATTTCGAAAGTCTTTTCCACCTGGTTTGAAAAATTGTACTTCATTTAATAAATGGAAAAAGAACAAAATAAAAAAATCCAATAAGTAGAAGTTGTGTTATGAATTCTTAAAGAATAAACTGTAGAAGAGAACTTAGAAGCAAAAATCTGGGAAATTGCTAGTTAACTATCTTTGCATTAAAAATATACAACTCAGATTCATGTTATTCATATAGAAGATGGTAAGACTGCTTTATCTATTCCTGAGATCATTGATGAATTCCTTAAATTTTATTCCTCATTATATAACAAACCAGATTTCTTTGACAATTCAAATGCTAGATGCTTTTTTTGAAATTTGCTAACCTTTCTCAACTTTTCCAATCCAACAGTTTCCAACTAGATATACCTCTATCTAGGGAAGAAATCATAACAGCTATTGATTAACTCAACTTTGAAAATCCCCAGGACCAGATGGTATCCCTGCTGAACTTTATGAAGCATTCTCTACTGGCCTTATTCTCCATTTACATCATTTAATTACTGATTTCATTAACTCAGAAATGGTTGTGGGTTCTTTTAATGAAACATTGATAATAGTATTACCTAAACCAGTCAAAGATCAGACTAAAGTCGCAAACTATCAACCTATCTCTCTAATAAATCAAGATTGGACGATTAAAAACAAAACCATAGCTAGAAGCCCATTCAACATGTTATCATCACTCATACATGTAGATCAAAAGAGGTTTCATGAAAAATAGGTGTTTTGTTAATAGCACAAGATTTTTATTTCATGTAATAGACACGATCTCCACCTTTTTGTCACCGTCTGGACTCTATGCTCTCAATGCTGGAAAAGCTTTTGATAAAGTTCACTTGCAATTTTCATTTATTACACTATCTTCCCTAAATTGTGGAAGTACATCCATTAAAAATTGCATCAGCATTATATTGCTCTCTTTCAGCTCAACCTTTTATCAATGGTAAGTTCATTGACTCTTTCTTTTCTTCATAGACAGAACAAGGATGTTCATTACTGCTCCTTCTTTCTTTGCTAGCCATTGAATATTATTTCTAGTATCCAAAATTCTAATGGAATCACAAGATTTGAAATTATAAACATTACACTTAAAACATCTGCTTATGCAGATAATGTTTTATTATACATTTGTAATCCACCAACCCCTACACCAGTGGTACTCAAACTCATACACAAATACTCCTATATCTCTGGTTACACCTTGAACACCAGTAAAACATAATTCCTTCCCCTGAATGTTTCTTCCCCTGATGTGTTAGAAAATACTGATAAATTTGGCAAAAGAAAAAAGTATTTTGGAAACCATTATTCACATTCTCTTAAACACTGAATTACATTAAAATGTGAATACTTGATTACTAGAGTCACAGATAAAGTTTGTAACTGTCCTGGATGACACCTTTCATTGGTGGGGCAAAATCAAATCTATTAAAATGGTGCTTATTCTTCTTATTCTTTATAGATTATCAATGCTTCCATTGCAATTGACTCTCACATTCTCTAGAAAATGAGACAGCATTATCTATAAGTTTTTTTGGAATCATAAACTTCCACAAGTTTGCTTTCTTAAATTAAAATTTCCCAAACTTAATGGGGGACTTTGTTTACCAGATTTTGTTAATTATCACAAAGCATTTATTTTTAACAAAGGCTCTTTATGGTTTACACACATTGCCACTTCTCATTCACCTAAATGGCTCCAAGTGGAACAACATTTGGTCATACCATTTACATTGCTGCCATTATTATCTATGAGTAACTCTAATGGGCTTCTCAAATCATCTGCCATAATCACATCTACTCAGTGGCGTAGCGTGGGGTTGTAGGGGGGGCCGGCCGCACCAGGCGCAACATCTTGGAAGAGACTCGAGTGCTAAAATCCACGGGTTAGGGGGCGCAAATTACTTGCCTTGCCCCGGGTTAGGGGGTGCAAATTACTTGCCTTGCCCCGGGTGCTGACAACCCACTCTACGCCACTGCATCTACTAAACTAATCATTCATGATTTGGATTCTTCATTTTCTTCACCTATTTTAGACTCTACCACACTATCTCTATGGCATAATCCTATGATAACATTAATTCTTACTCTCACATTTTGGAACTCATGGATAAATGCTGATATTTTTTACTTTGGGTATATCTATGATAAAAGTGTTTTATTGTAATTTTCACAATTACAAACCGAGGCCTGATTTAGGGTTTGGTGGACGGGTTACTCTGTCTCAAACATGACAGATATCCTGTCCACTGCATTACAATTCTATTACATCCTATGGAAATCATAATATGGTGGTCAGGATATCTGTCACGTTTGTGATGGAGTAACCCATCAGTCAAACTCTAAATCAGGCACTAAGTTTTCTTTACCTGATACAGAAGCCCATAAATGTGATATGCTTTGTAATGTTGCACTTAACTCTTTTCCAAATACTGTACACCAAAATATCATTCCTTACTGGGAAATCTGTATCAGGGCCTTTTCTACTGCTCCCTACACAGTTTCTACATTTTACAAACAATTAAACAACTTACATAAAGCTAACTCGATCGTTCTTGGTAAATACTGGACTACAAACATGTCCTCAGATTTATCCTGGATACTTGGAGACAAATATGGCTAGCAAATGTAATGGGATTGTGTCCAGTGTCCTTATCACAAACAAATGCTTTTATTTTGATTAATTGTTTATGGCTCCTTGCAAATTGTATAAGGGTAAAAGGGTAAACTTATTGATTCTTCTCTTTGCTGGCACTTCAAATAAAATGAGAGTTCTTTAAAACATGTTTTATTTGAGTGTACTATCATTTTACCTTGTAGGTCACCTTTGGGCAATGTATCAAAAGGGACAACATGTAGTAACCGGTTGTCACAATTTGGATGAAGCAACTTTGTTGTATAAATTTGGGCATCATATTTATAATGTTATACTTTTATCGCTTTGATGTGTTGCAGCAGTATTTTATAACATTGCACAATGTTACACTGGAGAGGATGGCAATCTAACACACTTTATAATACCTCCTTCATTACTCTAAGATGGCCACCATATATATGCCTGTTGTGAATGGAGACAATTTTAGTCCCTCTTTGGTGTTGTTGGGTGTTGCGGTTCACAGGATATATAAGGTTGAATCAAGCACTACCACCCCGTGCGTGAACACTGATTAGTGCCTAAACGCATCACAGGAGCTGGAATCTCTTCAATAAATTGGATTTGAACTATGCTTGAGTGCATGTGGACTGTCTTTTGGTTGTAAGACATATACTTTCTTGACTTGTCTTCTAATTTTGAAAGTTAATAAAATATTTTAAACTCTAAGATTTGTACATTAGCATGCATGCATTTTTGCACTGTCATATGCAACTGAACTAAAATTGCATTTTATTTCTCTGCATGTATTTAAAAATATATTGAACAAAAACCTGCAATCCTGAGTGGAAATAGGGTGAGTCTAGGGTCTGAAGCCATATGAGGTCAGACGTACATAAGCCCAATGGGACAGCTGACCCAGGAGGAGAGCCATGATGACAAGGCAGTCATTTTAAATAAGTCAGAAACTGAAGATTTAACCAGTGCAGGATGAGATGGTAAAGGTTCCCTGAATCATACTTGTGTGCTATGATCGTTGTAACCAGAGAGAAATAAGGCCTGAGTTTACAGAGGGAATGAAAGCAACAAAGCTTGCATGATACTGAAATCCACAATGTGATGAATAGCTCATGTACCCTTGCACCATCAGTCAACCTAGATTAGAAATATTTAAACTAAAAAATCAGATCAGTTTTTTGACGAAAATATGGTATAACTTCATGAGTTGCAGATCTATGACAATTTTTGAATAATTAAGACTTTCTTTAGTTCCAAGCGTTACATGGCCAACCCCTGGAAAACTACAAAAATAGTAGATTTTTATATACCCTCGGACTAACAGTAAAGTAACTGAATTTTCTTCCATCACATTCTCACAAAAAATAAGTGTATGAGTATTTTTCTACACTGACTTTATGCTCTTACAGCTGATTTCAATGTAACTTTATGAATATGTGCACATTGAGTTTGCTGAACTATTTATAAGGTTTCAAATACACAAAGGTACACATTTGTGGGTGTTTGTTACATTGTCAATTGCTAAACACCATCTATCCACTGTGACCCCAATCTTGTGAAAGCATACAAACTTCAGATAAATAATTAATTAATGTATTTATTTATTTAGGAAGGAGTTTTTCTTATAAAATGCTGTATAACTGTTTAGTAACTTCAGAGCACAAGTGAAGAAAAAACAAAAGAAAAAGCACAAATGGAGGGATGATTAAATCCATTATTTTTTGTGGCCCACTCATAGCATATGTCTGGAAGAAATGATGGAAAGTTATTCTGAACAGTCCTGCTATCAGAACCTACCTGAATTACAGGGATGGACTTCAGTTCTCAATGAGGGTCAGGAGAGTTCCAGATTCTTGGGCAAGTACTCTTGTGAAAGTCTGTCTATTTTTCATCCACTTGAACAAAGTAGTTAAATCAAATTGTTAGCCACCTAGCAAAGGGATATATCTGGAGTGTAGCTTGCAGTGGGGCTGCTTGTGATAAGGCTTCATGGGGTCGCACAGGGAGGGAGTCGCACGGGGTCGGGAATAATTTTAAAAACAATCTGTGTTCCTCAGTGCCTTGCTGCTTCTCCTCTCTACACCCAATCCAGCTGTTTCTCTCCTGCTGTTACCCAGCATGAGAGAAGTGCATGGATTTGAGATGCTACTCATTTGGAAACTTGAAACCTGCACAGGTTCTTCACTCAGGCTGTGCTAAACAGCCCTGGTGGAGAGTGCTAAGTGCACATGTTCGTTTGGTCGGCCTTAGGCGGTCGGTTAAACCGACATGCACACTCAGAGTGCACACTACTCCTCTTCCTGCTGCTGACAAGGATTGCCCCACCCAGCCCTACAAGGAGGAAGCGGAAAATAAAATGATAATACAATAGTTACATTATTGTTTGATTATTCTGCTGCCTTTCAGTGGGGGAGGGCAATGGTCCTCTGCCATATTGGGTGGGCTGTCCCTAGTAGCTTTGAGCTAAGTTCTTCAGATAGTTTGGAACTTTTTCTTGGAATACTTTGTAGTTGGTGTAGAAAAACCTTATTGTGATCCTACTTTCTTTTGGAAAAACGGTGCTTTCAAACCAGTCGCATCATAACCACTTTATAATGTTAAGCTAACTGGTTCAGGCCAGTGCAACTAGCCAATGAGTATGTTGAGTAGACCAGTGAAGACAATCTTATAATCAGGGGTATAGCATGGTCAATAAGATTGGGGGGGGAGGTGAGCTACAGAATTCCCAACAATCACTGTGGCATATAATGTTAAAATACATTATATGGCAAGCAGGGCACATGAGAGGGGCTTAATAAGAGGCAGTGGAAAGGGAGAGGATATGCACATTGGTAGGAGTACTAAGTGAGTGAAACACAATATTTTCTAAAACTACATGTTTAGGGCTGTGAAACAGAGATGAGTGTGTGTGTGCATGTGTGGGTGTGTGTGTTTGTGCATGCAAAAATCCAAGGTGAAATCCGACAGACACCTCACCATACCCAAATAA